>NC_083877.1:44998995-45302026 GCF_032452875.1 Bos javanicus | reverse complement strand
GTAACCGTTTTCTGGAACCAACCACCACACTCCAGCCCAGGCCATGAACACATAAGTGACTTGGGTCTATTTTCAGAATTTCGCCTTCTATTTTTCAGGAAGATCCTTAAAAGAAGTCAAAATCCAAGTACCAATTCTGAGCAAATATCTCTCCCAGTTCTGTACTTTGCAAAACAATGCACTGAAAAGGTGTTAGTACTGTGTGTAACTGTGAGGTACATGCAGGCTGCATAATTTCTATAATAAACTCACAACACTCTATTTGCAATTAAAGAAATTACTGGCTCAACAAGTCTTCATCAGCAAAATATCTAAAACAGAAGTGGTGCTTTTTTTTTCTCCAGGAGGGGGACAAATTTTACATATGTATTGTAACTAGAGGTAATTACTTCTATGCCTCAAGTGACTCAGAGCTATTTGAGAGTTTTAAAGAGCAGACAAGGGCCACAGGGGTTTGGCCCCAACAGATAAGCAAGCATATGAGAAATGTCTCAATGCTTTAAACCACTGAAAAAACACGCAAAGGACACACAACCAAAGAATTAATCCTAGTCCAGAAATGTACTTGGGTATTGAGTTTCAGAAATATCAGTTCCTTTTTATGGCAAACTAGTGTAGCTAGTTAATAAAAGTTAAAAGTCATGATGGTTTATCCTTGGAAAAATGGAAAGAAATTCATTGTACTATCACAACTAAATTAGCTCCATTAAAGACCAGAAAATTCATACAGAGTATGACAATTACACCTTTCCAAGCCCAGTAAATGAAAACAATCCTTTCTATTTTTTCTGCACAAAATTAACAATTTACTACAGATTGGATTTATGCTGTAACATCAATGAAGCATTTAAATGTCCTTAAAAAAAAGATTTATTATATATTGGCTGTGCTGGGTCTTCACTACTGTGTACAGGGCTTTCTGTAGTTGCAGAGTGGGGGCTACTCTTCGTTGCGGTGTGAAGGCTTCTCTTGCTGCGGAGCATGGATCCAGGCAGCAGGCTCAGTAGTTGCAGTGCATGGGCTTAGCTGCTCCGCGGCATGGGGGATCTTCCTGGACCAGAGATCCAGTCCATGTCCCTTGCACTGGCAGGTGGATTCTTAGCCACCAGACCACCAGGGAAGTCCAAAATGCCATTTTAAAATGTTTTCCGGACAACATAGGTGGATTTGGAAATTCACATGCATGCATACAGACTCTTTCAGAGGAAAAGATGACAAGCATGACACACTGGCCCTTGTCTGAAGTTTGCTCCATATACAGAGGGTATTTTAAAAACTGAAATATAGGCTATTTACAACGTTGTGTTAGTTTCTGCTGTATAGCAAAGTGATTCAGTTATACATACACATACATTCTTTTCTGTATTTTTCCACCACTTACCGTAATGATATTGAATATAGTGCTGTACAGTAGGACCTTGTAGGACCTCCATCATATATAAACTAGTTTGCATCTGCTAATCCTAAACTCCCATCCATCCCTCCCCCACACCGCCTCCCCCTTGGCAGTCACAAGTCTGTTCCCTATGTCTATGAGTCAGTTTCAAGACAGAGATGCTTTTCACATAGCCACCTCAGGCACTTGCCTGACTCACCAACTCAAGCACACTTTGGTATTTGGGTTCTTCTCCCCGAGAGGGACAACAGTGACACTGCTGCTGCTCCTTCTGCAAAGTATGTTCAATACACTCAGATATTTCCAAACATCCTCCTCACCCTTTACCCAGGGCACAGGACTTTAACTTTTTAAAATCTGAGGCCTCTGCTGTTGCCCCAATGGTTACTTATTTCAAATATGCCACTTATGCTGAAAGGAGCGGCTTTCGAAGGGTCGAAGTTTGGCAGAAATGGCTTTAAATTCATCATTCCACGTTGGTGTGTTTAGAGATTTAGTATAAAAACAAAACAAAAAGATGAATCAAATCTGTACAGTTTATATTGTTTCATATTTTGTAAATTCTATATTAAAAGCATGCTATACATATATTAAAATATCAGTGTTTCAGACCCCTCTAAGTATAAGAAGATTGGTCTCTTTTAACATAGGCCCAAAGAAGGCATTTCTCTTAAGATTATTCTTTTCCAACAAGCATATGATAAGTATAATAAACACAGATACAATCAGCTGTGAAAGAAGCAATTCTCTTTCTGAGAGTACTCACTGCCCTTTGCTAGGACATCACACGGTTGTTGTTTATAGACTCTAATCCCCACTTTGAGAATCTCAGTATGTTGAAATGTCTCAAGGCAAAACGCTTTGCTTTCTAGCAACTAGTACATGAACAGTAAAAATGTATGGTCTGTGAGTCCACTGTTCTCTTGCATACTGTCAACTGCTTTCTCTCAGTTCTTGAGCCACATTCTTAGAGAGCGTGTTCTATGCTGAGAGGTGTAGTCCATGTGATCCTCTGCCTCCTTATCAGAGCCATCGGAATCTGGATTGAAAAGCTACTCCAAACTGAGTCAGTAAGTCTCTTTCCTTGTTGTTGCTGTTAGTTACTAAGTCATGTCCAACTCTTTTGCGACCCCAAGGGCTGCAGCTGCAGCCTACCAGGATCCTCTGTCTATGGGAATTTTGTCACTTCCTTCTCCAGGAGATCTTCCTGACCCAGGGATCAAACCTGCATCTCCTGCATTGGCAGGTACATTCTTTACCACTAAGCCACCTGGGAAGTCTCTTTCCTAGGAACTTCCAACTGAGACAAAGAACTTCAGTCACTCTCTGCTGGTGCTTAAATGGAGAAGAGCTACATAAAAGGATCTTTCCATCAACTGTAAGGAGAAGCAGAGAAGGCTGATAATACAGAGAAAACGAAGAGTTCTCACAGAAGCCAAGGCAAAAGGTTTTACAACCCTAAGCAGAAGAAGGGTCAAATATAGTGTCAGAGTCCAGAAGAGTTAGATAGAAGGCCAGAAGTAGTGAGTGATCTCTGTTCGTTTCCAAGGCAAACATCATGGTAATCCAAGTCTATGCACTGATCAGAAATGCTGAAGAAGCTGAAGTTGAATGGTTCTATGAAGATCTACAAGACCTTCTAGAATTAACACCCAAAAAAGATGCCCTTTTCATTATAGTAGACTGGAATACAAAAGTACAAAGTCAAGAAACACCTGGAATAACAGGCAAATTTGGCCTTGGGAGTACAGAATGAAGTAGGGCAAAGGCTAATAGAGTTCTGCCAAGAAAATGCACTGGTCATAGCAAACACCCTCTTCCAACAACACATGAGAAGACTCTAAACATTGACATCACCAGATGGTCAACACCAAAATCAGACTGATTATATTCTTTGCAGCAAAGATGGAGAAGCTCTGTACCGTCAGCAAAAACAAGACCAGGAGCTGACTATGGCTCAGATCATGAACTCCTTATTGCCAAATTCAGACTGAAATTGAAGAAAGTAGGGAAAACCACTAGACCACTCAGGTATGACCTAAATCAAACCCCTAACAATTATACAGTGAAAGTGAGAAACAGATTTAAGGTATTAGATCTGATAGAGTGCTTGAAGAACTATGGACAGAGGTTCGTGACATTGTACAAGAGATAGGGAGCAAGACCATTCCCAAGGAAAAGAAATGCAAAAAAGCAAAATGGCTGTCTGGGGAGGCCTTACAAATAGCTGTGAAAAGAAGAGAAGCAAAGAGCAAAGGAGAAAAGGAAAGATATACCCGTTTGAATGCAAAGTTCCAAAGAATAGCAAGGAGAGATAAGAAAGCCTTCCTCAGCGATCAGTGCAAAGAACTAGAGGAAAACAACAGAATGGGAAAGAGTAGAGATCTCTTCAAGAAAATCAGAGATATCAAGGGAACACTTCATGCAAAGATGGGCTCGATAAAGGACAGCAATGGTACGGACCTAACAGAAGCGGAAGATATTAAGAAGAGGTGGCAAGAATACACAGAAGAACTGTACAAAAAAGATCTTCATGACCCAGATAACCACAATGCTGTGATCATTCACCGAGAGCCAGACATCCTGGAATGTGAAGTCAAGTGGGACTTAGGAAGCTTCACCACGAACAAAGCTAGTGGAGGTGATGGAATTCCACTTGAGCTATTTCAAATCCTAAAAGATGATGCTGTGAAAGTGCTGCACTCAATATGCCACTCAAATTTGGAAAACTGAGCAGTGGCCACAGGACTGGAAAAGGTCAGTGTTCATTCCAATCCCAAAGAAAGGCAATGCCAAAGAATGCTCAAACTACCACACAATTGCACTCATCTCACAAGGATGAGTAAAGTAATGCTAGTAAAGTAATGCTCAAAATTCTCCAAGCCAGACTTCAGCAATACACGAGTCACGAACTTCCAGATGTTCAAGCTAGTTCTAGAAAAGGCAGAGGAACCAGAGATCAAATTGCCAACATCTGTTGGATCATCGAAACAGCAAGAGAGTTCTAGAAAAACATCTATATCTGCTTTATTGACTATGCCAAAGCCTTTGACTGTGTGGATCACAATAAACTGTGGAAAATTCTGAAAGACATGGGAATACCAAACCACCTGACCTGCTTCCTGAGAAATCTGTATGCAGGTCAGGAAGGAACAGTTAGCACTGGACATGGAACAACAGTCTGGTTGTTGTTCCAGGAAAAGGAGTACATCAAGGCTGTATATTGTCACTCTGCTTATTTAACTTATATGCAGAGTACATCATGAGAAATGCTGGACTGGAAGCACAAGCTGGAATCAAGATTGCCGGGAGAAATATCAATAACTTCAGATATGCAGATGACACCACCCTTATGGCAGAAAGTGAAGAAGAAGTAAAGAGTCTCTTGATGAAAGTAAAACAGGAGATTGAAAAAGTTGGCTTAAAGCTCAACATTTAGAAAACTAAGATCATGGCATTCAGTCCCATCACTTCATGGCAAATAGATGGGGAAACAGTGGCTGACTTTATTTTTCTGGGCTCCAAAATCACTACAGATGGTGACTGCAGCCATGAAATTAAAAGATGCTTACTCCTTGGAAGAAAAGTTATAACCAACCTAGATAGCATATTAAAAAGCAGAGACATTACTTTGCCAACAAAGGTCTGTGTAGTCAAGGCTATGGTTTCTCCAGTAGTCATGTATGGATGTGAGAGTTGGACTGTGAAGAAAGCTGAGGGCTGAAGAATTGACGCTTTTGAACTGTGGTGTTGGAGAAGACTCTTGAGAGTCCCTTGGACTGCAAGGAGATTCAACCAGTCTATCCAAAAGGAAATCAGTCTTGAATATTCATTGGAAGGACTGATGTTGAAGCTGAAGCTCCAAGACTTTGGCCACTTGATGCGAAGAGCTGACTCACTGGAAAAGACCCTGATGCTGGGAAAGACTGAAGATGAGAGGAGAAGGGGACGTCAGAGTATTAAATGGTTTGATGGCATCACCGACTCAATGGACATGAGTTTGAGTAAAGTCCGGGAGCTGGTGATAGACAGGGAGGCCTGGCGTGCTGCAGTCCATGGGGTCACAAAGAGTGGGACACGACTGAGCGATTGAACCGAACTGTTCCTAAAAGCTTTCTAAGTGCTTTGTTCCAATCTCTAGTGAGACCTGAATATTTCCTTCCTCAGTTACATAGTCTATGTCCCTATGATTTTTCAGCAAATCCTCATTTAGAATCACAGCCAATTGCAGTAGAGTATTATTTGCAATCAAATGATGTTTACCAATACACACATATAATTGTTTCTTTTCCTCTTCTTTAACCATCACTTGCTAAACACTATGTGCAAGACACTACACTAGATGTTTAAGGGAAGAAAGGAAAAAAGAAAGGTAAGTAAGACAGAGACTCTCTCCTTAGGGAGCTTACAGACAGAAAATAGAGAAGTAAACATCTAACATAGCACTAGGTCGAGTCTTTCATAAAAATTAGCAAAAAGGAAGAGTGTGATGTGGAATGGCGTAAGCACCAAACCCACTTACTTTAATGATATATACTTGGCCAGAAAAAATTTAAGCAATTAAAAAAATAAGCAGAGTATTTTGCATATGTGTACCTTATTACATGAACTCTGCAGCACTGCATATACTACAGATTCATACCATTCAGTACACATTTTTCCAAGGAGTACATATTTACTGAGCATGATTATACACACAAATCCAATTAGACTACACTCTATACTCCATGGGCAATTTAAGAGATTTTTCAAGGCTATCTTTGACTATATGTGATTTTCACCTGTGTGCTAACTTTAGCTCCTAACTTCACATGTGACTACACTGTGTTCAACAATTGGTTTCCTTAGAGAAGCTGTCATCCTTGAAATTCTAGCTTTTAAATTAAATAAAATTGATCTGTGATAGCTGGTGGTCTAGTTATTGACTGATTATTATCTCTCAAATCCATACTGGATGATAATGTTACAAGAACATCAGCAGTGTTTGAAACTTACTCCTTCCCACTTGATAAACAGATTGCCATCTTATATTGAAACTAGAAAAATTCTAATGAAAAAATTTTTATATATAAAAATACTAAGGAAGTACACATCAGGATAGTAGTTGTGAGTAGAGAGAGTGACTCTTTTACATATTTTTCCAAACCTTCAATGATATTGGTTTTCTTCATAATTTATAAAAAAATTTTTTTTTCCTATGGGCAAGCTGCACACAGATAGTTGTAAATTCCTTCTTTAAAGTTACTTTCTTTTTAGGTAGTAGAGTAAGAGATCTTTCCTGAACTATAACTGCTGAAAGTGAAGCCAAGCAAAAAGTTGACAAGTTATAACAACTGGTTCAATGTGATTGAGTCCAAATAATTCTCAACTGCTGATGGGCCATTTATGTATGAAGATGTGCAATGATACAGCCATTATATTGATGAGAACCATACACACTCTCTACCTTTAAAGAACTTAAATTCTAAAACTTTTGCCAGGCAGCTCTTGGATGTTCTGAGTTTTCAATTAATAGTGGATATATATGTATCACTACGAACAAAGCTGGTGGAGGTGATGGAATTCCAGTTGAACTATTTCAAATCCTGAAAGATGATGCTGTGAAAGTGCTGCACTCAGTATGCCAGCACATTTGGAAAACTCAGCAGTGGCCACAGGACTGGAAAAGGTCAGTGTTCATTCCAATCCCAAAGAAAGGCAATGCCAAAGAATGCTCAAACTACCGCACAATTGTACTCATCTCACACGCTAGTAAAGTGATGCTTAAAATTCTCCAAGCCAGGCTTCAGCAATACATGAACTGTGAACTTCCAGATGTTCAAGCTCGTTTTAGAAAAGGCAGAGGAACCAGAGATCAAATTGCCAACATCTGCTGGATCATCAAAAAAGCAAGAGAACTCCAGAAAAACATCTATTTCTGCTTTATTGACTATGCCAAAACCTTTGACTGTGTGGATCACAATAAACTGTGGAAAATTCTGAAAGAGATGGGAATATCAGACCTGACCTGACCTGCCTCTTGAGAAACCTGTATGCAGGTGAGGAAGCAACAGTCAGAACTGGACATGGAACAACAGACTGGTTCCTAATAGGAAAAGGAGTACGTCAAGGCTGTATATTGTCACTCTGCTTATTTAACTTATATGCAGAATACATCATGAGAAACGCTGGGCTGGAGGAAGCACAAGCAGGAATCAAGATTGCCGGAAGAAATATCAATAACCTCAGATATGCAGATGACACCACCCGTATGGCAGAAAGTAAACGACTAAAGACCCTCTTGATGAAGGTGAAAGAGGAGAGTGAAAAAGTTGGCTTAAAGCTCAACATTCAGAAAACTAAGATCACAGCATCTGGTCCCATCACTTCATGGGAAATAGATGGGAAAACAGTGGAAACAGTGGCTGACTTTATTTTTCTGGGCTCCAAAATCACCACGGATGGTTATTGCAGCCATGAAATTAAAGCTTACTCCTTGGAAGGAAAGTTATGACCAACCTAGACAGCATATTCAAAAGCAGAGACATTACTTTGCCAGCAAAGACCCGTTTGTCAAAGCTATGGTTTTTCCAGTACTCATGTATGGACATGAGAGTTGGACTATAAAGAAAGCTGAGCTCTGAAGAATTGATACTTTTCAACTGTGGTGCTGGAGAAGACTCTTGAGAGTCCCTTGGACTGCAAGGAGATCCAACCAGTCCATCCTAAAGGAAATCAGTCCTGAATATTCATTGGAAGGACTGACGCTGAAGCTGAAACTCCAATACTTTGGCCACCTGATGCGAAGAGCTGACTCATTCAAAAACACCCAGATGCTGGGAAAGATTGAGGGCAGGGGGAGAAGGGGACAACAGAGGATGAGATGGTTGGATGGCATCACCAACTCAATGGACATCGGTTTGGGTAAACTCTGGAAGTTGGGGACGGACAGGGAAGCCTGGCGTACTGCGGTTCGTGGGGTTGCAGAGAGTCGGACACGACTAAGAGACTGAACTGACTGATACATATCTCTGACTATACACCAAATCCTTTAAGAAAAAAGTTTGGTGGATTTTGTTCTGATATCTTGAACTATTCATTCATAACTCTATTCTGCTTCCTTAATACAATTAATCAAGAATTGCTAGCATAAGCAAATAAAGCAGTTGAGAGCCTCAAAGGGAGAGTACATGTAAAAGGAGCTGCAACTTAACTTGGTGAGCTCATTGCCAGTGAATACTGCTGAGGGTTTATGTACTGAGATTTAATCAATTTAACAGACATGTATTGAGTCTCTTCTTCGGGTGAAATTATTTGCAAATAATACTACAGTGAATAAAAGATGCTTCTCACCCTTAAAAAAGCTCACAGTCCAGGGAAGCCTCCTACATTGTTGGTGGGAATGTAAACTGGTGCAGTCACTATGAAAACAGCCTGGAAGTTGCTCAAAAAACTAAAATTAGAGTTGCCACATGATCCAGCAATCCTACTTCTTGTCATATATCCAGAGAACACTATAATTTGAAAAGACACCTGCACCCCAATGTTCACTGCAGCACTGTTCACAATAACCAAGGCATGGAAACAACCTACGTGTCCACTGACGGATGAGTGGATAAAGAAGATGTGGTGCATATATACAATGGAATACTACTCAGCCATAAGGAAGAATAAAATAATGCCATTTGCAGCAAAATGAATGGACCCAGAGGTTATCCTACTAAGTGAAATAAATCAGAAAGAGAAAGACAAATACCACAGGACATCATTTATATGGGAAAGTTAAAATATGACACAAATTACCTTATCTACAAAACGGAAATACTCACAGATACAGAGAACATTCCAGTGGTTGTCTTGTGTGAGAGGGATGTGGTGAGGGTAGATCAGGAGTGTGGGATTAGCAGGTGTAAACTATAATATACAGAATACACAACAAGGGTCCTACAGTATAGCACAGGGAACTATATCAATAACCCATGATAAGCCATAAGGAAAAGAATATGAAAAGGAAAGTACAACTGCATCACTCTGTTGTATAGCAGAAATTAACACAACATTGTAAATCAACTATACTTCAATAAGTGGGGAAAAGAAGTCCACAATCTAGCAGCATGTTATACTGTGGAAAGTCCACAGAGTAAGGGATACATTCTCTTTCTGTAAGTTCTCTCATTACAGAGCTTCACGTGTGGCATGTATACAAGGAATAAAGAAGTACTCCCTGAAGTAATTCCTGTGTTACACAAACTGAACTGAGTGATAAGAAATAAAGAGTTGTGGTCACTGCCATGTGTGAGCAGAGATCAACAAACTATAGCCTTTAGGTCAAATCTGGCCCATCTATTTTTGCAAGATTAGAGAATGAAGAACGGTTTCTATTATTTTTAAATGTTTGAAAAAAATTTAAAGAATACTTCATAAGTGCAAATTACATACAATTCAAATTTCAGTGACCAAGAATAAACCTTTATTGGAATATAGCTTATTTGCTTACAAATAAGCTTACAAATTGTTTTTGGCTATGTTTGCACTACAAGGACAACAAAAGCTAAAGATAAGTTAACAAGAGGTGAATACTTGCAAGAGAGACAATACTTGTCACAAAGCCCAAAACATTTACTATTTGTTCCTTTATACTGTCTGGCTTCCTAAGAAATCTCACTTTCCACACTGGAGGCAGGATATAGGCCAACCGTTTGTATCTTTCACTTTGGGGGGCAATGACATTCACTAACATTCCCACAGACCATTGTAATAAACCTTACTTGTGATGTTTCAGTAGTTCATCACTAGTAAGACCACTTCCTTTGAGAATTCACAGATGAATCCAGTTATGCTAAGGACCAAATATAAATGAATCCCTTGGCTTGATCTTTGCATAATGGTTTCAATTCTGTTTTACCAAACAAAAGTAGGTATTGACCATTTGAATTTGTTTTTCCTGATCTTCTTTTCCAAGTACTGAAAGATGGCTGTAGTGAAGCGCTCCCCTAAACTGGTGTGAAAGGCTGGGGAGCTGTAGAAGTAAAAGTGTTCATTTCACCAAGCAGGCTCTTAACTATTATTTCTACCCAACCACATTCAGCTCCTCTGAAAGAGACAAACATCTCCCTCAAGATCATAGCTCTGGTGGGTTCACCACAGTGGAATTCTGCCCTATGAAGTCAGAGAAAGGACTGGGAAATATTTACTCACTATTGTTTGAGAATCCATCAAAAATTCTTCAAAAATGAACCTGTTAACTCTTTGTTCTGCTATCTTTCAAAGCTATGAGAAATGTAAATAAGATATTTCTACAGGAAAAGTAGATCTTCAGTTTCCATGTAAAACAATACTGCCTTCTGTTTATGCAGCACTTTTCCCTTAAGGATTTAATGCCTTTACAGACATTACCTCATTCAACTCTAGAAGGTCTGCAAACTCCATAAGAAAGGCGAGGTTCCCCCTGGTGCGTGAATAGGGAAACTGAGGCATAGCAGGGGCAGGTGGTTAACAATAAGTCACAGAAAAACAGTGAGAAAGTTTAGGCTAAATTTCTCCTCACTCCCATTGGTGGTCTCCACTTATGCACACTGCCTATAATTAGAGAGGGCAAGTGTCTAAATATTCAGTCTTCAAGACGTAATTTCAAGGCTGTCCATTTATCCCAATTAAGATCCGTTTTCTCTGAATTTAGTGGTGTATGTCTCCTCTCTCCATGGTATCTCTGGCAGACTTTTGAAAAACTTATACATGGCAAAAAAGAATCCAGATTTCACTTTCTTCTACCAAGTTCATCATTTCATCTTTTTTCCTCTTGTTATGAAAACTTTCTGCCCAACTGGGGACTAAAACATTTCTTCTCAATTCCTTAAAGCACTCCTAGCTATTGAACATCTAAGTTGACATGTGTTACCTTTACGTAACTATTCTTGTTATGTGATTTACTTCTATTTCAATAAAATTACCATCTTTCCAGCATCTCTTCGGATGATCTTATTTTTAAATTTTCTTGTGTACTGCTTCCTGTGTTTGCCCAGCCTGTTTACAATGTACTCCTAAGGAACTTCACCACACTATAGGAGGGTTTTGCCAGTGTCATGCTTTCTCATGATTTTCTTCAGATCTATGCTTTATCCCTCTGGGGAAGTAAAACCAAATTCCTGTTAATTTATCAATTGCCTGGATTGAGAGTTCTTCTGGGACCGACCAGTACATCCTATCCTTTTCAAAAAAATAATTTGATTTACTTATTTATTTTTGGCTGTGTTGGGTCTTCGTTGCTGTGCAGACTTTCTCTACCTGCAGAGAGCAGGGGTTACACTCTAGCTGCAGAGCATGCGCTTCTCATTGTGGTGACTCTAGGTTCATGGGCTTTGGTAGTTGTGGCACATGGGCTCGGTAGTTGTGGCTCACAGGCTCTAGAGCACAGGCTCAGCAGTTGTGGTGCACATGTTTAGCTGATCTGAGGCATGTGGGATCTTTCCAGACCAGGGATTGAACCCGTATCTCCTACACCGGCAGGAGGACTTTTTTTTTTTTTTTTTTTTACCACTGAGCCACTACGGAAGCCCCCTTTTCCCCAATCTCTTTTGATGACATATAAAACCATTCCCTCTCAGAAACTTCAAAACTGCAAAGCCCAATCAGTCGTATGAATACTTTTTAAAAAAAATTTATTGACAAACAGTTGATTTACAATATTTTAGGTGTACAGCACAGTGATTCAGTTATACATATACACATATTCATTCTTTTTCAGATTCTTTGCCCATACAAGTTAACAGAATATGAATACTTCAGTTATAGCATAAAGATTTCGGTGGGTGAAAAAATGGCTTGCATGGAGTAGCTCTGAGCTCTTCGGTTGAACACATGGAGAAAGTATTCAACACAAATGATTAATTTACTTTAGAAAGAAATGTTTCAAAACATAGATCACCCAAGGCTATAAAAGATTTCATAGGTAACAAAGGCATGAAATTAGGGGGCACCATATGAAACAGGAAATCCTACTCTTTCACTGGGGGAAAGTCCTGGGGCTTTGCTTCAGTTGACACTTTTACAGCTACCTTTCACTGCTGCTGCTGCTGCTAAGTCGCTTCAGTCGTGTCCGACTCTGTGTGACCCCATAGACATCTGGCAGCCCACCAGGCTCCCCCGTCCCTGGGATTCTCCAGGCAAGAACACTGGAGTGGGTTGCCACTTCCTTCTCCAGTGCATGAAAGTGAAAAGTGAAAGTGAAGTCGCTCAGTCGTGTCCGACTCTCAGCGACCCCATGGACTGCAGCCTACCAGGCTCCTCCATCCATGGGATTTTCCAGGCAAGAGTACTTGAGTGGGGTGCCATTGCCTTTCACTAGTTTATTACAATTAGGCAAGGGATAATGGGTAAGGCGCCAGGCACCTGCTCAGTAGACACAGAAGACAAAAATTTGTACAAAAACATGAGATAAACACATTCCTAGCTTAGGTTTTTCTACTGTGTGCTCCTCGGTAAGTAATATACTAACCTTCCTTGTGCTCAAAATGGGAAAAATGAAACAACCATATAAAGTACCTAGTGGACATTTGCTTTCTCTTCCCAACAAGATTTTGCCTAGGCTTTATTATTTGTTACACTGTGAAATTTCAATAAGTATCTTAATGTCTTTTTTATTTTTAAAGTTTATTTATTTATTTGCTTGCCTGACTTGCTGTACAGCCACTGAGAGTTCCTTGACCAGGGATCGAACCTATGCCCCCCTGCAGTGGAAGTGCACAATCCTAACAACTGGACTATCAGGGAACTCTCTCTTGTTGTCTTCAATTTGAGGATTAGCAACTCTTTTACAAGAAAGCCAAAGCAGAACAGTCATTAGCAGATTAGAATAGCTGCTGGAAAGCCAGGGCATGGCAGCTCAGGCTTAGATCAGCTCTGATATGATATTTATTCCTACAGCCCTTGAGAATTTTTCCCAGGTAGGTTGCTGGGTGGAAGTGGAATTAAAAGTTTAACCAGAGTGAGATCAGTGGCTCTACTACATTTAGGATCTCTCAACACAATTAAGAAGGCTCTAGTAGCAAACAGATGACAGTATTATCTATTTATAAGTTGCTGTGCTTAGCTGCTAGGTTGTGCTCAACTTTTTGTGGACCCCATGCACTGCAGCCTGCCAGGCTCCTCTGTCCATAGGATTTTTCAGGCAAGAATACTGGAGTGGGTTGGTGTTTCCTCGTCCAGGAGATCTTCCCGACCCAGGGATAGAACCTGTGTCTCCTACAGCTCTTGCAGCGGCAGGCAGATTCTTTACCACTGAGCCACCTGGGAAGCCTCATATTTTGAGACCCCATGGACTGCAGCCCACCAGGCTCTGTCCAGGGAATTCTCTAGGCAATAATACTGGAGTGGGTAGCCATTCTGTTCTCCAGGGGATCTTCCCAACTCAGGGATCAAACCTAGGTCTCCTGCATTGTGGGCAGATTCTTTACTGTCTGAGCCACCAGGGAAGCCTATATTATAAGTTAGGCCTTTCCAAATGCCAAGTGAAGTGATGGGAATTTACCATAACTTACCCTAATGCTTGTGACTAAAAATGCCAAACTTACTGTGCAAAACCAGTTCCTGAGAAAACAGCTAGCTCTGCGAAGACTGATAGAAGGGAACTTTTTGTTCCTTCTGGCTAAGTCAGAGGCCTCCACCAGATTTTATCACTTGTACTCTTATTTCTGTATCCAGAGTCCTGTTTTCTTGCATTTGACTATTCACTTCTCCCCCATCTTCTTTCATTTGCTCCTGCTCTTGCTGCCTCTTTCCCTCTCCCTTCTTCTCTCTCTGCTGCACCCTTGGTTATGGTTTATTCATTTTTTGTTAATTAGCAAACATGCACTGGCCCCTGTCATGTGAGCAGCCCCTATCTAGCTATGAAATTTCATGCTCAGACTGCCCCTCTTATGTTTAGGCTTCCTCTCTGTGGAGGCCACTGGTTTTGCCTGTCCCTACCCCAAACATACTATCCACCAAGTCCTGTTCCTGTGTGTCAGGATACAAGCAAAAGCGGGAGGTGTACTGGATGAAAGATTTGTGGGCTGGGAAACTTAAAAACTGACAATGTATATACTCTCCTAAGTAAAAGGTACTCAGAACACAGGAAAATCTAAACCATTCCCATAATAGGAAAATAAGTTTGGAACTTACCCATGGTGACTATAATACAATTAGCCCAACACTGATCGCTGAGGAAAATGATAAGAAAATAAGAAAGATGGTTACAGCTCACTGGGTGCTTTCATCTGCTGAATGCAAGGCTTACAGTCTTTAATTATCATGATTAAATACTGCTATTCTTTCTTGTGAAGCTGGCACACTATACTAAACAAATACTTAAGCTACCAGGAGGGCAAGGCAGTCCCAGGGAATCCAGAGTCGACCTTTAAGTCCTTCATTTCTAATCTTGTGTACTCAGAACAACCTATAGAAAGTACACAGGAAAAGAAAGCATATTGTGCTCAATTCCAAAGCCCTTTGTACTGTGAAAAATCAAAACAGCGATTTAAGAAAGAAAAAAGCAAAAACAAGACAAAAACTGAAGATTGTACTTGGTTTAGTCACAGGAGAAAACCTAAAACTTTGATATTACAACAGCAAAGACTATAATAATGTTTCATAATTATTACATATAGTTTCAGAGTTGGAAATATTGTATAACATATAGTTTCACATGTTTAAAATATTGTTTTTCTTTGTATGTAATAAATTTGGAAATTCTCCAGCATTATCAGGTTTAATAACTAAACCATAATTTGCAAATAAAAATCTATTCCACCCTTGCACATCCAAGTACGTGAAAACAGTAGATAATATTCCCATTTTGATTCTGACTACTGGGTGTCCACTTTGCCAGGGTTATATTTTTGATGTAATTAACTTTAGAAACTGAGTAAGATATCAACTATAAATATCTACATAGTAACAGGGTCTTTGAGAGTTTTTAATACAATTTCAGTGTGCAAATAGGTCTTAAAAAGTCATATATTCTAACTTTCTATCCAGTGTACAAATCTCCTTTACAACATCCAGAATGTATTAACTGTTCAATTTCTGCCTGAAAACTGCCCTCCCATTAAGAGACAGGAATGCTTTCCTGTCTCTGCTGAGACATCACTTTGCCAACAAAGGTCATATAGTCAAAGCTATGGTTTTTCCAGTAGTCATGTATAGATGTGAGATTTGTACCATAAAGAAGGCTGAGTGTCAAAGAATTGATGCTTTTGAATTGTGGTGCTGGAGAAGACTCGAGAGTTCCTTAGACTGCAAGGAGATCCAACCAGTCAATCTTAAAGGAAATCAACCCTGAATATTCATTGGAAGGACTGATGCTGAAGCAGAAGTTCCAATACTTTGGCCACCTGATGTGAAGAGCTGACTCATCGGAAAAGACCCTGATGCTGGAAAAGATTGAAGGCAAAAGGAGAAGAGGGCAGCACAGTATGAGATGGTTGGCAGCATCACTGATTCAGTGGACATGAATTTGAGCCACTCTAGGAGATAGCAGAGGACAGGGAAGCCTGGCATGCTGCAGTCCTTGGGGTCGCAGAGAGTTGGACATGACTTAGCCAACTGAACAACAACAACAACAACAATAGTCATTTAGATATTTTCTGTGCTCATGTGACATATCTGTGTGTTTTTCTTGTACTATAGAGATATAATCATGTTATACTATTTTACAAAGCTTCTTATAAAACTTAAAAAATACATTGGGGCATCTTTCCATGTTAGTACACAGTACCAGTTTCTTTCTAATAGTTAACTTCATGATATAAATATATTGTTATTTATTTATCCAGATCCATACTGATGACATTTAGATTACTTTCACACTGTTTTAATTGTTACACAAAGTCAAATTTCTCTTACTGAAATTTCTTTCTGTAATTTTTGCTCTGGAATCCTTTGGAATACATTTAATCTATCATCTAATAGATTTTTAAACATTTGAGAAACACTATCATATGGGAAGTAAATGGCAGAACATATGAAAAGTTTTGAGTTATATACTCAATCAGAAATCAACAAGGAAAATGCTTTCTTCAAATAAAAACAAGCTATAAATGTCTGGCAACACAAAATGGATGCCTAAATTATGGTCTATGAAGCTGACAGGAGGTTATACAATGGTCAGAAATATGTATCTAATGTGGCATCAAGACAAATGTCACAATGTTCAGTAAATGAAGACACGCAATTGCATATGAACTGAGAGTAATTATGAAATATGTCTACACATGAAAAAGAGAGAAATAGTCAAGTGAAATGTGGTTGAGTTAGGGTGGTAAGGAGATGGACCATCATTTCCTTTTAAAATACCCTTTATAAATATTTCATAATTTGGTTTCTACAATAAATGAAAAAAGAAAAAAATGATAGCTTTCAGGAAGACCAAAATCCTCATTCTCAGTTTCAAGGCCCTCCTTCTTCCCTGATTATCTTAGAGGTATCAACCTGCATAGTAAATAATCAGGTCTGAAACTCTTGACAGCAAAATTACAACCAATAAACAAAGCTTGAAGTGTGGACTGTTCACTAAAGAACAGAATGGTGTGGAAGGGAAAAAGCTAAGGGATCAAACAATGAAAAGAAGGGACAATCAGGAAGAGCTCCACCTTAAACCATGTTCACAATCACCCAGTGCTACCATTTTTGTTCTGTCTACACAACTGTAGAGAACTGGTATGAATTTCCAGATCATTCAGTCGAGGCAACGTGAGGGTCAAAAACCAAGTTAATGAATAAGATTTGGGTACTTAAGGACAAAAATGGTCATATTCTCAAGCCAACACAAAAGTTCTTATTTTAGGAAATTAAAGTCTCAAGCTCTAATAGCTATATGGGTATTCATTAAATTCATAATCACTCATTTCTGTCCCCAAATTTCATCCATTTTGTAAGTACCAATTAATTCTTTGAACAAATCTAAGTTATAACAGGCTTTGTTTTTAAGCATTCCTTGTCATGATAACCAAATATTTTGCATCTATGTCCTATGTTGAATAATGAAAGATAAAGCACCAATGAGTAAAAACAATGATTGCATTATTTTGGTTTGTGCGCTTTGGGCATGAAAAGTTGTTTGTTTACAAGGCGACAACATCACCTTGGTTCTGAAGAGAGTGACATATGTGCTCTAGCTGCTCAAAGATTAACTACCGATGAGTCACATTTACAGCTGGGAACTTCACTCTAGAAAAACAGGAAGAGAAACGCTCATGCCTATAAATCAGGAACAAACTCTAGTGTTCATGCTCACACTTAAGAGGGAGACATAGTAAAATCTTGTCTACTTTGTCAACTGATCTACTTTCAAAATAAATTTCCTGGCCTCTCACCTTCTGAGATTGCCCATACTCTGTGGAAAGTTTCTTTCAGGACTAGTCTTGCCTTTTGAGATGGATCGCATTCTGTCTATGGAATGTGTATCTCTCTAAATATATCTACTTCTTACCTATCATAAATAAATAAATTTCCTTTTTCGGCCATCCTCAGAGAATATGTTTTTTAATAACTTGGCAAAAATATACAACACATGCTTTTCAAATCTTCTCAACTTCTTTATGTCACCAAAACACATCCCAGCTTCCTATTAGGTGAAAGAACCATGTTGGGCCTTGAGACACATTTGGGACGATGGGGTACAGCGGGCACAAGCCTGTTCTCAAGGAGCTTACAGTAGTATTATGGAGGGGGCAGGGGCAGGGGGATATGCAACTATGATTTAAAAAACAGCCAATATGGAATCATCAGTAACAATCAGGACTGAAAAGTATCCTAGTACTTAGTAATAATGGGATAAAACAGAATGACCCTTTAAAGTTTTGGGTGATCAAAATCAGTTATATAATCAGAAAAATGCAGAAAGCCTTGGTTGATGGTGGTTTATATAAAAAAGATGTAAAGGTTTCAACTGAGTAGAACTCCATGAATGCATAAAAGTCAACCATGTAAAATGGCTGTTAAAATAGCTAATCTAAATTAATAGAAGTACTATGTCCAGATCAAGCAAGATAAATAATCCCACTGCCTCCGAATCCACAGTTACTGGTGCTGTTTTATGAGGCTCATTTAAGAGGAACACCATAAAACTAGGAGTGTGTGCATGTGCACGCTCATACTCGCTACGGGAGCAATGACAGTGGAGTCTCTGTAAATCACACGATGCAAAAACTGGAGGAACTGAAGACACGCAGCTTGAAAGAAGACTTGCAGCTGAGCAGTGGAGGCGCGGCACACACAGTTGACATGAATGCCTTTGAGCTGTCTGCAAGAACTCATGTTAGGTTCAATGCAAGACAAATGTTCATCCTGGCCTCCCTAGGTTACGACCATGGCTGATTATTGCCATGGTCAGGGTATATAAGACGACTTGAATAACACCCAGTGGCTCTTATATAATTCTATACATTTTAGGAAATGAAATTTAATATTCCTTCAATAGTACCTTCAGTAATGGCACTTGAAAGTTTCAGTCATTCACACACACACACAAAAACACAACTGTTACACTGAAGAAGCATAAAGCAGAGGAATGTCTGTTAATGTCAAATGATGAAACTAGCACTGAAGGAGCTCATCTTCTGCAATACATATCCTGTGGGTTCAACCTCCTTAGGGTTGGTTACATTCGCTTAGTCAGTATATTTTTCTGGAAGCCAGTAAGGTAGTTTGGAAATTTGAGAGTTTAGGTAGAACACAGGAATGTTTTTAAAAATTATAAACTTAATTTCTTAAAATCCTCAAAGGATTATTACAATCATATAGATAGGTCTTCCAAATTAGTGAAAACAATAGATAAAGTGAGACTGTTAAGGTATTTCAGAAGATATATCTTGGCATATATCTTTAAGATGGATATGTGGTCTCAATGCGGTGAAAGCAGTTTGAATATTACCAATACCTCCTCCTTTCTTTCTGTATATAGAGGAAAAGAAAAGAGAATGGATCAACTACCAAAAAGCAAAACCTCACACCATGTGTATTTCAGGTAGATGAAAGCATTCAGAGGTTGGTTTGTGGGCAGTCACAGCATCACAGACCCCCAGTCAACTCAACTGCCCTTCCAGACGCCACAGAGTAAGCAGCTTTTCAGCTGACTGTGTGTATTTACCTATCCAGTAAGCAGGGGAGACATATGGTTTGGCAAAAAGGATAGACAAGAAAATTTATATATTTCAGGGCTTCCAGCTAAGCTATATGCTAAATAAATGGAGAAAATATTGACTTACCTGCACTGCCGAGCTGCTTATAAAACCTGTACTCTAAATGAAGCTGTGGAGCACGTGATTTTATTGGTTCCTGAAACCCAAGAAAAGAAATCGTGATCAGATTTGACAGTTTTTCCATTCCTAGGTTTTCAGAGTAAACTAGGGTTAAGACCACTTAATATTTTAGCAATGATATTCATATATGATAGCATTTTCTTACCACAATTCCCCTTTGAAAGTACATCTATGGGAAGATGAAGTTGAATTATACACAATCTCGGCAATGGATATTTAAATAAAAATATTCTGTATAAGACACCACTCAAGGATAACTCTCTCATCATGAAATATTCTCCTGAAATATCTTCTCCTAGGAAACCAGATGTCACACCTTTTAATGAAATACTAGCATGTATTTCCTGCTTGTTTTATTATGAATTTGGGGCAGTAAATAGCATTATTTTGGAAACATGATATATGCTCAGGAAAAAAATTCACTTACACAAAAATTAGAAAGAAGGTAAAAATACCCCAAGACTCCACCATTTAAAAGAGAAGCCTTATTAACATTTAGGTGAGTTTTTTCCAAAAATTTATTTATACACATATTTTTATACATAATATAGACTAAAAATGTATGTTAAATAAATGAAAGCACACTATATTTGGTGTTCTGTAACATGCCTTTAAATTTAACAATGTGACCATACCATTCCATAGCAGTAAGTAAAACTGTATATGATTGTGTGTGTGTTTACATACACGCAAATAATAATGTTTGAACATCTGAACTGTTTTCAATTTTTGATATTATGAATAAAGCTGTAGGAACAGTGTTATGTGTATTTATTTTTACACTGAAGAGAATTAAAGACTGTAAGCGCTACTAAGACATGTAGCTTTAATTAGGATGGTGTTCAAGCTTTTAAAAATAGAGTTTACTAAATGGCCCAAAGATAAAGCAGCCACACTATCACATTTTGCTCTACACCAAACTTCAAGAATTGGTTGGCTAATCATTCTAAATTAACAGCATACAGGCAACTAGTTAACCAGAAAAATCAAACATCACTCTGAAAGATACATCTGTATATCCATTAGGATGACTATTACCAAAAACATAGACAATAACAAGTGTGGGAGAGCATGAGGAGAAACTGGAATCCTTGTGTACTGCTAGTGGGAATGTAAAATAGTATAGTTACTAAAGAAAACAGTATAGTAATTTCTCAAAAAGTTAAATACAGAAGTACCACATGATCCAGCAATTCTACTTCTATATACCCAAAAGAATTGAAAATGCTGACTCAAACTGGTATTTGTAGACCCATGTTCATTGTAATATAATTCACAATAGCAAAAGGTGAAAGCAACCCAAATATCTATCAACAAATGGGTGGATAAATAAAATGTGGTTACATTGTGTTCCATACATGTGATGGCATATTATTCAGCCATAAAAAGGAAAGCCATTCTGACACATGCTACAAAATGGATGAAACTTGGGGACACCATGCTAAGTGAAGTAAGCCAAATTCAAAAGGACAAACGCTGAATGCTTCTACCTAAGGTACCTAGAGTAGTCAAATTCATAGACAGAAAGTTGAATGGCAGTTGCCAGGAGTGTGGTGGGGGGAGGGGTGGGGAATGCTGCTGGTGTTTAATGAGCACAGAATTTTAGTTAAGGAAGGTGAAAAAAAATTCAGAGACGGATGATAGTGATGGGAGCACACCAATGTGAATATACTTAATGTCAATGAACTGTACAACTAAAAAGGATTAATTTGAGAACCAATTCCTTATATAATTTTCAAATATTTTTTCCCATTCCATGGGTTCTCTTTTCACTCTGTTCAGAGTCTTCTGATGCACAAAAGTTTTTAATTTTGATAAAGTCCAACCTATCTTTTCTTGCTTATGCTTTTTGTGTTACATCCAAAAAATAATTGCCAAATTGAATGCTATGAAGCTTTCCCCATAAGCTTTCTTCCAAGAAATTTATAGTTTTGGCTGTTATGTTTCTTTGATCCATTCTTAATTAATTTTGGTGTATGACGTAAAGGGTCTCACTTCACTGCATGTGGATCTCCAGTTACCTCAATGCCATTTGCTGAAAAAGACTGTCCTCTCCTTATTGAATGATTACTTGTCCTATTTTTAAGATAGGCTCAAAGGAGAGTTCCTCAGCTTCCCTTGATAATTCACACTTGTGTCTAACAAGATCTTTATATGTAACTGTCATCTCCAACACTGAAACTTCAGCCTATTTCTCCTATGTCCTCAGTAACAAAGATAAGACAGCTCCTAACTAACGTGTGAATACTGTAACAGCTATCTTCAAATAACAAAACTCTTCAATCATTTCCTAGACTTTCTTTATTCAGGCAAAGTAATTTCAAATTTTTAAAACTTTCCTCACTGGTCCTATTTTTAAGTTCTTTGATCACCTTTGAAGGCTCTTCCTGAACCCACCTGAAGTTTTCTGCATTTTTCGAAAAATATAGACTCCATAAATTACAGAATTCAGACCTTTCCTTGAAGTTATCTAGTCTATTCCTTTGCTTCTAAGAAAGCTTTATCTAAATCAATTCAGGTAGACTGGAATATTTCAAAGCCCTAAGGAGCTCTGCAAAAGAACTCATACACTTCTTTGATTGCAAAATCAGGAAGCATCAGAGCTGAACTTCGAGTTTCTCAAGATTCCTGTGGTCCCAAAAAATGCACAGAAGACTAATTATACTATAGAGTCACAGTATTCCTTATTCATTTATCTCTTCAGATAGAGAGTGTCCATTCAGTTTTATATCTTCTAATATATCACCACCAAAGCAGCCAATCACAGAATTTGTCTTTTAGCAAAGTCATTAATAATGTATAAGTAACCAAGAGAATCAGTGATGACAAATTGGTATGGGACCAGAGGTTGATCTAAATGCTAGAAACAGGACTGTTCTTTCTGTAGAAACAGTCTTGAATTTTGACAAACCACAAGAGTCAATGAATTTTAAGAAACACAGCTCCTTCTTCAAACATAATACTCCCAAACTTTATACTGGAAACATTAATAGGAAATATTCAACCTGATCTTGGAAAAGTAAGTTAACAGATTAAAAAGAGCAGTAACTCTTTAGAGCTCCAGAGCTGAAAGCGGGTGTCCACATCACATATATTCAGACATGAGTGGGTTTTTATCACAGACAGAAGGATTTACACCCTTCAGCCAACCCCTTCAGCACATAGTTGTAGCCTGCTCAGCCAACTGGAACATCAAGTGCTCTTCTGAAAGCACTATGAATAAAGGATACTGCGAACAATCTCCAGATTGTGAAAGGCAGTGGGATTAGTAGCATAGAGAGAAAACTTTTTAAACAACTGTTAGAAAACCCCTGTCAAAAAGAACTCCAGAAACCTCCGTTAATAGAAGTAAAGGAGGGGTTCATTACACAAGTTTGCTTACACTGTATCTGATTTTTTAAAAACTGTTACTAGAATCTAAGAAACGGGAGCCTACAAGGAAGATTCAAACAAAGTCGATCTGAAGCACCAGGAGCAGGACTTCCTTGTATTTCTGTGTGAGATGCTGATGACATCTCTATAGAGGGCTGGCTATCTGCCAGAATCACGGTTGTTCCGGAGCACACATGCCTGCCTGAAACCCTAAACCAACAGCAGACGGCTACCTGGAAAGACTAATGCTTAAGGCAAATTTTGCTGTTACAGTGAAGAGAGCTCAATTACTGCCATCATTATCTCCCACAGAGAACACAGCCCCAGAGCAAGAGAGGAGGCCCACAGACAAGACTGAGTATCTTTTAAAAAGCCTTTATTTAAGATTTATTTGAAAGAGAAATGAGGGACTGGGCACATCATAGCAGATAACATGAAGTCTATTTGGCTTTAACTCTTGGCCATATGAAGAATAAAACTTTAATAAAATGTAAGTGAAATGCAATAGTCAGTCATGTCAATAATATGTGTTATGCAAGCTTATCTAAACAGGCTAACTAGTATGAGCTGAGAAGGAAAAATCTAGATAGAAAAAGCTGCGCCTACCAGAAGTCTTGATAAGTAAGGGGGCAATTATAAACATACATACTGAGGCAACATTTTAAAGTGTTTTAGGGGGCTGCTTCTTCCTATTACTAGTTCCAAAGAATCAAAATTATTTCAACTTACCGAAACAATAAAACACAAAAAGTAAAAAAAAAAAAAAAGAGATGAACTGTAAAAACTTTTACAGAATAAATTCCTGTAAGTAAAAAAATAATGGCTAATCCTTTGATACTCAATCTGAGGAAAATATCTGGTCTGCATTGTTATACACATTATTTCTCTTCCTCCTCCCATTTTGCCAACAAAAGTTCCAAGTCAACAAACAAAAGAAAATACTTGGTTCCCTAGCAGCTACCTGCTCTCAGACCTGCTCCCTGTCCACCTTTTGTAGAGAAACTACTCTGATGACTATTAGTTCTTCCCAGGACAACTCCAACTCCTCCACAAACAAACTTAAGGACAGAAAAGGACCAACCACAAAACAAGTGTGGCTGTGGTAGGCGCAATTCATTAGGAAAAAAAACAGTGATTACCACAAGATACTTCCTTCGACTATTAACGCCTCTGCTTTCCAACCAAGAGTGCCAAACCACCTGAAGATCCTGGGAAACATACCAGGATTTATTAGAAGGACAATATTTATACAGCTCTCCATTTATATAGAAACTAGCTATACAAAGCATTTCATATGGCTAGAAGTGGTCTGTATCAGTCTTAAATACAGGCTCCTGGAAAAGGAAATGGCAACCCACTCCAGTACTCTTGCCTTGAAAATCCCATGGACGGAGGGGCTTGGTGCAGGCTACTGTCCATGGGGTGGCAAAGAGTTGGTCACGACTGAGCGACTTCACTTTCACTAAACACAGGCTAAAGAACTGTCTCTTCTAAAAATATTAACCCTTAAAAACAACAGAATTATTCTTTAACAGGATGTTATTTTCAATGACTATATTAATTATTCATAAGATTAGCACTGACAAAAATAACTGAACTCTTTGCTTCAAACCTGAGCACATGATGTGTTTTCCATGTTTGACATCTTTTTAAGGCAATGATTAGATGATCGGGTTTGGAAGTATACTGATAAATATCTTATATTTTTTAAATGGATCAGTCATATTTAGGAATAAGAAAATGTTAAATAAAAATAGCACAGTGAAAGGTAGAAAGTTTACAGAAATTACTAGGATTTTTTTTCCTTCTAGCTATTTTTAATTAACTTTTTGGATTCATCATTGCTAACACTATAGTTAGCATCTTCTAACTGCACAGTGTTTCTCAGTATACAGTGATTCATCACTGTAACACTATATATATTAGAAGGAAATGACTGTGTGGTATTATATGCAAGGAAAAAATTAGCAGTTTTATGAACACTTACAATTATTTCCTGTGAAAAGATATGTGAAGGGTGAGAGCACTAAAACATAATTACCACAAATATAGATTCTACTCACCAGTTTGATAGCTACATATTCATTGGTGTAGAGATTTTTACCTAGGGGAAAAGCAGAATGTATATGTTTTAGTGACATTTATTCTGGGAAATGCAAAACAAAATCTTAGCTTACAGGGTCATGAGAAAGGTCACATTCCCAATGCTGTTCACATATATGAAACATGATTTGTAAGTGAAAAGCTAAACAGAGATAATGAGACCCAGCAGGACAAGAACAAAAACAGCTTGAGAATTTGAAAATTTAAGTTAGACGTGAGAATCTTTTATTTTAAAGAAAACAAATCTCTCTCTGTCACATGCACATTTTGTTATTTAGTATTTCCCAACTATTAAGTCACGAGGCAACTCAAGAAGGAGAGTCGCCAGAATTACAAAGATGGAGAGGTTTTAATTCTTGTCACAATAAACACAAACCCTCATATTTCTGACTGATAAATAAGGCTTTTATATTTTTTTGTCATGGTATTTAGTGTCAACCTTAGTTGGCATAAAGGACAGTGTGAAATAAAACCTATTGCAGCCTGACTCTCTCTGTGTAAGACTCATCTGCTGTCTCTTAGTAGAGGATTCTCAAAGCTGTGCTGACCCTTCACCAGGGCTCTAGCTCTACATCTTTACCTGTGCGCAGCCACAGCTCTCCACCCGGACAAGACTGAAACAACTCAAAAGTTCTTCCTGAAGGCTTAACCCGTTTCCCTCTCAACTTCTCTACCTGTAGAAATGGAATCCATATTCTTCTATACTAGATACCTAGAGTCAGAACCTAGGATGAGTATAAGAGCAACAACCACCAGTTGGTTAAACCCATATTACATGCCGGGTACTTAGCTACCTTCACCTCTACCTTCACTTCAACGCCACTGATCCTTGAAGGCTAATGTGAACTCCTTCTGAGCGCTTCGTATATACCATATAGCTCAGCCACTGCACTGGATTTCACATTGCTTCTTATTTTTGTCCCATCTTAGTCAGCTGGAGTACAAATATCTTGAGAGTAGCGATTTTATTTAACGGTTCTGTCACTGTCCTGTGGTGCTAACATCATGTTCTGCGTATTTAGATACTCAAAACCTTGACTAAAAGTTGTAGGTATGTACAATATGACTATTTTTTACGTAATACACAGAGGTAAACGTTCTCTTTATATACATACATAGTTGAATATATGCATAGAAAAGGACACAAAAAGATGTACACTAAGGTATTAAATGACTGTTTCTAATTTTATATAATAGATTATTTTGATAATAAAAACCTTACATTTGGGGAACATAAGGCTGCTTACAATACTGGTTATTTTTAACAAGCTCTAGACAATAGACGGCCTTTTGCAAACTACACTGTTATACTTTTAATACTGTCATCAGTTTTCCCAGCACCTTTATGTGGAGAAGAGTACATGGACTTAGGAGTAATTTTTGTCTGCAAACAACATTAAAGAAGATTCACAGGTTACCATTCAGAGACTATACTCTGGATCCTCACACAAGACCTTGCACATGGGTCAAAGTTTATTAAATAAATCACATAAAGTGATAAGGTTAAAAAGGAAACATGAACAAGTCAGTAGATGACGCAGATGAGGGAGAGTAAAGCATCTGGGCCGTAAGTGGCACTTGAGGCGTCACTGAGAACAAGCAGGAGAGGATAAAAGGCATTTCTCTAAAACAATACTAACAGTGAGGTGGACAAACGACAGAAAATGCAGAGAACGTGATCAACTGAGTGGGCCAATATGAAAGAAGCCAAGTATACAGGGGAGAATGGTGAGAAACAAAGCCAGAAAAATCCACTACAGACAGAGTGTGAATAACCTGGAAAGCCAGCTTCTTATTCTGAGGTGGGCATACTTTTCCTAAATCCTCATTTTTTTGGAAGATTTGGGGAAAATCTTTTTTTTTTTTTTAAATACTTAAACAAACTTGCTAAATTATAGAAATCATGAAGTTTCCTTAAAAAAAAAAAAAAAAGGCAAGAGCTAATAGATCTGCTTATTCCACAGTCTAGGAGGCCTCACCAATCAGTGAGGAATCTTTTCCTCATTTTCCCTGTGTTCAGTTGGGCAGTCCAGTTTTCACAGTTGTTTACTTTCCACAGTGTGACCTTTCCAATTCCTATGAAGGTGGAAAAGAGTAGCTGCCAGGTGAGGCCAGGGAAGGAGGGGATGTGGCGATGCAACTGCTCCATACATGTATGTACGTGTATATACATATGTGTGTGTGTGTGCTCAGTCACTGCAGTCGTTGTCTGACTCTTTGCGACCCCATGCACTGTAGCCTGCCAGGCTCCTCTGTCCATGGGATTCTCCAGGCAAGAATACTGGAGTGGGTTGCCATTTCCTCCTCCAGCAGATCTTTCCAACCCAGGGATCAAACCTGAGTCTCCTGCATTGCAGGATTCTTTACTGCTGAACCACTGGGGAAGCCCCAAAATACATATGGACTTGCAACTACTCTTCTTGTTTTTAGCTCCTTCTGCATCCCAATTTTCTGAAATTTCCAAATGTCTTCAATTCTTGAACATATCTGGTGTTTATATGTTACAAACTGGCCTGCCCTTCAAATCATTCAGCTTTCTCCAGACTGCTAAGTTAGTTACAACTGCTTTCTAGCTTCTACAATTCTGGTACCATTTCTCATCTATTTTTAATCTTCTTTCCCATTTTTTTTTGTTGTTGTTGCTGTTCCTTGTGGCTTCTATACTTTTAAAAAAAATCCCTTTTCTGTGTAAACTGATACAGTCACTATGGAAGAGAGTATGGAGATTTCTTTCAAAAACTAGGTATAAAACCACCATATGACCCAGCAATCCCACTTGTAGGCATATACCCGGAGGAAACCAGAATTGAAAAAGACACATGTACCCCAAAGGCCATTGCAGCATTATTTACAATAGCTAGAACATGGAAGCAACCTAGATATCCACTGACAGATGAGTGGATAAAGAAGCTGTGGTATATATATACAATGGACTATTACTCAGCCATAAAATGGAATGCATCTGAGTCAGTTCTAATGAGGTGGATGAACCTAGAGCCTATTATACAGAGTGAAGTCAGTCAGAAAGAGAAAAACAAATATTGTGTACTAACGCATATATATGGACTACAGAAAGGTGGTACTTATGAACCTATCTGCAGGGCAGCATTGGAGACAGACACAGAGAACAGACTTACGGACATGGTGGGGGCGGCACGGGGAGGAAGGAGAGGCTGAGATGCATGGAAAGAGTAACAGGAAAACTTACATTACCATATGTAAAACAGACAGCCGATGGGAATTTGCCGAATGACTCAGGGAACTCAAACTGGGGCTCTGGAAGAACCTAGAAGGGTGGGGTTGGGAGGTAGGTAGGGGGGGAAGTTCAAGAGGGAGGGGACATATGTATACCTATGGCTGATTCATGTTGATGTTTGGCAGAAACCAACACAATTCTGTAAAGCAATTATCCTTCCATTAAAAAATAAATAAAAATCCTTTTTCTAAATATACTTTATAAAATTAAGGCAGCACTCAGCTACCTTAAAATAACATATATATTATAATTACTAATGCATGTATATTTTTACCTCCACTCGGCAGTGAGTTTCCTAAGAACAAGAATATTCCACTCATCTTTTTATCCCTAACAACAAAGATCTGATATATAGTAGGTAAGAGATACTTGCTAAAGTGAACCAAATTGACTTGATATGCAGAAGAGTCTTCTGAGAAAGTTTATTTATATATATATATAAAAGCTTGTTTAGAATCAGATTATGGATAATTCTAAATACGAATACAGGAGTTTTGACTTCATTATTTGGCTTGTTGTGAAATCACCAAAAATCTTTGTGCTAAGAGGAAATGTGTAATAGTGAAAGCTATATTTTAAAAATATTAATCTATTAGATAAAAGAGAGAAGAACACCTACAAAGAAAATGAACAGGAAGTTTTTACAGTAGAATACTTAAAGAATAACATTTACCACACAGTATGATTATAAGGATAACAAGAGTTAGAACATATAAAAGTATATTATAAACTGCAAGATGCTAGGTAAACCTAATTTTTATTACTTCTATTATTATTGTAGGTATGATGCAATAATTCCCGGAAGTTTAAAAAATAGGATTTATAATCAAGGTAGCTGAGTGCTTACTTAATTTTATAAAGTATATTTAGAAAAAGGATTTTTATTTATTTATTTTTTAATGGAAGGATAATTGCTTTACAGAATTGTGCTGGTTTCTGCCAAACATCAACATGACTCAGCCATAGGTATACATATATTCCCTCCCTCTTGAAATCCCCCCTCTACTACCTCCTTAAATGGTTATAAATAACCATTTAAGAAAAAACTAGCAACCTTTGGATTACATATAAACTTGCTGCTGCTGCTGCTAAATCGCTTCAGTATTGTCCGACTCTGTGCGACCCCATAGACGGCAGCCCACCAGGCTCCCCTGTCCCTGGGATTCCCCAGGCAAGAACACTGGAGTGGGTTGCCATTTCCTTCTCCAATGCACGAAAGTGAAAAGTCAAAGTGAAGTCGCTCAGTCGTGTCCAACTCTTAGTGACCCCATGGACTGCAGCCTACCAGGCTCCTCCGTTCATGGATTTTCCAGGCAAGAGTACTGGAGTGGGGTGCCGTTGTCTTCTCTGATATAAACATGAGAGAGAGGGAAAAGAGAAAGGTGAAAGTTGATACTCTAATTAGTGGACAACAGAGAGAAAACCAGGATGGTAAGCAATGTTCATCTCTATCACAGTGCCTTCCTCCAAGTTCTCGTTAAACGCAAAAGAGACAAATCACAAAACACCTCTCAGCTTCAATTTCTGTATCTGTATAAAGGAATATAATCAGAGAAGTACAATAAATGACAGCCTATGTAACACCAAACACGACAGCTGATATATCACAGAATGCTAGTCTTGCTTTTGTTATGTTTACTTTTTCTACTTATTCAAAAAAAAAAAAAACAAACAAAAAAACCTGAACACATCACCCTCTTACAAAGTGATTATCTTTATTCCTAAGAGGCCCTGGAAGTGACTAGGTAATTCTCCTGAGCTATGCATCATTCAAAAGAATTAGTTTGCCAGGGGGCATCATTAAGACCGAAGTGTGTGCATGAGGAGTCGCTTCAGTTTGACTCTTTGTGACCTCAAGGACTGTAGCCCGCCTGGCTCCTCTGTCCATGAGATTCTCCAGGCAAAATTACTGGAGTGGGTTGCTGTGCCCTACTCCACAGAATGTTCCCAACCTATGGATCGAACCCATCCACGTCTCTTGTGTCTCCTGAACTGGCAGGCTGGTTCTTTACCACTAGCACTGCCTGCCTGGGTCATGGGAATTCTCTGGAGGTCTGACGATTAGGACTTGGTGCTTCCCTGTCATGGCCCAGGTTCAATCCCTGGTCCTCTAACTAAGATCCCGCAAGCCACATGGAGAAGCCAAAAATATAAAAAATAAAAGACTGAAGAGGTCAACACAAAACACAGACAAGTGGAAGGCTAGACAAACACTAAGCCACTCGATGATATACAAAAATTTTGTTCTGAAAGAATTTAATCACAAAGACTGCTGTTGCTGGTGCTGCTAAGTCGCTTCAGTCGTGTCCGACTCTGTGCGACCCCATAAACAGCAGCCCACCAGGCTCCCCTGTCCCTGGGATTCTCCAGGCAAGAACACTGAAGTGGGTTGCCATTTCCTTCTCCAATGCATGAAAGTGAAAAGTGAAAAGGAAGTCGCTCAGTCATGTCCGACTCTTAGTGACCCTATGGACTGCAGCCCACCAGGCTCCTCCATCCATGGGATTTTCCAGGCAAGAGTACTGGAGTGGGGTGCCATTGCCTTCTCCGAATCACAAAGACAGAGGCTTACAATCCTGCCCACTTAAAACGAATGACTGCTTCAGCTTAAAAAAGTATAAATATATGTAATTATCTACATATCAATACATGAATGATATATGAATAACTGTGAGGTAGGCAGGCGGTTTAATGAACAGAAAAACACCACTGGTGAGATGGCATAATCCCGAGCAGCCAAAGGTTTTAGTGGCTGCACAAAACCCACAACACTTCCCCAGGTCACTTCCTGGTTACGGGTTCTTTTATTGTTAGTGTAAAAGAAACTGCATTACGTAGTAGTTTGGGAGCTTTCCATCCAAACTCAGTTCTTTTGAAGCAGCAGTCCTAGATGTGAAGCTACCCATAAAATCCACTGCATGAAGACTTCCTGTTTCAGTAAGTCACCTACAGAGATAACATTTATCATAAGCTCTGTCAGACACAGCACTTTCAAAGAACCAGCAGGTCTCAGCTCTCAGAGTCACACTGATAAAGGAACATAACAAGCCTCGGGTTCCCAGTTTGGTTAGATCTCCAGCTGTCAGATTTTCTTGCCTAAAAGTAAAAGTAGTGCATTTATAAATTATTACCTCAAACTTGTTAAAAAAAAAAAACAAGTCAAACGAATTTGAGCTAATTAGTAGTTAAAATAAGAAACCACCTTTGTGTAACTCAGGTTGGTTACCATGTCTGTTTAGGGCAGAAACTGGCCTATAGCCTCCGCCATCCAGATAGCATCGCTTTAAACAGGCAGCATGATCAGGGGTAGATGGTAACAAACCCTACAACTTAAAAAAAAAAAAGCCAGAGGTCTTTATTATTTTTACTAATTTAATTCTACTAGTTTATTAAAATATTCTTTGGAAATATTTCCCAATGGTTAGCAGTTAACAGCAATGGTTATTCTTTCTTGTGCCAAGTTTTCTGAAGGGATTACTTGTCAATACCAGCAAGTAGTTTATATAAAAAAAAAACTTATTAAATCTTGCTTAACACCACTAGTAATGGTATAGAGCATGTTTACTATTATGTTTACTATTAATATGTAAGACATGTCTGTTTTAGACAACAGTAAAATGTTTTCTAAACTGCAGAATATGATCAATAGAGGAGTGTGAAATAAATAAATTCAGTGCATCCTAACATATTCTTTAAAGAAAAATAGTTTACATCACACTTAGTAAAGTGTATTATTTCATAAACTTTTGCTTCAGACACACAGAAATATTGTGTATATATTAGATCACAATATACGTGTTTTTTAGTGTGAGTTAAAAAATAACAGCCATCAATAAAAACCTTCTGAAAAGCAGCTTCCATTATTCCATTTTGAGATATAAAGGTTAGGTCAGTGACTCAACTAGCTCTTATGGCTTTTCTAAACTATTCAACATGATAGTCTATTCTGATCAATGTTAGAAAAATCCTCAAGAATATTGAGGATTTCCTCAAGAAATTGATAAATGGAGTCAAAGAAGTACCTGTACTCCATCTCAAGAGGGTGAGCCTATAAAGTACTTATAGAGGTTATGCTTTATTAAGCATGTGTGTAAAACTTTCTACATTATAGTGGTGAGGGAAAAAAAAACCAAAAAAACTGGAATGAATCACTCCAGAAAGCATGATACTCTACTGCAGAAAAATAATGAAGTACTTCAGTTTTTAAAATTTTTATCATGCAAAATCTCAAAGTTATATAATGATTCCCCCATATAACTACACCTAGTTTCAATAATGAAATGATTTTGAAGCAAATCCCAGTTGTTATATTATCTCGTCAGTAAATATTTGATTACAGCTCGCCTACAGACTTGAAATATTCTTTAGAATAGATGGACTACCTGCTATCTGAAAATTTGCAACATAAATGTGAAAAACTAAAAGGCCAAACAGAGACCTGTGGATATTGAGGTTATAGTACCTAGTCAGACATTCAGCCATTCAGGAAGAGAAGTCCAAACGGTCACTGAAGAAACAAAATGGGCTAAAAGTGAAAAAACCACAATAATGAACATAGTTAAAGCAACTGATTCCAGAAGAACTGAAACCATGGATTGTCAATGACTTGAACCTGCAGGCAAAAATGGTCCAATATTTTATTAATATTTTTCTGCCAAGAAGAATACAGACCTCCATTCTAGATGATAATCCAAGTTTTAAGAGGAGAGAAATATATTAATGAAGTTGTGTGAGTAGTAGAGTATTTACATGTAAAATTAGGCACTCAGCTAATGCACAAATTGGAGAAGCCAAAGATCTGAGAACTTCACAAATCCCAGTGATTCACCTATGCCAATTTCTTTCTCACTGTAATGACAGTAATTACATTAATAGGAGCAATGTCAACTGTTTTTTAGGTTTTTTTATGTCTTTCTTTATTATTAACTATTTGGACAATTTTCTGAAGTCTGGCGCCTACTTTTTCGTCTTTGTTTAGGGCCAGTGATTGTGAAGCAGCTCCTCTTGAGGAATAGTGGAAAGCTGTGTGAGGGTCACTAACACATACTGTTAACATCTAAAACCAAATGTAATAACTCTTGTACAATTGATACCCCCTAATTTTTATATTTATTATTTTTAATTGAGGTATAATTTACATAGAGTATGCTAGTGTAAAATGTACAGTTTAGTGAATTTATACATATCCATACATATATCTGGGCTTCCCAGGTGGCACAATGGTAAAGAATCCACCTGCCAATGCAGAAGACCGAGGTTTGTTCCCTGGGTTGGGAATATCCCCTGGAGAAGGAAGTGGCACCCCACTCCAGTAGACCTACCTGGAAAATTCCATGGACAGAGGAGCCTGGCAGGCTACACTCCATGGGGCTGCAAACAGCTGGACACAACTGGGCACGCATATACCCACGTAACCATCCAGTGAGAGAACATTTTCAGCACTCCAGTAGGCTTTCGTGTGCTTCTTCCCAATCAATAATCCTCATTCACTACTACCCAGTTGCAAGAAATTAGTTTTGCCTATTTTGAACATGTATTACTGAAATCATATAGTAACCACTTGTGTCTGTTTTTTCTGAACATTAATTTTAGAGTCATCTATTTGGTTGCATGTATTAACAGCTTGTTCTTTTCCTTTTCTAAAATAATTGGGGGAAGGAGTAGTTCATGTTTATTAGTCTGTATAATGACTTAATGTTCTGTTTGAACATTCTTGAACGTATTTGTTTTGGTATGCATAGATATGCATTTTCTCGGGCATATACCCAGAGTGGAATTTCTGGGTCACAGAGTATGCACATGTAGAAGTAACTAAAATGCCCATCATCTGATGAATGCAGTATGTCCATACAATCCATACAATGCACAAAGAAGCGCTCTGCCTCCAATGAAGTGATTCACAAGAAATTACAAGGCTTCTTACATCAGAGGACAGGTCTCGGGACTTCCCTGGTGGTCCAATGGTAAAGAATCCGCCTGCCAATGCAGGGGACACCAGTTTCATCCCTGGTCTGGAGGATACCACATGCCTTGGGGCAACTAAGCCCCTGTATCACAACTACTGAAACCTGCTCGCCTAGAGCCCAGTGCTCCACAAGAGAAGCCACTGTGATGAGAAGCCATCGAGCCTCCACTGGAGAGGAGCCCCTGCTGGCCACAGCTACAGAAAGCCTGCACGTAGCAACAAAGACCCAGCACAGTCATAAATAAATAAATAGTATTTTTTTAAAGTTACCAAGAAGAAATCTTATAAATTCTCATTAAAAGAAAAATTAATTTTTAATTATCTGTGGTGATGTATGTTAACTAGACTTACTGTGGTGATCATTTTCCAATATATACAAATAAACATTATGTTCTACACCTGAAACTAATATAATATTATATGTCAATTACACCTCAATACAATTTTTGCATAAATATATGATTTTTTTCCTTGATGAATCTACTCAAGATGAATAATAATTATATTACACCACTTGAGCAACACCCTTAGGGGTCAATCAAGTAAACAAGGCTGTTCTGCCCAGACTGCTCTGCTTTGTGACCTTGCTACCTCTCTTGCTATCAGCCTGTCAGTGATCCCTTCTTGATGTATGTAATTCCCTCTTCCTTCTGTGCTTCTACTCTGTGGAAGATTAACAACAACAACAACAAACAAGCAAGCTTATTGGAAATGCGTATAAAATAGAACACAAAGGCTTTAAGACTGAATGTCTGAAGTACGCAACTTTGGGGTACACAGATCCCAAGGTATCTGTTTTGGTTTGTGTGTTAGTCCTCAGCTTTGATGCAGAGAGCTGGTGCTTGTTAAAAAAATGACACCATGTGCAGCTTTACTACAACATGGATAAAATCTTCAACAAATTAATTTCTAATTCTAATTTACATTAATGTTAACATATTCTACATAGATTTTGTGAAAAAAATGATACATTTAGCCTTCTCTGTTCTGAAATATGAGTATTTTAGAGTAGAATAAAACTGTAGAAAGATAATTAATTTTCACTGATGTGTAAATTTTCTGCCCTACATAAAACTAATGCATCTAGCAAGCTATAGAGGATGATGTATTATATTTCCAATAATAATCTAGTTTCATGAAAATGTTTGTATTATTTACACATATATTTACATAAGCTAGAAGTAACCAAAGTCCAGTTATGGGAATCCACCTGAAAAAGCAGAATAGCCATTAAATTTACAACTATGAAAATCACATAGGAATTTAATAAATTAAAAAAAAAAAAGCAGAATCTCAAAAGTATATCCAACTTTGTTTACACCAAAGTACATATATGTATGGAGAAGGAAATGGCAATCCACTCCAGTATTCTTGCCTGGAGAATCTCATAGACAGAGGAGGCTGGCAGGCTACAGTCCATGGGGTCGCAAAGGTCAGACACGATTTAGCAACTAAACCACCACCACCACCACCACATATATGCATATGAGAGAATATGTACATATACACAATTACACATAACTGAGCAAAGAGTTGCTCTAATTTTCTGTGATGTTACAATTCTGTCTACAAAAAAACCCAAATAAACAAAATCCAAACAAGCTTCAAGACTGGAATGATCATTAACTTCTTTATAGGCTGGATGCTCAAATCCCAACAATCTAATTATTATTTAGATTCATCCATCTCTGAAGTAGTTTATATCAATAACATAAAGTAGAAAAAGAAGCATAACAACCACACACACACAATACTGTTAACTTTTAGTTTCACAGTACAAGCATCAGCTTAAACTATCTGCAAAAACCTTTTAATCAAAGAAACATTTAGAATTATTTAAATCACAAGGCATTTACTGTTTCAGCTTTCTATCATTCAAACTGGAGAACTCCTGTATTTATCCTTTAGATATCAACACCAGTAGATTAAAATTGATCACTCTGTGTTTTTTTTTTAAACAATACAGAAAAATGATCAGAAGTTCTAATTAATTTATCATCTCTGGTGGGGGTGGAAAACATGACAAGCAATTACTTCCAAGTTTTTCTTTTCTCTTTTATTGCCAACAAGACAAAGTCCAAAATCTGTACTGTGACCCACAGCCAATCAAGATCAGGCTCCCACTGCACCTTATCCAGATAAAAGGCTAAAGGTAGAATAAGGAACACTGTTAATAATATCCTCCACTGTGATTTTATTCTAAATTTCAAAAATATACTTTGCAAAATTAAAATGAAAAATTATTAATCAATTAGCCCATGCTTTCCCTCCTTCAGTTCAGTTCAGCTCAGTCGCTCAGACATGTCCGACTCTTTGCAACCCCATGGACTGCAGAACACCAGGCCTCCCTGTCCATCACCAACTCCCAGAGTTTACCCAAACTCATGTCTATTGAGTTGGTGATGCCATCCAACCATCTCATCCTCTGTCGTCCCCTTTTCCTCCCGCTCTCAATCTTTCCCAGCATCAGGTTCTTTTCAAATGAGTCAGCTCTTTGCATCAGGTGGCCAAAGTACTGGAGCTTCAGCTTCAACATCAGTCCTTCCAATGAGCACCCAGGACTAATCTCCTTTAGGACGGACTGGTTGGATCTCCTTGCAGTACAAGGGACTCTCAAGAGTCTTCTCCAAAACCACAGTTCAAAAACACCAATTCTTTGGCATTCAGCTTTCTTTATAGTCCAACTCTCACATCCATACATGACCACTGGAAAAACCATAGCCTTGACTAGACAGACCTTTGTTGGCAAAGTAATGTCTCTGCTTTTTAATAAGCTGTCTATGTTGGTGATAATTTTTCTTCCAAGGAACAAGCATTTTTTAATTTCATGGCTGCAGTCACCATCTGCAGTGATTTTGGAGCCCCCAAAATAAAGTCAGCCACTGTTTCCCCATTGATATGCCATGAAGTGATGGGACCAGGTGCCATGATCTTAAGTTTTCTGAATTTTGAGCTTTAAGCCAACTTTTTCACTCTCCTCTTTCACTTTCATCAAGAGGCTGTTTAGTTCTTCGCTTTCTGCCATAAGGGTGGTGACATCTGCATATCTGAGGTAATTAATATTTCTCCCAGCAATCTTGATTCCAGCTTGTGCTTCTTCCAGCCCAGCGTTTCTCATGATGTACTCTGCATATAAGTTAAATGAGCAGGGTGACAATATACAGCCTTGACGTACTCCTTTCCCAATTTGGAGCCAGTCTGTTCTTCCATGTCCAGTTCTGACTGTTGCTTCCTGACCTGCATACAGATTTCTCAGGAGGCAGGTCAGGTGGTCTGGTATTCCCATCTCTTTCAGAATTTTCCACAGTTTGTGGTGATCCACACCAGTCAAAGGCTTTGGCATAGTCAATAAAGCAGAAATAGATGTTTTTCTGGAACTCTCCTGCTTTTTTGATGATCCAGCAGATGCTGGCAATTTGATCTCTGGTTCCTCTGCCTTTTCTAAAACCAGCTTGAACATCTAGAAGTTCACAGTTCACTTACTGATGAAGCCTGGCCTGGAGAATTTTGCGCATCACTTTACTAGCGTGTGAGATGAGTGCAATCGTGCAGTAGTTTAAGCATTCTTTGGCATTGCCTTTCTTTGGGACTGGAATGAAAACTGACCTTTTCCAGTCCTGTGGCCATTGCTGAGTTTTCCAAATGTGCTGGCATATTGAGTGCAGCACTTTCACAGCATCGTGTTTCAGGATTTGAAATAGCTCAACTAGAATTCCATCACCTCCACTAGCTTTGTTCGTAGTGATGCTTCCTAAGGCCCACTTGACTTCCCATTCCAGGATGTCTGGCTCTAGGTAAGTTATCACACCATCATGATTATCTGAGTCATGAAGATCTTTTTTGTACAGTTCTTCTGTGTATTCTTGCCACCTCTTCTTAATATCTTCTGCTTCTGTTAGGTCCATACATATAATTTCTGCCCTTTATTGAGCCCACCTTTGCATGAAACATCCCCTTAGCATCTCTAATTTTCTTAAAGAGAACTTTAGTCTTCCCCATTCTATTGTTTCCTTCTATTTCTTTGCATTCATCACTGAGGAAGGCTTTCTTATCTCTCCTTGTTATTCTTTGGAATTCTGCTTTCAAATTTCCCTCCTTACCTCTCAGAAAATCCCTGAAGAATAAAGTTGGTCCAACATAGAAACTATATAGTGATACTTGAAGAAAAGAAAACTGGCTATCATTTTATACCTTTTATTTCTTTTCTTGGTAGAAGTATAATTAAACTGAATGTCAGTGATTATCATCTTTGGAATTAGGAATTAATTCTTATGTCCTTTTAAACCTTATACTTTTTAAGCATGTAATATTTCAACTGTACACTTAACCACTACGTGGTGAAACTACATGACACGTATCAGTCCGGGATGTCCCAGATGTGGGCTCTAGTTCCAACTCCCTGGCAAGTTGGTTTATCTTACCTTGACCAAATCACTTAATTTCAAATTTCTTTCATTTTTAAAATGATGTAGTTTAGAGTAGACAATGCCAAAGTTCCTTAGAGGTCTTAGATCCTTCTTAAGTTTTGTTGCTCTGGACTTTTATTCACTTGTTTGTTTTTGGCTTCACTGGGTCTTCGTTGCTGCACACAGACTTTCTCTCGTTGCAGCAAATGGGGGCTCCTCTTTGCTGTGGTGTGTGGGCCTTTCACTGTGGTGGCATCTCTTGTGGAGTATGGGCTTCAGTGTGCACAAGCTTTAGTAGTTGCAGCATTCGGGCTCCAGTAGCTGGGCTCTAGTGCAAGGGCTTAGTGTCTGTGGCATGTGGGCTTAGTTGCCCTGAAGCGGGTGGAACCCTCCCAGACCAGGGATCAAACCTGTGCAGGCAGGTGGATTCTTAACCAATGGAACACCAGGGAAGTCCGATCTGGACTTCATATGTCTATTAAATCAGTCTAAGTTATGACCTTTTGGGGGCAAATACCACTCTTATCTCACAGCAAACTCACAGCCATCTTTTTCACATAAGTGTTAACAATCTAGTTGTCAGATTTAAAATGTAGAGTAGGATTCTTGAATCAAAGTAAGATTTTTTGTTCAATTCATTGCTTATTCGATTTAATGTTAAATCTTGATTCTGTTAACCAGCCACTGTATTAGCTGCCCCACCTCAAGCACTGTTATGTGAGGATTTCATTATTATGTTCTTTCAAGGATCTCCATAACATTCACAATTGAACTGAAAGAACCAAAATATAGAGCTCTATTGTTTAGCATCCGTGATGATAATGATTCAATTTTCTTTGGTGAGGTGGGCAAAACAACTACAAATCTCTATCTTATTAGCTAGCTCATATTTCTATATGTCTTCTACCACTACTAAGTTGCTTCAGTCGTGTCTGACTCTGTGCGACCCCATAGACGGCAGCCCACCAGGCTCCCCCATCCCTGGGATTCTCCAGGCAACAGTACTGGAGTGGGTTGCCATTTCTTTCTCCAATGCATGAAAGTGAAAAGTGAAAGGAAGTCGCTCAGTCGTGTGCGACTCTTAGCGACCCCATGGACTGCAGCCCACCAGGCTCCTCTACCCATGGGATTTTCCAGGCAAGAGTACTGGAGTGGGGTGCCATTGCCTTTTCCAATATGTCTTCTAGAATACTACAAAAAACTGTCATGTTCTTTCCTGAATAAAAATATATGATACACAGAGACCCCTGGTTTAATATGACAGATAAAATTTAGGCATTTCACCCTATGCCTTTCCAAATGCCCAATGAAATGCCAAAAGGAAGAAAACAGAACAACTAAAATAGGTGGGAAAAAAGCAGACTAGAGATGTCAACATTTTGGAAGTGAGAAGTAAATAAATAGCCAAAATAGTAACTGACTTAGTAGATCTGAGAAAGCTAACATGTATGTACTGCAGAATAATTTAATGTTAAGACTACCTAATCATATTGACAGAAATTTTACAGTTCTGTTGGTAACTTGAGGGGAAGAATTAATAAAAGGTATGTAAATAATGAAGAAAAACTTTTTAAAAAGTCAAATATCAGGAGTTTTTAATTCTAAAGGAAGAAGGAATGCAAATGTACTAGGAAGGAAATACAACAGTACTCTCATAGCTCAGCTATGAATGTTATGTCCAAAACCATAACACTATAAATGCAGAAAAACGTTTTAACCAAATTTATGACATAAATACATTGGGAGAATGTGAGAAGTGTATATATGTGACTGGGGATGTTAAGTATGAGTAAAATCAATAAACAATATATAATGTTGGAAAAAAAATATTTAGAAAAAAGGAGGTATCTAGAGGACATTGTTTACACTTGATGTTAGCCAAAGACCTGAGAAGTGATAGAGAACATTGTTTTAAAAAGTTGAAACGCTTAACTGTAGGGATTAGGCTTTTAAAATCGATATATGGTTATTTTCATTAAAATTATATTATAAAAAACATATATCTCCAGATTATCTCCAAAATATACAAGCAGCTCAATATCAAAAAACCAAACAACTCAATCAAAAAATAGGCAGAAGGCCTAAACAGACATTTCCCCAAAGAAAACAAACCGATGGTTAATAGACACATAAAAAACTGGTCAACATTCTTATTATTAAAGAAAGACAAATCAAAACCACAATGAGGTATCATCTCAAACCGGTCAGAATGGCCATCATTAAAAAAAAAATCTACAAATAAACGCTGGAGAGGATGTGAAGAAAAGAGAAACCTCTTGCACTGTTGGAGGGCATGTAAACTGATACAGCTACTATGGAGAAGAGTATGGAGATTTCTTAAAAAACTAGAAGTAAAACTACCATATGACCCAGCAATCCCATTTCTGGCATATACCCTGAGAAAATCACTATTCCAAAAGACACATGTACTCTAATATTCATTGCAACAATATTTACATTAGTCAGGATATGGAGGCAACCTAGATGTCCACTGACAGATGAACTGATAGAGAAGCTATGGTACACATATACAACGGAATATTATTCAGCCAAAAAAAGCAATAAATTCGAGTCAGTTCTAGTGAGGTGGATGAACCCAGAGCCTGTTATATTGTGGAAAACAAATGATACAATTAGTTACATGCTTATGAAATAGGAACCTAAATAATTCTTTCTGAGGGGGAGAAAAATATTTTGTCAGACTTACAACTTACTATAACACATACACAAATGTACACACACAGATATTTCCAAAGAGATGAAGCACATGGGACAAATATTAACAACTGCTAAATCTAAGTATTATTATGTATATTCACTACCATATCCTTTTTAGTTTTTGTAAAAATTTGAAATTTTTCTTCATGTAAGTTGAAAAAATAAAACAAAAATTTAAGCAATGTTTTGTACTATATATACAAACCAAGTGCTCATTATGCATCAATCACTGTCTTAGGTGATTATATACATTATCTAAATTTTATCTCCACAACAAATCTGTAAGTAGATATTATTGTTACCTTATTCTTATGGAGGAAAAAAAAGAAACTTGGAGAGGCAATCTGACTCCAGGACTCTCTCTTTAAACCACTTGAAGAAGAAAATAACAAGACTCTAAAACTTGCTTTGGGGACTAGTGTTCCAGTGGTTAAGACTCTGCCTTCCAACGCCAGGAGTGCTGGTTCGATCCCTAATCGGTGAACTAGGATTCCACATGCCGCAGAGTGTGGCCAAAAATTAAAATAAATAAATAATAAAACTTGTTTTTAGTTTGTTGTACCCACAGACCCTAAAAACTTGCAAATTTATAGGGAAACTTAAACAATGTTGTAAAAGCACAAATAAAATCGCCCCTTACTACCTGTGGGGAATTGGTTCTTCATGGATACTAAAATCTGTAGCTGTGATGCTCAAGGCCCTTATCTATAATGGTATATATTATTTGCATATAACCACCTAGGTACGTCCTCTGTATACTAGATCTAGATGTCTAGACTACTTATTACATCCAGTACAATGTTGCTGCTGCTGCTGCTGCTAAGTTGCTTCAATCGTGTCCGACTCTGTGAGACCTCAGAGATGGCAGCCCACCAGGCTCCCCCGTCCCTGGGATTCTCCAGGCAAGAACACTGGAGTGGGTTGCCACTGCCTTCTCCAATAGTACAATGTTAATGCTATGTAAATAGTTGTAAATACAATGCAAATTCTATGTAAAATTCCACATGCACAGGGCAAATTCAAATTTTGCTTTTTGGAACTTCACGGGACCATTTTTCCCCAGAATATTTTCCACCCCTGGTTGCTGGAATCCACGGAGGAGAGACTTGTAGACATGGAGGGCCATGTGTATCAGTTTTTCTGTTTTGCTGACTGGCTTGATTCTGGGCTGATATAGGTTGAGTTTCATGTGTTCGAAATGCTAAGATTTCCTAAGAAACTATGACTATAAAACTAAACATTTGATTTTACAATGATTTTACTTTCACCTAGAAAAGAAATATTTTAAAATCTTGTTTTAGCTTAAGCCTATATTCTTTTACATGAATGCTTTCAAAAAAATTTTAACACAACAGAACCATACCTTTTAAACAAAATCTTATTGAAAACTCAATATAACGGTAACAGAGAGACTTTTTCCTCTCTTACTTTTCCTTTCTCATTCTCTTGTAGGAAATTAAGATTTTGTGGGATGCAATATGAAACCAAATGCTTTATATAATATGCAACCGTAAACTGTATGATCACAACTGCCACAAACAGAACTGACTGGTAATAGGTGAAGTTACAAATTTCAATTTAAGTTCATTAGTGATAGTTAAGTAATCCAGATAAGGAAAGAACAATATGCAGAGAAGTTGTCATGTATACTCTATAGTCACAGAAATAAGTGTCTTATTTTAGAAGGGAAGAGTGTGTCACCTGAAAAGCTGATACCCTTGGACAATTTACCTCTGTCAGAAACAGAAACATCCTTCTGTTCTAATGTACTTTTGCATATTTCACCAGAAAAAGATGAAAGAGAACAAAAAAGTCAATTCTTTGTGCCTCCATTTTCTTGTTTGTAAGAAAAAACATTCTTTAACAATATACTACTTCACAAAGACAGTATAAAAATCATTAGTACCATTTATATGCCAGACTGTTTAGTCTAAAGGGTCTCCCATAAACACAGGTACATACCTATTAGGATATGAAATCACCTATCTACTTATTTTTGCAACTAAGAAGGAAAAAAGGCTGTTATTTGTAGACCAGGGATATATATTTTCTAAGTCCTAGAGGAATACAGTAATTTTTAACAAATGTTTACACGATTCTTTTCAGACCTGATTCAGCAAAAGACTCAAAACTTAAAAAAAAATATCCACAAAATATTTCCCCATATTGTTTCACAGTGAACAAAAAAACAACCTATAGATCTGTTTCCACTCCTTCATGTCCTCCTACCTTTTATACACAATCATCCTTCATCAATCTTCCTTTCTCAAATCTTCAAAATTCCCCTTTCTATTGAGGCAATATACATAGGTAAGACTCCACAGAAACAATCTTTCCATTGAAAAATGCGCAAAGGCCACAAAGGATTAAAAGAAGAGATATAAATAAATGTGTAAATGTTTACCTTCACCCATGAACACATACAGATTTAACTAGATACCATTTTCCCCTGTCAAACTAGCATAGATGAAAAGATTCTCAATAATGTTCAAGGTTTCTCAAGTAGAGAAACAAATACATACACATACTCACTCACACATACACACTCACATAGAAAGTTAAGGGAAATCAGGGAAATTATCTTTCTGGAGGGCAAACTGACAATATGTAACAAGATCACAAATATGTATGTATTTCTGACATAGAAAGTACATTTCCAGGACTTATCCTAAGAAAATAATCGACCAAGTTTGGACTACAAAGATGTATTTATTACAAGCATCTATAAGGATGTTTAGTATAGTATTATTTATAATTTAAAAATAGAAGTAATTTATCTGTATATTAAGACCGGCTTATAAACTACTGTACTGTGTAGACTGCGTCAGTCGGGCAGTCATGTCCAGCTCTTTGCAATCCCACGGACTGTACCTGTCAGGGTCCTCTGCCAACAGAATTCTCCAGGCAAGAATACTGGAGTGGGTTGCCATTTCCTTCTCCAGGGGAATCTCCCCAACCCAGGGATTGAACCTGGGTCTCCTGCATTGCAGGCAATTCTCTACCATCTGAGCCACCAGGGAAGTCCAATAAATTACTAACTACAGACATTAAAAATGCATGATCTGTAAGCTGACACAAAAGTTCATGCTGTATTAAGTGATTAAAAACAAATTTATAGCACAGTTTGACTGCATTGCTAAAATATGTCCTGAAAAACATTTTTTAATTCTGGAAAATTAAATTAATTAAACACAATTAGTGGTTATCTTTGGAGATGCTTTTAAGTAGAATTAAAAAAAAATCTGGGGCAACAGCAAGGTTTCTTTTTTAAACTATGCCTTTAAAGGCACATTTTTTGCTTTGCTTTTTATTGCTTTTTTTTTTTTCTCCTGGTTACAAAATACATACATTCATAAAAAAAGAAAAGGAAGGAAAAAAGGAGTCATCAGAAATATATAAACAGAAGTAAAAGACCAAAGGCTATAATAATTAGCTTCTTCTGTTTAACCATAGAGCCCAAGGCTGTGCTTAACGCTCCAACCCTCTAGAAACTCTTCTCTTGACTTTTCAACTTCTCTGTTCTTGAGGTTCTCCCTCTTCTAGCATCCCTTAAATGCACCCCATTTCTCCCACTCACACAAGCTCCACATCATCTCACCACTCATGATTGCATGTTCATTAACACCTACATAGTGATGATTTCTTAATCCCTATCTGAAGCCTAAACTTTTCTATGTCTCAGTCATATTTGTGCCTATGTGCTGCACACTCCTCAAAGTCAATATATTCACCAAGTCTAACTATTTGCCTTCCCCACAGCCTACTCTGGTCCTGTGTTTCCCATCTCTGGTAAAGGTTTCTTCATTCACTTGGTCTTCCCAACCTCGAAGACTCAAGCCATCTTTGACCCCTTCCCCTAATATAACTGGCAAACAAATCCTGCCTATAGTCTACTTCTAAAATCTCTCCCTAATTCACCCCTTCCTCTGCATCTCAGTGCCATTTTCAGAGCTAAGGCAGGCCCAGCCACCTCTTGACCTGGACTACTTAGGTACCCATTATATGTCATACACATAAAAGGAATTAAGAATATGAATACATAGGAGAATATCAATAAAGCAAATCACTACCATCAAGCATATCTTGAAGCAGAGAGATGAAGGAACATAACTCAAAGTGACAAGTACTACAATGAGAGCAAAAATCCACAACCTCTTTACTATCTGATCTAATTTTATACTGGGAATTATCTTTCTAGAACACAAACCAGATAACGTCTGGTTTTATAAAGCCCTTGATGGTTCTACTCCACTGCCTACAGGATAAAGTCCATATGCTTTAATACCACGCAAACACTTCACAATCTGGTCCCAACCTATCTTACAGCCTCATCTATTACTTTTCTTTCACTTCACATCCCACAGCCCAGGCATGTGTAACTGTTGCTGCTCTGACACTATGCTAAGCACTTTCACAGCACGTCGAGTTTACACGCTCTGCTGGTGGAGACTCCTTCTTCCTTGTGCTCACCAGTGAAGTCCTATCCTACTCTCAATCAAATAACACGCTTCTGGGAAACCTTCATTAACCTTCTCTGCCAGTGCAGTTATTACACAATCTACTATAATACTTATCACTTTATGCTGTGATTTGTTTTTCTCTTTCTACCACTAGCCTGTGAGATTCTTTTTTTTAAATTGTAGTTGATTTATAATATTATGTTTGTTTCAGGTATACAGCAAAGTGATTCAGTTATACATACATATATACACTTTTTTCAGATTCTTTTCTTTCACAGGTTATTTCAAGATACTGAATAAAGTTCACTGTTCTATACAGTAAATCCTTATTGATTATTTTATATATAGTGGTGTGTATATGTTAATCCCATACTCCTAACTTATCTTTTCCTCCAGACTGTGAGATTCGTAGGGACACCTTGTTATCCTCCGTATCTTTTCCAAAGACTAGCAAGATGGTAAATATTCAAGAAGTGTTTGTTAAATGGATGATATGGTGGAAACAGATTTACAGAGAACCAAAATACACCGATCATCACCTGTTTGGGGAGGGTTCTCTGTCTGGAATCCAAGAGTCTATCTAAACGTTAAGGCCACCACTCACCATGACCCCCTCCTACCAGGAACCCAAAGATGCTCCTGTTGCTCCTGCCCCTCTGCTTCCTATTCAGCTGGCTGTCTTTCATCCATGCCACAAATAACAGCAGCAAATAATACAGACAGAATCCCCTGCCCTCCGAGGGGCTTATATTCAAGTATAAGGAGAGACAATTAACAGGTAAACATAGATTAATAAAACAACTTAGGACAGTGATCAATGTGATGAATAAAGTGAAGCAGTCTGATGGGATAGAATGTGGCTGGGGAAAAACATACTACTTTAAATGGAGGTGGAAAGAAGTCACAGCATGTTTCTCTGAGACAGTAACATGAAAGCTGAGGCCTGAGGAGTGAGAAGCAATCAGCTAAGCAAAATTTTGAAGAAAGAATTCTGCAGACATAAGGAACTGTAGGTGTAAAAGCTCTGAACCACGAACACAACTGATTATTTGAGGGACAGAAGGGACAGTGTAGCTAGAGAAAGAAATGAATTTGGAGAAGAAAGCATAGCCCTGTAATGGTTCTGGGTGGAGGCCTATTTGCACCTTCTTGAGTTTAGAATTTTCCAGTTTACACCTTCTGTTATCTGCACAGTCCTCTACTTACTAATATCACAGAAAGAGGGCAATGGAATGGAGTATAGAGCACACCCTATTGTCAGGAAGACATCAAATGATTCTGAACGTTCCTTTTCTTGTTTATGTCAATAAAAAGTATTCTCAGATACAATGCCCTAACAGTAATGGTCCCAGGGCGAATGAAAACCTCATCGGCACACAAGAATAAAACCACTTGAAAAGAAAGATGAGTTCTTTCTACTGACTACAAGCCAAGTCAAAATGAGACCCATCATAATTACCCTAGCTTCATTACAGGAAATAAAACACAACACTTTACCAGTCTGAGAATATACATAGGCTACAAATTTATCCTTCAACTTGAATATATTTTTCCATTTTTGTGTAAACATAAAGATCATACATACAATATAAATCCAGACTCAAGTAACTAAAATACATTTCCAGTTTTCACTGACCAAAATTTTCCTTCATCCTTATAGAAACTAAACAATTTATGGTGTTTTGAGAAAGCATGAATTTATATACATTATAAACTGACTCTCAGCAGTAATTCTGTGGATGTTTATGTTAAAATCTATTTAATTCAAGTACTACTGTGTTGCTAGAGCAAAGTCAATCCATTATATAAATGAATATTCACAAACCTAGCTGCTAAAGCAACTCAACAGTTGATAGGAACTCAAGCAGTGTGAAATTACACATCTTACTCCTATTCTCAGTAGCATCTGCTGGCTTTGCTAACCCGAACATGAACACATCACTAAATATAAAAAGGCTTTCATTATCCTAGTCAGGTCTTAAAATTCCAGGCTGCTAGTCTTCTAGTGGTAAAAATAAATTCATTCTCAGCATCCCTAAATTCAATTCTGCACCCAGTGATCTCTGGCTAGTGCAGTTGAATCTCTGTATGGAGGGATGAGAAGATTTTTTTCAATCTTCTTTTGAAAAATCATCAGAAGTAGCAGAGGTAATCAACAAAAATCATCTTAAGCTCCCATGCTCTGTCCCCTCAGAGGGCAAAGTCTCTTACAATAGGTCTTCGTAATAACATACAGCCTCAACAGCTATGAAAAATAAAACATTTTAGCCTAAAAAACGATCTGTCACAGTCTCTAAGCTGATGACATCACAAATTAATCTTTCATTTTCTCTTCTGCATTCACCTAGAGAAGGTCATAAAAAGTGTCTAAATAACCAATGTAACTTCTTCCCAATTTCACATCTTCAAATTGGTTGATTTTATCATTATTCATCATCTCACACATAAATTAACACTCAAAATAAAAAATTCTCTCCTTGGAAAAATTGCAAAGTTTCTCCTTGGAGCTCTAGCTTAGTCCTGATGCTGGAACTTCCAGGAAGGAATGTAAACACAGTATCAGTTGAAAACCTCTCTAAACACTCATATATCTCCTTGCAGAGTAAGTATGGGATCACTGAGTAAGAATTTACTCTTCCTTTACTAGGGGCAGAGTCTGAATTAAAATAAAGCCTTAATAACCCTTCTCAAAATGTGACTCAAGGACCAATAGCATCTCAATCAACTGGGAGTTTGCTAAAAAGATAGAACACAGGGCTCTATCTCTCTAACCAACCAAATCCGAATCTTTATTTTACTGTTACCTGCATGCACATCTCCCTCCATCATAAAATCTCACCACTGGTGGAAAATATTAAATCCTATCACACACAGAGGGATGAACCTTGGATACCAATAACACCTGACAATGACTATAGTCACCTTCATGAATTCTTCAGTTCTTTTAACAACAGTTCCTCATTATAAGAACATCTTATAAAATTATAAACTGCGTGTCTTGAAACACATTAAAGCTTATTACAGCTTCTGCTGTTGCTGTTAGTCCAAACCAATAATAAGAACCAAGTTCTTACCTAATCTGAGCTCTCCGAAGTTCCCACACCCTATCTTCTTGCCAACCCTGAAGTTGGGTCCCACCATAAGGACCCCAGAGGATGTCGAGCCGGATGGTCGGGAACAATGTTCTCTCCTTTGTGCCATGGGTTTTGTTGTCCGTTGTCTTTCATCCTTTTCCCTACTAGGATGGTCCATGATCCTACACGACAGAGTCTCCGCACAAGTAATTGAATCTGTATACGTCTCTTCAATATAAAAGTATGGCCGAATAAACTGTCGTCAGAGTAAGGTAAAGAGTTCTTTTGGCACCATATTTATGTTATTTCCAGGAGATGAAAAACCATTGATCAGTTCTTGTAGGATACGTAGTCTGTAGATCTCAAGCACAGGAGAACATTGTGTAACCTAGGTAAAAATAAAAAAAGCATACAGTTAAAAGTTGTATTTAAAAAACAAATTAAGAGCATTACCATTAACTAGAATGGATCCTATCCAAAACTATGCAAAGTGGATAGCTTCCTGAAATGGATTTTAGTTTTATATCCTCCAAAAGTTTAGCCATCTGGACTAGTAGTTTACCTGGTAAAACACACTCAGTACACTACAGACCATGGCAATTAAGGGAACACCCGACCCTTTAACATAAAATGCTTTCTTCTGGTATTGTTCATATTACTCAAAGTAAAGTTACTTGTTGGCTTTTTCATCACTGGCTAACAAAATTATGGTGAGGTTCCACTAAATTAAATAAACTGAGGGCGATTAAAAGGTCTTCTTTTTAATTTGGACAGAATCTATCAGAAATGAACCTACTCTCTACCCACTGTCTCCCTCCTCCATCCCCACCATTTATCAAGCACTGACAACAATCACAAAATCCAAAACAAGTTACTGATTGACACAGTATGTGAATGAGCGTGCTCAGTTGCTCACTTGTGTCTGACTCTTTGTGACCTCATGGACTGAAGCCCAGCAGGCTCCTCTGTTCATGGAATTTTTCAAGCAAGATACTAGAGTTGGGTTGCCATTTGCTCCTCCAAGGGATCATTTCAATCCAGGGATCCAACCTATGTCTCCTGCATCTCCTGCATAGGCAGATGGTTTCTTTACCACTGACCCACCTGGGAGCCCAAAAGCAACTAACACCTCCAGAAGCACCACTTCTATAAAGGCCTTTCCGAAACCCTAGGCTACAAAGTAGTCCAACACTAAATCTCTGGAAAGCTCAATTTTTGGTCTAGTTTTCATTGTGGACTGAGTATAAATGACAAAGTATCTGAAGTAGATCTTTTGCACAACCTCCAAGTGAAAATAAATTTGAGAAACAAAAAACCTTAAAACGCATCCATTTCAGAACTCTCCAGTTTCTCAATTCAGGACTAAGCCCAAGACAAAGTTTACAATGAGGTAATTTCAACACTAATTTTTGAAAATCTAGGTGATTTTCCTTAATAAAAGAATATTCTGTTGTCACAGAATATTGTGTCACAGCAATCACAGACTAAATACATGCTTTTACTTCACTTTCATTAAAGACTTACCCTAAAATTTCAAGGAAGAAGAGAATTAGAACTGCTTGGTTATTATTACATGTAATACAAGAAAGTAAGTAGGTCTAAGCTTCTTACAGAGACCATTAATTCCCTAGTACAGGAATGGGCACAAACCTGTGAGCTGAATTTACAAATGGGCACATGATCCCAAAATACAATATTTACTTCATTATAGTAATTAAACTGTTTATTTTCATCTTTTCTGTTTTTCTTTCCATTATTAATACTGCATAATGACTTTATGCTTCTGTAATGTTAATAATCATTAAAATGTATTTACCAGAATTCAGGAATTGATATGACTCTCATAACATATATTCTGTTGAGGTAAAAAAGCAGGTGGTAAGAATAAGTCAACAATTACTGGGCTTCCTACCGGAACAACATAATGAATTTATATTTCTTATTACTTTCTCTTATACAACTTAATCTAATAGCCTTCAATTATTTCTGTTGTCTACCCAAGGTCCCTCAAACAAGATGAGTAAAGAAAGAGAAATGGGGAATTCCCTGGAGGTCCAGTTGTTAAGGCTTGGTGATTTCACTGCCGAGGGCATGGGTTCAATTCCTGGTTGGGGAACTAAGATCCCGCAATCCTTGCAATGTGACCAAAAAAAGAGAGAGAGAGAGAAACACAATTTAAGATGTTTTATTTAAACAGTCCCATCTTAATAGGTGGTCATGTGTCTATATATGAAAAACTGTCAGGCTATATATACACTCTTCCCTTATATCATACATTTTTCTGAGAACAGGTAAAGGGTGTTTTAGCCTGTCCAGACACTTTTGACCATTGAACTAATCCTCTAAAGCTTCATCAGTTACCACTGGTATAATAGTCTCATTTGTAAGATTTGGAAAACTGTACTACCTTGTCTATTACTCTTTGTATTTTTCATTTGTGTTCACTTTTTCCCCTGATTTAGAGCTTGTTATTTTAGATTCTCATATACTGGCATTATCAAAAATGAGGAACATATTTAAATTTTAAAGTCAAAACTCACACATTCTTTGTTGATAGTCATGACAGGACTTTGTTAAGCTTCTAAATCTCTCTCTCCTGATATAACTTACAGATGAAATTGTTTATGAGTGTAGCTGGATAATATGGTAAGGGTATGTTTAAAGAATCTCCAAAGTGACCATACTCTCTCTTCTACTGTTTCTTCATTAATACAAGCTGGCTTTGGTCCTAATGCTTGTAGCCTCCTGGTTACAAATTTCAGCATCAGGTATCACTTCCCATATCAGTGTCCAAAACAGAAATGAAAGAGCAATAGCAAGATTTTCTCATCATGCATCTCTTTTTTTGGTAAAGATGAAAATTCTTTGCAGAGCCCCCAGCAAAATTCCCCTTGTGTAGAAAGTTGCCAACAAAAAGTGCCTGCAACAAATCTGAAATTCCCACTGTAAGCTCCTCAAAGAATGAGATCAAAGCCTAATACGATGTTTAGAACACAGGATAAATTTCAAAGGCAATATGGGTTTCCCTGGTAGCTCAGATGGTAAAGAATCTGCCTGCAATGTGGGAGACCTGGGCTTGGTCTGGGTTGGGAAGATCCCCTAGAGGAGGGCATGGCAACCTACTCCAGTACTTTTGCCTAGAGAATCCCCAAGGACAGAGGAGCTTGGCAGGCTGCAGTCCATGGGGTCGCAAAGAGTCGGACGTGACTGAACGATTATGTATCTATCCATATATATATCTCACACCCAAAGTATTCAGTAAACATTCAGTAAAAATGATATCTGCACACGTGAATGTGCTTGCATGTGTGCTTAAAAAAAACTATCAAAAATAATATGACAATTTAAAAAAGTATACTACAATTTAAGTAAAAACAAAACGCTTATACTCATTCTAACTTTTTTCTTAAGGGAGACCAATAAGAATCTCACTTTAATTAACCTAATGAATGATCAAAATCTTTTTATTTAACCAAAATACATTATGGGAGTGCTATTACTGAAGGGAAGAACAAAGTTTACAGATTCTCATTTTTTTTTTTTTTCTGGGAGAAGGAAGAATTTATTACTTGCAGCAAGTAAGAAGAACACTGAAGATCTTTTTCAAAGAAGTGTCTTGGTTCTGGTATTAATTTTTCTTTTTTCCACAAATTCCAATAATTAACTTCTCCCATTCTTACTATTCCAACCCTTACTGATCAATCTAGTCCCACCTGATAATTATGTTTTCCAATTTTATTGCTATACAACTGACACACATTAGTCATATTAGTATTAGTTTACAATATTAGTATTAGTTATACAACATGATCAGACACAGGAATGTATTACAAAATGATTATCAGAAGAAGTTAGCATCCATCACCAGACAGATTCAACTTTTTCCTTATAATGAGAATTTAAAAAATCTATTCTCTTAGCAACTTTGATATATACCACACAGTATTGTTAACCACAGATCCCATGCTGTACCCACCCCAGAAATTATTTATCTTGTAACTGAAAGCTTGTATCTTCTAACCTTCAGCATTTTGCAATCCCCTTCCCCTACCCTCATCTCTGGCTACACCAGTCTGTTCTCCTTTTCTATGATTCCACAGATAAGATCACACAGTATTTGTATTTAGCTGTTTGACTTATTTCATTGAGTGTAATGCCATACTGTTGCAAATGACAGATTTCATTTTTATGGCTGAATAATATTCCTCTCTCTCTGTGTTATTGTTGTTGTTTAGTCACTAAGTCATGTCCGACTCCTTTGTGACCCCATGGACTGTGGCCCACAGGGCTCCTCTGTCCATGAGATTTCCCAGGCAAGAATACTGGAATGGACTGCCACTTCCTTCTCCAGGGGATCTTCCTGACGTCTCCTGCACTGCAGGTGGATTCTTTACCACCAAGCTATCTAGGAAGCCCCTGTATGTATGTTAGGCAGGTGGTTATTCATTAATCTGTTGACAAGCACATAAGTTGTTTCTATGTCTTGGCTATTGTAAATAATGCTGCAAAGAACATGGGGGTGCAGGTATCTCTTCAAGATAACGATTTTCCTTCCATTGGATATATACAAAACAGAAAGTGAAAGTCGCTCAGTCGTGTCGGACTCTTTGCAAGCCCATGGACTATACAGTCCATGGAATTCTCCAGGCCAGAATACTGGAGTGGGTAGCTGTTCCCTTATCTTTACCAGCTGAGCTACCAAAGAAGCCCTATACGCAACAGTGGAACCTTCATACTGCTTACCACAGTGGCTACGCTCATTTACATTACCATCAACAGCACATAAAGGTTCACTTTTCTCTACAGTCTTGCCAACACATCTCTCATATTTCTGAAGACAGCCATAATGGGTATGAAGTGATATCATATTGTGGGTTTGACTTGCCTTTTCCTAATGATTATCTCAGTGGGCTTCCCTAGTGGCGCAGAGGGTAAAGCGTCTGCCTGCAATGCAGGACACCCAGGTTTGATCCCTGGGTCAGGAATATCCCCTGGAGAAGGAAATGGCAACCCACTCCAGTACTCTTGCCTGGAAAATCCCATGGACAGAGAAGCCTGGTAGACTACAGTAAATGGGATCGCAAAGAGTCGGACACAACTGAGTGACTTCACTTTCACTTCCTAATGATTAGTGATGTTGAGCTCCTTTTCAACATGATGCTGGCCATCTGTATGTTTCCTTTGAAAAAATGTCTATTCAGTTCCTCTGCCCATTTTAAAATTGGATTTTCTTCCCTGAGTTGTATGAGCTTTTAAAAAATGTATTTTAGATATTAATCCCTTATCAGATACTTGATTTGCAAATATTTTCTCCCATTCTATAGGTTGACTCTTCATTTTCTAAAAAATGTTTGTTTATTTTTGGCTGTGTTGAGTCTTAGTTGTGGCATGAGGGATCCAGAGCAGGCAGGCTCTGTAGTTGTGGCATGTGGGTTCAGTATTTGAAACAAGCGGGCTTAGGTGCCCCATGGCATGTGGGATCTTAGTTCCCTGATGAAAAAACAAACCTGCATCCCCAGCATTGGAAGGTAGATAGTAAACCACTGGACCACCAGGGAAGTGCCGACTCTTCATTTTATTGATGGATCTCTTTGTTGTGCAAAAGCTGTTTAGTTTGATATAATCCGGCTTGTTTATTTTTGCTTTTGTGGCATTTGCTTTAGGTGTCAAATCTAAAAAAAATCACTGCTAAGAAAAATGTTAAGGTGCTTATGCACTATGTTTTATTTTAGGAGTTTTATGGTTTCAGATCTTATCAAATCTGTAATCTATTTTTTAAAAATCCTTTGGCCGTGCTGCATGGCATGTGGATCTTATCTCCCCTACCAGGGACCCGACCTGTGTCCCCTGCACTGGAAATGTGGACTCTTAACCACTGGACTGCTAGGGAAGTCCCTCAAGTCTATAATCCATTTTGAGCTTTTGTGTATGGTTTAAGACAGGGCTCCAGTTTTCCCACTACCACTTATTGAAAAGACTATCCTGTTTCCATCATATATTCTTGGCTCCCTTGTTGGAAATTAATTGGCCATATATACATAGGTTTACCTCTGGGATCTCTATCCTGTGTCTTTGAGCTATGTGTCTGATTTTATACCAATACCACCATACCGTTTTGATCACTATAAATTCTGTATTATAATTTGAAGTCAGGAAATGTGATACCTCCAGTTTTATTGTTCCTTCTCAAGATTGCTTTAGCTCTTTGGCGTCTTTTGTGTTCCGTACAAACTTTGGGATTGACTTTTTTCTTTCTATGAAAAATATCATTGGAATTTTGATAAGGATTGCATGGAATCACATAGTATGAACAATTTAACAATATTAATTCTTCCAATTCATGAGTACAAAATATCTTTCCATTTATTTGTATGTGTCTCAATTTCTTTCAATGTCTTATAGCTTTCGATGTACAGATCTTTCACTTCACTGATTAAATTCATTCCTAGGTAGTATTTATTATTTTCATGTATTCATCAGTATCAGTTCAGTCGCTCAGTCATGTCTGACTCTTTGCGACCCCATGAACTGCAGCCTGCCAAGCCTCCCTGTGCATCACCAACTCCTGGAGCCTACCCAAACTCATATCCATTGAGTTGGGGATGCCATCCGACCATCTCATCCTGTCATCCCCTTCTCCTCCTGCCCTCAATCTTTCCCATCATCAGGGTCTTTTCCAATGAGTCAGCTCTTCACATCAGGTGGCCAAAGTACTGGAGTTTCAGCTTCAACATCAGTCCTTCCAATGAACATTCAGGACTTATTTCCTTTAGGATGGACTGGTTGGATCTCCTTGCAGTCCAAGGGACTCTCAAGAGTCTTCTCCAACACCACATTCAAAAGCATCAATTCTTTGGTGCTCAGCTTTCTTCATAGTCCAACTCTCATATCCATACATGGTATCCTCTACATATCTGAGGTTATTAATATTTCTCCCAGGAATCTTGATTCCAGCTGTGCTTCATTCAGCCCAGCATTTCTCATGATGTACTCTGCATATAAGTTAAATAAGCAAGGTGACAATATACAACCTTGACGTACTCCTTTTCCTATTTGATGTACTCACAGATGGGATTTTAAAAATTCCTCAGATAGTTCAACATTGAAACCCAATAGACTTTTGTATACTAATTTTGTAGGTATCCTGCAACTTTACTGAATTTGTCAATTAGTTCTGACAGTCTTCTGGTGGCATCTTTAAGGTTTTCTACATGTAGTACTGTGTCACTTGCAAACAGTGACAGTTTTACTTCTTCCTTTCCAATTGGGAAGCCTTTGAGATTTCCCTGGCAGTCTAGTGGTTAGGATCTGGGCTTTCACTGCTGTGGCCCAGGTTCAATCCCTGATCAGGGAACTGAGATCCTATAAGTTGTGCAGCACAGCCAGAAAAAGAGAAAAAAGCAGCAGCAGCCTTTTGTTTGTTTTTCTTGCCTAATTGCTCTGGCTAGACCTTTTAATATTAACATATGCTGATTTCTCTTTTGATTTCTCCTTGTTTAGTAGCATGTTGTTTAATCTCAAGATATTTCTGAATTATCCAATTGGCTTCTTGCAATTGACTTCTAATTTCACACCACTGCGGTCAGAAAAGATGCTTAATATAATTTCAGTCTTCTTGGTTGAGGTTGTGCCGAGATCTGCCAGTGTCCCAAAGAGGGGATCTCAGTCAGCACCTAGATGCAGGCTGACTAGAAGCTGGACCATCCACAGCAGCTTTTAAAGTATGTAGGTAGATCTTTCAGGGAGACACTGGGGACTGGGCTTTTTAGTCAGCTCCCTCAGAGCTAGTTAGCAGATAGTTAGGTAAGAACTGTTTCTTTGTTACAGTCCTGTGGGACCCATGAATGCAAACGAAACAGGGGTGCATCCCCTAAAATGCAGCCACAAGATCCAGGACAAAAGATGAGTGTACAACTCATAACAGAGAGACAACAGTGACACAGAGCAGACCAGAAGGAGAATGTGGAAAAGTGATACCTGCCAGCCTCTCAAGTCTCTATGGAACACTGTGGTCTGTCCCTAGATGTGTGGTGAATTAGAAACTTGGCAAACAGGTATTTCTGTCTTCTGTCTCTGCAGTGAATTCTGGGGTGAGTGGATAAGTAGACTGTGGTATAACTATGCAATGGAATATTATTCAGTGATAAAAAGAAATGAGGTATCAAGCCACGAAAGGACATGGAGGAAACTTAAATGCATACTGCTAAGTGAAGGAAGCCAATCTGAAAAGAATACATATATTCCAACTATATGACATTCTGAAAAAGGAAAAACTATTGAGATTGTAAAAAAATATATCAGTAGTTGTCAAGGATTAGTGGCGTGGAAGGATGAACAGCTGAACCACAGGGGATTTTCAGTGCAATATTTGTATTTGTATGATATTGTAATGATAGACACATGTCATTATGTGGTTGTCAAAACCCATGTAACACACAACACAGGACTGGACCCTAACGCACTATTGATTTTAGTTAATAAAAATAAATCCATATTGACTAATCAGGTATAAAAGTTGTATGTGTAACACTAATGCAAGGGGAAAATACTTACTAAATAGGAAAAATGGGAAGGGGGTATTGTGAGGGAGTATACAGAAATTCTCTGTATTTTCTGTTCAATTTTTATGTAAACCTAAAATTGTGCCTAAAAATCTATAAAAATATAGTCTTTAAAATAATAATAATTCCATCTAAAATAGCATCAAGAAAACTCAAAGTACTTATGAACATATTTTATACAAGGTACACAATTTATATTCAAAATTATAAAATACTACAGAAATAAGGATCTGAATAAACACTGTGTTTACAGATTGGAAGGCTCAATATATCGATAGTTGTGATGTTAATTTTCCCCAAACTGACAGATTTAATGCAATCCATATAAAAATCACTATGGAATGTTTATACATATTAACAAGTTGATTAAAAAGTGTTTATGGAAAAGAAAATGACTGAGAATAGCCAAATCACTCTTTTAAATACACACACACACACACACACACACACACACACACAATATACGAGGACAAATATGGCATGATTCCACCATATAGAGATATCTAGAGTTGTCAAAATTACAGAAACAGAAAGTAGTGAAGGGCTAAACGAGAGCTGTTGTTTGATGGATACAGAGCTTCAGTTCTGCAAGATGAAAAAGAGAGGATGTGTTCCACAGCAATGTGAATATAGTTAACACTACTGAACTATACACTTAAAAATAGTTAAGAGCATACATTTGTGTTATGTGTTTTTCCCACCACAATTAAAAAAATTTTTTTTTAATTTGGAAGACACATTTTAAAGCTACATTGAGACACACGTGTTACTCAAAATATAAAGTTCAATAACAATTCTCTCCTCTTTGAAGGCAAAGTAGAAATTAAATGCAAGGGGACACTAAGAAACTTTCTTGGCCATTGAATATCCACAGTTACACTTATCAAAACTCAATCTAAGAGTTCACTCAAGATCTGTGTATTTCCTTACACGTAACTCAAAATGTAAAATGAGCAGGTCCACGGAGTGGGAAAGGAACAAGGGACCCCGTACAGAGTGTAAGACCCTGAAAGTGGTGAGGAGCCCAGCATGGAAGTTCTAGGTCCTCACCCAGCATGGCACGCTGGAGCACAGGCAAGGTGAAGCCATCTTCATCTATGTGGAAGAGGCAGTCTGGCATGGAGTGGCAGAATCCAAGTGAAGTGAGGAGTTGAGTGGAGGTGGCTATGGGAGATCAGTCACACACAGGCAGATTGATCAAATAAGTAAACATATTGAACAATGACAGGTTTTTCACTGTATGAGTAAAGAATTACAAAAATGGAAAGGGAAAAAACTAGAATGAACTGGGTAGTATTGAACTGGCATTGGAAGTATCAATGTAAACTCATGATATTATATATACATATATATGTATGTTATTGTTTAGTCGCTAAGTTCTGTCTGACTCATTTGCGACCCATGGACTGTAGCTCACCAGGCTCCTCTGTCCATGGGATTTCCCAGGCAAGAATACTGGAATGGGTTGCCATTTCCTTCTCCAGGGGATCTTCCTGACCGAGAGATCAAACCCAGGTTGACTGCATTACAGGCAGATTCTTTACCACTGAGTCACCAGGAAAGCCCCATACATACATATACTTGACAAACAAACACAGCAATAAAATAATTATGAGCTCTATCCACTACCAGGGCCTGAGAGGAACAACACTCAATAGCATGAGAACATTTGGCACCCAGATTTTGGTTTTAAAACCATTCTCAAGGATCCAGAGCTCCTCAGAAATGGCTCATTCCAGAGCTAAGGCAGTCGAGTACAAGACGAGCCTAGAAAATTGAGGTAAGGAAGTGATCAATGAATGATGGGGACGTGTCAAAAGGACACAAGGGACACACAGGGATTCACAGTGGCCAAACATAAACACCAAAATAAATCACACTCAGGCCTCCCTAATGGTCCAGTGGTTAAGAATCTTCCTGCCAATGCAGGGGAAAGTGAAAAAACTGTTAGTCACTCAGTCACGTCTGACTCTCTGTGACCCCATGGACTGTAGCCCACCAAGTGCCTCTGTCCATGGGATTTTCCAGACAAGTATACTGGAGTGGGTTGTCATTCCCTTCTCCAGGGGATGTTCCTGACCCAAGGATTGAACCTGGGTCTCCTGCATTGCAGGCAGATTCTTTAACCATCTGAGCCACCTGGGAAGCCCCCAATTTATTTATTTGGCTGCATCAGGTAGTTGCTGCATGTGGGATCTAGTTCCCTGACCAAGGATCAAACCCTGGCCCCCTACATTGGGAGTGCAGAGTCTTAACCACTGGATCACCGGAGAAGTCAATATCCGTATCAGGACTTCCCTGATGGGCTAGTGGTTAAGAATCTGCTTTGCAGTGCAAGGGACATGGATTCAATCCCTGGTCAGGGAACTAAGATTTCACATGCTGAGGAGAAAGTAAGTCCATGTGCTGTGGGTTCAATTCCTACTCTGGGATGATCCCACAAGCCGCAAGGCAGCTAAGCCCATTTGCTACAACCACTGAGCCAGTGCTCTAGAGCCCTCGGGCCACAACTACCGAGCACATGCACTGCAACAACTGAAACCCATGCACCCTAGGTCTGCGCTCAGCAACAAGAGAAGCCACCACAACGAGAAGCCGGGCACCACAACGAAGAGTAGCCCGCACTCGCCACACCTAGAGAAAAGCCCGCACGCAGCAGCAAAGACCCAACACAGCCAAAAAGAAAGAAAGAAATCTTTAAAAAAAAAAATCACTGTAACGCATTATAACCCACTGAATAAACTAATAAACCAGGGATTTATACAGATGCAATTGAATACATTAAAACCCTGAATATGATTTGACCATACTATACTGTTAAGGACATCCACTGAGTATTATTTTTAATATCAAGAAACTAGAGTCAACTTAAATTCCCATGATTAGAATGGTTAAAAAAAACAGTATCTCCATATATGGAATAGTATAAGCTACTGAAAAGAAAAAAAGGTAGATTTATTATGTGCTCGGTTTGGAAAGAAAACCAAATACAGTATGATAGGGGGAAAAAAGGTCTGTTGCACAATCATATGTATAGTATGACCCCACTTTTTAAAAAAAAGTTAAAATCCTTTTGTAATCTTTCATGTGAATACAGTTTGTGTGTATTTAGAAAGAAATCTGATAGGATACATTAGAAACTGAAACCAGTTAATCTCTGAGGAACACAATTAAAGAGCAAAGAATGAAATTTTAAATTTCTATTTTACATCTCTGCATGCTAGATAATTTTAAATAAGCACGTACTACTTTAGTTATTTAAACTTATATCTTGCTATTTCACAGAAACAAAAAGTCCTATGATGAAAATTCCCTTGATTTTCTAACACCAAACCTTCTTCCTGTCTCATACAGGAGAGGTGGCCCTCCTGCCCAAGTCAAATCACTTCTACAAACTTTACTGTGTTATTGCTCTCTCCTCTTAACTTTATCCTTCTCTGCTGACTTCCTATAATGAGCATTAAACATGTTCACAACCTTACCATTAAAAACACAAGCTCTAACACCCATCCCTTGATCACTATTTCCTGTCTGGCAGCCATTCTGTCTCTCCCCACAGGCCCTTCACAACCAAACTGAAGACCTGTCCTCACTAGATGTTTCTGTTTCCTCATTCCTGAACTCACTGCAATAAGGTTTTTAATCCCATCCCTCCAAACCATTGACCTCCTTCTCCTCACCCAGGTAAATCACATCCTTGAGGAAAAATCCAAGAATTACGTTTTCGTAATCTTATTCTCCTGACCCTGACAGCCTTTTGGTCTTTCTTAAAATATTATTTCCCCTTTGGGTTCACGCTGTTTTTCCTCCTTTGGGTTCTCCCAGGTTTTCCTCCTATCTCTCACTGCTCCTTCTTACTCAGCCTGTCCCTAATTGTTTCATTTCCTCCCAATACTGGGGCAAGCCTACCTCTTTTCTCACTCAAAACCACTCCCACGGCATTTAGTCACATATTCATTCAAAAAATATTTAATAAGTGTCCATTATACAAAAGACATTGTTTCAAAGTACTGCAGTTATTGTTCAAAGCACTCCTACATGTTCATTTACATGCTGATGAATCTTAATTTGTATTTCCAGCTAACACCCTTCTCCTATGTTTGAGATGTATATACTCAGGGGTATATTTTTCTATCTCACCATAGAAAATTCAGACACCTCAATTTCAATAGTCCAAATTAAGCTCATCTTCTCTTGGTTCCCACTTCTCCCACCATCCCTCTCCTCCCCAAGAAAATGTCAAACCTACTTTCTTCTCTTGGGTTCTTTCTTCAATGAATACTGTATTAACCATCTACCCAGTGACCTAAACAAGACACAGAGGAATTTTAGCTCTTAAATAACGCTCAAATCTCTAAGCTTTCCTTAGTCTTCATTAGTATCACTCTGGAAGGAAACCATTCTCCCACAGGAATGAAACAATCTCTCAACTGATCTTGCTTTCAGGTTTCTCCCCTCAACCCCCTTACCTCTCTCTCCAAACCAATTTGTGTAGCACTGTAGCCAGAGGGAACTTTCTAAATGCAAGTCTAATCATGTCATCCTCCAACTTGAAGGCCTTCAAGAGCTTCCCAATGCCCTTAAAAAATGCTTCTCAGGTGGCTCAGTGGGGGCTTACAGTCCTTCCTGACCTGGGACATGCTCACCTCTACAGCTTCATTTCAGTTAAATCACTCCCTTATGTTACATGCTAATGAATACCAAACTCACTTCATTTTCACCAAAGGGCCCTTGGCCTGGATCCCCTTTTATCTCTGCTCCTTAGTTCGTTAACACTTGCTCCTCTTTAGCTTTTACTTTAAATGTACCTTTCTCTGGAAAACTTTTCCTTTGACTCAATTCTGGGTTTGGGCCCCTCTTACAGACCATTAGAAAAAGAGTTGGTTTTTTCCCTTTTAGGGGATAGAGTTTAAGGCAAATTGGGGATCTGTTGTTGGCGCGGGTGGGGGGGCTTCCCTGGTGGCTCAGAGGATAAAGCGTCTGCCTGCAATGCAGGAGACCCAGGTTTGATCTCTGGGTTGGGAAGATCCCCTGGAGAAGGAAATGGCAACCCACTCCAGTATTCTTGCCTGGAGAATCCCATGGACAGAGGAGACTGGTGGGCTACAGTCCACAGGGTCGCAAAGAGTCGGACATGACAGAGTGACTTCGCTTCTTGTATAAACTCTTTTAGCATCCCCAAATAGCATTAACCACTGTGCACTGTAACTGCTTGTTCACCGGTATATTATTCTGTGAAGATAGGAACTCTCATTCACCATTTTATTCATAGGGCCTGGCATAGTAGGTTCTCAAATATTCAATGAATAAAGGAATATATAATAAAGGAGTTCTCAATCTTGGTTTTCAACCGAAGAACAGATTTAACAGGTTGATCTAAGAGATCATAATTCCTGCCATCATTCTCAAGAGAAAGAAAAACATAATAATTCCAAGTACCATGATGACTATATCCTGCTTAGTTATATACAATGTGTTAACTGTAGAAAAGGCACTAATCATTAGCAAAGTATTACCCAAATTTTTACGCACCTTAAAAGTCATAAGACAGCATCAGAAAATAAAATCTAACAACCAAGACACCAAGTGGTCTCACCTGAAAGTTTCTCTGGCATTATCACTATTTAGTTCCTATATATTTTTCTAAGCCATGCAAAAACAGCCTGTTTTACACAGACACACAGTTGGTGAAGTAGAAGACCAAAGTCAGAAATCTGCAAATTTATTTTCAGCCCCAACACCAATTTACTTTCCTCCATTTGATTCACTTTCTACCACAAAAAAGGGACATACCTGAAACTTACCATATTTTTTACTATAGGACAGAAAGATTTAAATTGTTCTTACAGAAAAAAAGAAATGAGGGAAAGAAAAGGAAAGGAGAGAAGTATGTACAAGGAATTTACAGTTTTCAGTTCTGCATGTAAAGAGCCTAGAAGTCACCACTCTAACAGGTAAAAACTCTAGGAACTGAAAAATCAACAGCTCTCAGATCCATAAAAGAGGGAAGCGTATAGGCTGAACCACTGATGCCCAGATTGGAGAAGGACAAGTGAAAACAGGGAGTCACAGCTTACTGGAGTAGAGGGTATGTGGCAGGAACCAGTGCCAGGGAAGGAAAACCTGAACTGTAACTGACGAATTTCTGGATGCTCAGTGTAAATAGCTCTAAGAGTTAAAGGTTCCAGGTCACAGGAGGGACCCCACAATTTTGTGAGATTTGCCTCCAGGACCTCGACCAGGTTCCCACAGCAAATATTAGAGAAAAAAAAAAAAAAATCCCCTTGAGCTTTCAGTCGGGGAATGGAAAAGTGAACTATTTTTAAATATACCAGAGGATTCTGTTTTTTAAGGATGCCTGCCCTCTGGAGAAAATAGTTAATCACAGCCTAACTTCCTCGGGTATTATTTGGCAGAGCCTAACTGACCTGGGAAAAGACAACTATTCAACTCCAGCTCTCTCTAGCCTTCCATATGATGGAAGGGAAATGCCCAACCCCAAACGACTCTAGCCATTCTGTTCCACCGAAGTGAGACACACATGAAACTCACAGTTCAGAGAAACAGGCTCACTGAAAGACTGATCTTCCCCTCCCCTTATACCTTGCCATTTTATTATGAAAGGCCTATTTACAGCAATTCCTTTTACCAGGTATTATCATATCTGGCTATCAAGAAAAAATTACAAGGCATACTAAAAGGCAAAAAATGCAATATGAAGAGACAGAGCAACTAACAGAACAAGAGATGGCAAGAATGATGGAATTACCAGACCAGGAATTTAAAACAACTATTATAAACAAGCTAAGAGCTCTAATGTCCTTCAGAAGTTGAAAAGATAAACTATTCAACTATTCAAGTGAATAGATAAACTATTTACTTCAATATTCCGGAATATTGAAGTGAAGTTAAGTCAAAGTCGCTCAGTCGTGTCTGACTCTTGGCGATCCCATGGACTATACAGTCCATGGAATTCTTCAGGCCAGAATACAGGAATGGGTAGCCTTTCCCTTCTCCAGGGGATCCTCCCAACCCAGGGATCGAACTCAGTTATCCCACATTGCAGGAGGATTCTTTAACATATGAGCTGCCAAGGAAGCCCAAGAATACTGGAGAGGGTAGCCTATCCCTTCTCCAGCAGATCTTCTCGACCCAGGAATCAAACTGGGGTCTCCTGCATTGCAGGCAGATTCTTTACCAGCTGAGCTATCAGAAAGCCCAAATATCCAGAATATTATTCAACATTAAAAAGAAATGAGCTATCAAGCTACAGAAAGAAAGTAGAAATTTAAATGCGCATTAGTAAGTGAAAGAAGCTAATCTGAAAATGCTATATACTGTATGATTCCAACCATATGACATTCAGGAAAAGGCAAAACTATAGAGACAGTAAAAAAGATCAGCAGTTACCACGGGAAGGGAAGTGGGTGTACAAGTGCAGCCTAGATGATTTTAGGTGGTGAGACTACTCTGTATGATACTATAATAGTGGATACGTGTCATTACACATGTCCAAATTATGAACATGCTGGACATTACTATATGGACATTATGTCCAAAGTCACATAATGTACAACACCAAAAAAATCTCCCTGTGCTTCCAGCAGGGGGAGGGAAAAATAAACTAGTTTGAAATACGCCAGAAGCTTAAAGTACAGGACTTAGATAATTATGATGTGTCAGTGTTGGTTCATCGATCGTTAACAACAGTACCACTCTGATGGAGGATACTGATAATGGGGGAGGCTATGCATATGTAGGAGCAGAGGGTATATGGGAAGTCTCTGTACCTTCCTCTTAATTTTGCCATGAATCTAAAATTACTCTTAAAAAATGAAGTCCTTAAAGATAAAAAAATTCCCTGGGATCCAGTGGTCAGGGCTCAGCACTGTCACTACTGGGACCTGGGCCCTGCTTGGGGGAACTAAGATCTCACAAGCCTTGCAGAATGCCCTATCCCCCCCCAAAAAATATACACAGATATGTGTTTTAAAACACTATTTCTAATAAAAGAAACAAAAAGAATTACAGCAATTACTGAAGGAGTCTGCATAATTTCTTGGCATCAAAAAGGAAAAGTACAAGCACATGTATTTACTCAAAGTGGAGTTCTTTTTTCTTCAAAGTGGAGTTCTTAATTCAACCAAACATTTACTAACTGTCTCCTATGTGCCTAAAACTAGGATAGTCACTAGGGATGTAACAGTGAACTCACCATATACACAGTTCTAGTGCTCACAGAGTTTACAGTCTACAGTGGGCATCACAAACAATCACATAAAAAAAACTGCAAATTTGCGTCATGCTGCAAAGACCTGCTGAAGATAATGGGGAAGGCAAAGGGAGAGTTTTAGAAGAGGGTGATCAAGGCCTTTAGTAGAAGCTACATTTAAATACTGTCCTCAAGGATGAGAAGAAGCCAACTATGTCAAGAGCTGGGATCAGAGCCTCCAGAAAGAGAAAAACCCTGTAGAGACTCTTGGTAGAAGAAGACCAACAAGGCAGGGGATTACAAGGGAAGAGGAGGCAGGAGTCCACTATTCAGGATTTATAGGTTGCTGATAAGCCACCATTTATCAAATGAGAAGCCATTTAAGCATTTAAAGTAGGGAAGTGACATTTATATTTAAAAGGGACTTAGGTTTATTAAAGACATTTATATTTTTATATCACCTGACGCCAGTCAGAATGGCCATCATCAAAAAATCTATAAACAATAAATTTTGCTGAAGAGCGTATGGAGGAAAGAGAATCCTACACTGTTGGTGGGAAATGTAAACTGGTACAACCACTATGGTGAATACAGAGGTTCCTTAAGAAACTAAAAATAGAACTACCATGTACATGATCCAGCAATCCCACTCCTGGGCATATACCTGGAGAAAACTGTAATTCCAAAAGATACATGCACCCCTATGCTCACTGCAGCACTACTTACAACAGCCAGGACATGGAAGCAACCTAAATGTCCATCAACAGAGGAATGGACAAAGAAGATGTGGTACATAGAGACAATGGAGCATTATTCAGCCATAAAAAAGAATGAAATTGTGTGCATTTGCGGAGACATGATTGGACCTAGACACTGTCATACAGAGTGAAATGAGTCAGAAATAGAAAAACAAATATTGTACATTAATGCACATATGCAGAATCTAGAAAAGCATAAGATGAACCCATTTGCAAAGCAGAAATAGAGACACAGACGTATGGACACCAAGATGGGAAAGTGGGATGAGATAAATTGGAAGATCTGGATTGATATATATGCACTACTGGGTATAAAATAGGTAATTAATGACAAAACGTGGTCCACTGGAGAAGGGAATGACAAACCACTTCAGTATTCTTGCCTTGAGGACCCCATGAAAAGTATGAAAAGGCAAAAAGATAGGACACTGAAACATGAACTCCCCAGGTCGGTAGGTGCCCAATATGCTACTGGAGATCAGTGGAGAAATAACTCCAGAAAGAATGAAGAGACGGAGCCAAAGCAAAAACAACACCCAGTTGTGGATGTGACTGGTGATGGAAGTAAAGTCTGATGCTGTAAAGAGCAATATTGCTTAAAAACCTGGGATGTTAGGTCCATCAATCAAGGCAAATTGGAAGTGGTCAAAGAGGAGATGGCAAGATTGAACATCAACATTTTAGGAATCAGCGAACTAAAATGGACTGAATTGGGTGAATTTAACTCAGATGACCATTATATCTACTACTGTGGAAAAGAATCTCTTAGAAGAAAGGAAATAGCCATCATAGTCAACAGAAGAGTCTGAAATGCAGTACTTGGATGCAATCTCAAAAATGACAGAATGATCTCTGTTCATTTCTAAGGCAAACCATTCAATATCACAGTAATCCAAGTCTATGCTCCAACCAGTAATGCTGAAGCTGAGTGGTTCTATGAAGACCTACAAGACCTTCCAGAACTAAAACCCAAAAAAAGATGTCCTTTTCATTATAGGGGACTGGAATGCAAAAGTGGGAAGTCAAGAGATACCGGGAGTAACAGGCAAATTTGACCTTGGAGTACGGAATGAAGCAAGGCCAAGGCTAATACAGTTTTGCCAAGAGAATGCACTGGTAACAGCAAATACCTCTTCCGACAACACAAAAGGACTCTGCATATGGACATCACCAGATGATCAATACTGAAATCAGACTGATTATATTCTTTGAAACCAAAGATGGAGAAGTTCTATATACAGTCAGGAAAAACAAGACCAGGAGCTGACTGTGGCTCACATCATGAACTCCTTATTGCCAAATTCAGATTTAAATTGAAGACAGTAGGGAAAACCACAAGATCATTCAGGTATGACCTAAATAAAATCCCTTAGGATTATACAGAGGAAGTGAGAAATAGATTCAAGGGATTAGTTCTGACAGAGTGCCTGAAGAATTATTGATGGAGCTTTGTGACTTTGTACACGAGGCAGGGATCAAGTCCATCTCCAAAAAAAAAAAAGAAATGCAAAAAGGCAAAATGGATTCTGAGGAGGCCTTACAAATAGCAAAGAAGAGAAGTGAAAGACAAAGGAGAAAAGGAAAGATATACCCATTTGAATGCAGACTTCCAAAGAATAGCAAGGAGATATAAGAAAGCCTTCCTTGGTGATCAATGCAAAGATAGAGAGGAAAACAATATAATGGGAAAGACTAGAGATCTCTTCAAGAAAATTAGAGATACCAAGGGAACATTTTATGCAAAGATGGGCACTATAAAGGACAGAATGGTATGGATCTAACAGAAGCAGAAGATATTAAGAAGAGGTGGCAAGAATACACAGGAGAACTATACAAAAAAGATCTTCACGACCAAGATACTCACGATGATATGATCACTCACCTAGAGCCAGACATCCTGGAATGTGAAGTCAAGTGGGCCTTAGAAAGCATCACTACGAACAAAGCTAGTGGAGGTGATGGAATTCCAGTTGAGTGATTTCAAATCCTAAAAAATGATGCTGTGAAAGTGCTGCACTCAATATGCCAGCAAATTTGGAAAACTCAGCAGTGGCCACAGGACTGGAAAAGGTCAATGTTCATTCCACTCCCAAAAGAAAGGCAATGCCAAAGAATGCTCAAACTACCGCACAATTGCACTCATCTCACATGCTAGTAAAGTAATGCTCAAAATTCTCCAAGCCAGGCTTTAACAGTACGTGAACCGTGAACCTCCAGATGTTCAAGCTGGATTTAGAAAAGGCAGAGGAACCAGAGATCAAATTGCCAACATCCGCTGGATCATCGAAAAAGAAACAGAGTTCCAGAAAAACATCTGCTTTACTGACTATGCCAAAGACTTTGACTGTGTGGACCACAACAAACTGTTGAAAAATCTTAAAGAGATGGGAATACCAGACCACCTGACCTGCCTCTTGAGAAACCTGTATGCAGGTCAGGAAGCAACAGTTAGAACTGGACATGGAACAATAGACTGGTTCCGAATTGGGAAAGGAGTATGTCAAGGCTGTATATTGTCACCCTGCTTATTTAACTTATATGTAGAGCACATCATGAGAAATGCTGGGCTGCATGAAGCACAAGCTGGAATCAAGATTGCCGGGAGAAATATCAATAACCTCAGATATGCAGATGACACCACCTTTATGGCAAAAAGCAAAGAATAACTAAAGAGCCTCTTGATGAAAGTGAAAGAGGAGAGTTAAAAAGTTGGCTTAAAACTCAACAATCAGAAAACTAAGATCATGGCATCCGGTCCCATCACTTCATGGCAAATAGATGGGGAAACAATAGAAACAGTGAGAGACTATTTTTGGGGGCTGCAAAATATCTACGATGGTGACTGCAGCCATGAAATTAAAAGAAGCTTGCTCCTTGGAAAAAAAGTTATGACCAATCTAGACAACATATTCAAAAGCAGAGACATTACTTTGTCAACAAAGGTCCATCTAGTCAAAGCTATGGTTTTTCCAGTAGTCATGTATGGATGTGAGAGTTGGATTATAAAGAAAGCTGAGTACCAAAGAATGATGCTTTTGAACTATGGTGTTGGAGAAGACTCTTGAGAGTCCCTTGGACTGCAAGGAGATCCAACCAGTCCATCCTAAAGGAAATCAGCCCTGAATATTCACTGGAAGGCCTGATGCTGAAGCTAAAACTCATATAGCTTTGGCCACCTGATGCGAAGAGCTGACTCACTGGAAAAGACCCTAATGCTGGGAAAGACTGAAGTTAGGAGGAGAAGGGGACAACAGAGGATGAGATGGTTGGATTGCATCACTGACTCAACGGACATGAGTTTGAGTAAACTCTGGGAATTGGTGATGGACAGAGAGGCCTGGCATGCTGCAGTTCACGAGGTCGCAAGAGTCAGACACAACTGAATGACTGAACTGGACTAATGAAAACCTACTATATAGCACAGCGGGGAAAAGGTACATATATTAAGGACATATATTTAGTTAATCTTAAAAATGCATTCCAATACACACTAGGCGCAGACAAATACTATTGATTCTGCTTATACAAGGTACCTAGAAAAGTCAAGTTCATAGAGTCAGAAAGTACATTCATTGGTAGATGCCAGGGCCAGGGTGTGAGCGTGAGGTGGGGAGGGGGATTGCGGAGTTAGTACTTTTTGGGGACAGATTTTCAGATTAGGACGGTGACAAATTCAGGAGATGGATAATGGTGAGAGTTGGACAACAATGTGAATGCACTTATTGCCACTGAACTGTACAGTTAAACTTGTTAAAACAGTATGTTTTATATTATAGGGCTTTTATCACAATAAAAGTTTTTTTAAAATAAAATGACTGACTGTGACCTCTTCTGTGAAGTTAACATGGACTTAGACATTCCTCGCCACAGACAGAGAAACTGAAGCTCACAGAGTTTATATTCACTGACTAGATCACACAGTCAAACCCAGCCATGTGTTCAAAGTCTGAGCTATCTCACGTCTGTCACACTTAACAAAGAACCCTGTACTCACTTACCCATTCAGCCCCATTGAGTCAAAAGTGCATTGGCCTCACAACTGTCCTCCTGAAACAACAACAACAAAAAAAAAACATGTGTGGCGATTTTTAAATATGTCCACAATTTTTCTGCTAGGAAGTCAACCTAACTTTCCCTCCCTTAACATGTCTTCTATTTCCCACACTGATGTTCTTCATCATTTAATACTGTATTTATGCTCCTTTTTTGTGGCAGAACTTCTCCATGAGATTTGTTTTTTTTTGTTTTAACAGCTTCATTGATGGGAATTTCCTGATAGTTCAGTGGTTAGTACTTGGAGTTTTTACTGTGGTGGCGCAGGTTCAATCCCTGGTCAAGGAATGAACATCCCACAAACCATGTGGCACAGTCAAAAGAAAGAAAACAAAAAAATCCAGCTTCCTTGAGGTGTAATTCACATACCATACAATTCATCTATTTAAAGCATACCTCTGTTTTAAAAATAATTCCTAAACTGAGAGAAAGCAAAATGGCCTACAATTAGTCCAACAGATTTTTCCAGAGTTTGTTTATCCAGTAAAGACTTACAGATTCTCTAGTTGGTTCATTTATTTCGCTACCTGACAGAGATGGACAGGGAGCTAGGGCTTAAGAAACCGCTATACAGCTCAGGAAAAGATTTTATGACTACTTTTCCTGTCTTGGCCCTCATCTCTGAATTTTGTTCATGTCAATTTGGTGGAGACTTCTTCCTGCAGAAGTAAGCCAATTGTGACATTAAAAGCTTTTATCAGAGAGGAGGGAAAATATGCACTTATATAAATATTTTATGAATAATGTGAATAAATCATACGTAGTGTCTTTATGACTTTGCTGTTGTGGCCTCAGGACACAATGAACCATGTACCTCACTTGCTTCTTCCTGTGACATGTTAGTTAGGATTTTCAAACATTCTGTGGTTCTGACAACAGTACGATCCTCTTGGAAAGGATAACTTTAGCTGAACTTCTTTCAATCTAATCCAAAATATACTGTTCCTGGAAGACAGTCCTTTAAATCTGTGGCATTAAATTAGGTCTGTTATCTGTTTTCATCACCCTGAAGTTTTCTTCATTACTTCTGCTTCAGTATTATTTTTGTTATTGCTAATTCATTACACGCCATTTTGGCAGGGCAGGGGTTAAGGTTGAGGGCTAATGGGTATAAACCTAAATCTATAATATCTTCTTTCCTGGAGCACTATTTCTTTTGAACAAATGTGCAAACGCATTAATATTATGAAGGTGTATAAAATTTGGTTTTATCCAGATAGTAACCTATTAGACTTCAAGTTTACTGACTTTGTGATACTTCATAAAATTTGTCCTGCTAGATTTTCTTGTCAAATTATATTTATCTTTCAAGTGTTACTGAAATGTATCTACTCTCAAAGGATAAAGATTTGATATGCCTGAGACTATTTAAAAGACATACCATTTTCTTCCAAAAGTGTTTTGAGTAGCACTTTTAGAATTGGCCTCTTGAGGTGATTACTTTAAGAAAGTAATACTTATTTGGATTTTAAGTTATTAGAAGTTTTTTTTCAAAATTAGCTTAATTTATCATGCTCATATCCTTGTATTTATGTTATAGACATAAAATGTAATACCTTTTCCCTTAATAAATAAAAATAATAAAAGGAAAATACTGCTTGTTTAAAGATTTTTTAAAAACGCACACATACAGTAGGGACTTCCATGGTAGTCCAGTGGTTTAGATTCCTCCTGCCAATGCAGAGGACATTGGTTCGATCCCTGATCCAGGAAGATTTCACATGCCACAAGGTAACTAAGCCCATGTGCTACAACTACTGAGCCCACACCCCGCAACTAGTGAAGCCTACATGCCCTTCCACAACGAGAAGCCACTGCAACAAGTAGTCCAAGCACTGAAACTAGAGAGTCGCCCCTGCTCTCCACAACTAGAGAAAGCCCGAGCATAGCTACAAAGACCCAGCACAGCCAAAAATAAATAAATAATTTTAAACACACACACACACACACACACACACAACAAAACTGAGTGATAATCTAAGCAGACCATGGTTTTTGAGTCTCTAGGTAATTCCACTGAAAAAGGCACAAAACAAACTCATTGATGTAGAAACTGCAATGCTAAGAAGGATGTTGAATGTAAAGACTGGATATCTAATATAAAGAGTGATGACTACTAGGACTCGTCTGGTGGTCCAACGATTAAGAATCTGCCTTCCAGTGCAGGGGACATGGGTTCAATTCCTGGTCGGGGAACTAAGATCCCAAATGCTGCAAGGCAACTAGGCGGCCACACCACAACTGGAGAAGCCAGTGCATCACAACTGGAGACTCTGGACACTGCCAATCGCCACAAATTGAGTCCTGTGCCACAAGGAAATATCCCACATGATGCAGCAAAGATCCCGTATAACACAACCAAGACTCAACACAGCTAAAGAAAGAACATGAATGAATTCAGGTCCAATGCTGGCAGCTCTGATTTTTCAGGAGTTGCTAAACATTGAAATTACAATAAAATATCCCATTTTCTATACACTGGAAACTAATTAAAAAAAATTTTAAACAGTGTCTGAGATACCAATTTGCAGTCTCTGGTATAAAATTGTTAAAATGAAATACAGCTTTTAAAGCCTTCAGCCTAAACAATCCATGCTGCCAAAAACAAGGATGGGAACTCATAAAACAAGAAAAAAGCACCACGTTTAACTAAAAAGTACCTTGTTCACTCCAGAAACAAAAACAAGACTGAATATAAATAGTGAGAGTCTGAAATGATAATGCTTTCAACAGAGAAGTTCAGAGTATCATAGTTAGTACTGTTAACTGGACAAATTTAATTCATTTTTGTTCCTTATACAAGGAAAAATTCCCATTTCTCAATTTCAGATCTAAACAATAATTTGATGTATTATTCTAAGGAAATGAATAGCATTCAACATAAAAAGTTACTCCAAAGTAGGTTAAGGCAAACATTTATATGATGAACAGATGGGTTTATGAAGGAAAAAGGCTAAAACACATCAAACAAAATTACCATAAGTCCAATGTCTGATGACGAATGCAGCTACCTGCATTGAGCTAGGTTAAGGTTGTGGACACTGCAAATTCATTTCAAAGCATACAAAGACTCAACACTAATATTGGTAAAGCTTTTCATTATAAAATGATAGTATCATTAAACTTCCCTGAGCAAGAAGAACAGCCAACAGGATGGGAAAGAAGGAAGGGGAGCTGGGTTTGTAGTGATGCTGTACATAAAACCTGAATTCTCTTCTGTATTTCTCCTAACTCCTATAGAAAAGCCATACAAAGCAGTAACATCTCACAGTAGCGCCTGCTAGGCTCTAATTATATCTCATGTAACATTTCACTGTATTTTTATTCCATTTTCTCACCTCAATTACCCTGAGTAGTGAACATTTTTCACCTTCTGAAATCCTTGCCCTGTAACTTTTTATTCTTCTCTCGTGGATGGAGCATAAAGGTTTACAACATGACTGTTCCCATATTTCAGATTTTTCTTAGTTTTATGTATGAACTAGCCACAAAGAAATCTGGGTTTTTTCCTCTCCCAGAGTTTCCAACAGCTAAGTCTTTTGGGCGGGGGGGTGCTTCTCATTGTGGAGCGCGGGCTCTCTCTTTGCAGTGCACATACTTCTCCTGTTTTGTCACTTGGGCTCTAGAGCACTCACAGGCTCAGCAGTTACAGCACAGGCTCCCAGAACACGTGGGCTCAGGAGCTACAGTGGCAGACTTGGCTGCTTCACAGCATGTGGGATCTTAGTTCCCCAACAAGGGATCAAACCTGAGCCCCCGGCATGGCAAGGCAGTACTATGTTACACTAAGGTTCTAAAAGTATACCTTACCTTTCATTTCCTTAAATTTCCTCTTCCACTCTTTCAAAGTTCCTTCCTAAGGGTTGTCCTTTATCAAACTATAAGGAAGCATAACCTTCCAGTCTTTCCCAGACCCCTAAAACGTTCCCAAGTGTTTAAAACAATATCCCTAGTGTTTAAAATATGGCTTTACAGACTATAAATATGTATTTATGACATTAATAATAAAAATTATCTTTACAGTCAAACACAAGAATGGAAAATAAACAGTTTCTGTTAGGATGGTGAAATTTCCACTTTCTTTTCATTTTTAATTATTTTTATTACATTACTTGTGCAACAAAATGAGTACAACCATCCTTGGTTGAAAAACTGTTCATACAAAAATGCTACTTAACTCCCATCAGCCAATTCTCTCATGAAGTTGTTTCAGAATGTTGGTAAATTTCAATGAGCAGCCAAAGTTAACAGTCATTATAATATGCTATGCTATGCTAAGTCACTTCAATCGTGTCCGACTCTGTGTGATGACCCCATAGACGGTAGCTCACCAGGCTCCCCCGTCCCTGGGATTCTCCAGGCAAGAACACTGGAGTGGGTTGCCATTTCCTTCTCCAATGCATGAAAGTGAAAAGTGAAAGTGAAGTCGCTGTCATGTCTGACTCAGCGACCCCATGGACTGCAGCCCACCAGGTTCCTTTGTCTATGGGAGTTTCCAGGCAAGAGTACTGGAGTGGGGTGCCATTTCCTTCTCCAATGCGTGAAAGTGAAGTCACTCAGTCATGTCCGACTCTTAGTGATCCCATAAACTGTAGCCTACCAGGCTCCTCCGTCCATGGGATTTTCCAGGCAAGAGTACTGGAGTGGGGTGCCATTGCCTTCTCCGCATTATAATATATGTCATGCTAAAGTTTTCATTTCAAAGATATAGAAAGACATCTCACTCATTATGGTTGTCAAAAATCAGCCAGAGGACTTCCCTGGTGGTCCAATGGTTAAGAATCCACCTGCCAATGCAAGAGACAAGGGTTCAATCTCTGGCCTGGGAACTAAGATCCCAAATGCTGTGGAGCAACTAAGCCTGTGTGTCACAACTACTGAGTCCATGAACCATAACTACAGAAGCCCACGTGCTCTAGAGCCTGTGTTCTACAACCAGAGAAACCACAGCAAGGAGAAGCCCACGCACTGCAACTAGAGAGCAGAGTAGCCCTGCTTGCTGCAACTAGAGAAAGCCTGAGAACAACAATGAAGAGACTGTGTACCACAACGAAGACCCAGCACAACCAAAAAACAAAAAATTAGCCAAAAGTGTATTTTATGATCAAAACCAGTGCAGTCCCATTATGGCAAACAGTTGATGAAGGGAATCAGGTTGAAACCACTAACCAATAAATGATTACTTTTTTAAGGCACCTCCTCTATAAGAAGGAACTTAGGATAGTTTCACAAACTCAAGAGTGGGCAAAACACATGGACTCACAAATGGGTCCAGTAATAAAGCAACGAAGAAAGAGTCAAGGGAAACAGTAACCTTTGACTAAGTCTCAGTTCCTTTACCGGTAAAATAAGAACAACCAACAAAGAAAAACAATACTGATCAGAGATGTGCGGCAACCCAGAGTGTTCTTTCCCCTTATCCATGTTCTCCCTATAAAACAGGAGGAGGTAAGTAGGTAAGGAAAATGAGTAGGCAAAGATAACCATAATCTGTTGAGCAACCTTTCCTCATACCCACACAGAAGGCCAACGAGTTTCTCCTATTCTTCTTTCACCTCCACACAAATAAACAGAATCCTAGGGGAAAAAACTTGAATTTATTCTGGCTTGTTTGTGAGTTTTTATTTATTACTACTGAAGACAGACCCAGAAATCTCTCCTTTCCTTCCCATGATTCCTTACTGAAGTCACAAGAATCCATTGTCTTTTGGGTCTATCTGCAGGAGTAGTAGCCTCTGATAAACAGCCTCTTAATTGAAATCCAGTGAAAACGCTACAAAGATAATGTTCAAGAGAAGTAGAGGAGGAAATAGCCTCTCCTGGCCTCAAAGGAGAAAAAGTGCCATTAACTCTGTATTAAATACCAATACACTAAAATAAGAGACATACATGTGAGTTTCACTTTGGAACAGTAAAAGCAATGAGCAAGAAGAGCTTTAAAAAAAAAAAGTTTTTTCTTTAAAGCCAAGAAAAACATAATGAGAAAAGAAACAATTGGTAAGCCCACTAGAAAGAAGCAAACACCCACCCAAATATCCGTCTTTTAGTATTACTTTGTAGAGTATTAATTAAAACTAACTTCTCTAGTAACCTGCTCAAAAGTCGAATATATACATGCCCACAGGATTCCTACAAGCCTGGGCCAAATTCAATTATTAAGTCAGTGTAGTGAAATTATTTTAGATCAATTTTATATATTTGGCTACATAAAAGTCCAACTCTAAAACAATGCTTTCAAATTCCAGAATAGGAAAAATGCTGTTACTCAAAAGATAACTGGGTTTCACTTATCTCTCTTCCTTTTATACTACCTACTAATAATCAAAAATCATTTTAATCAGTTATATAACACCTTAACTCTTAAAATCTAAAGGACAACGTCTAGAATATTTATAAAATGCCTAGGGGAAAATGTGACATTAAAATATAAAATGAAAAACTTCTTTTTAATGAATATTCCAAGAATAAAATTATTACCATACTGATCTTGAGAGTAACTATTTTCTCTTTCCCAACAATCAGTCATACTTACCTAACCTTTTCACTCTTTTCCATAATTAGCCTTTATCTTGTTTCACCTTCTAATTTTCTCATACCTCGACCAATCACAGTTCTGCCTAACCAAATACTTCTAAAAAATAAATGTATCTAGTTATGTATGTCAAACCATACTTGTGCAGATATAAATCTCTTTAAGTATGCTGCTGCTGCTGCTAAGTCGCTTTAGTCGTGTCCGACTCTGTGCCACCCCATAGACAGAAGCCCACCAGTCTCCCCCGTGCCTGGGATTCTCCAGGCAAGAACACTGGAGTAGCTTGCCATTTCCTTCTCCAATGCATGAAAGTGAAAAGTGAAAGTGAAGTCGCTCAGTCGTGTCCGACTCTTAGCGACCCCATGGACTGCAGCCCACCAGGCTCCTCTGTCCATGGGATTTTCCAGGCAAGAGTACTGGAGTGGGATGCCATTGCCTTCTCCACTCTTTAAGTATAACCACCCCTCATTAGTATAATCATTAGGAAATTATGTCCTGAGTAGATGAATCTGCTAGAGAATTAAAGTTTACTTTTTTAAACCCTACAACTAAGATTAAAATATACTTCATACTTAAATAAAAGCCACTATAAGGAAAAGAAATGAGATATAAATATTGGGAGAGAAGAAAAGGAAGAAGTAATTTTAGAGCATATTCTCACCCATGGACTCTTAGCACAATCAAACACATGTGACACGTGAATTTAACCTTTTTGATGGCTGAGAATAACCACTGTATTTTTCTATGAAAAACTATGTCATCTAGCCCTAACGATGTAAAGCCTAATGCTGCTATACTAAATGGCCCCAGGGTACTAAGTTTTAATACTGTATTTTTTGTCTCTTTCTCACAGTTGGTGTGTTCAGCTCTAGCAGCACCTTTCTTCCCTAACGTGTAATGTGCCTCCTTTTAAAAACTTATTTTGGCCACCAAGCATGTAAGATCTTAGTTCCCTGGCTAGGAAACAGGGTGTCTTAACCACTGGACTGCCAGAGAAGTCCCTTAATGTACCTCCTTTAATATGCTATGAGCTATAACCAAGTGAAAGAAACTATTAGTCGCTCAGTCATGTCCGACTCTTTCTGACTCCATGGACTGTAGCCCACCAGGCTCCTCTGTCCATAGAATTCTCCAGGCAAGAATACTGGAGTGGGTTGCCATTCCTTTATCAAGAGGATCTTCCTGACCCAGGGATCAAACCCAGGTCTCCCACATTGCAGGTGGATTCTTTACCATCTGAGGTGACTTAGTAAAATGTGGTGACTATGTTCCTGGAAGCTATAGAAGTACACTTTTAGGAAAAGTTACATGAATTTTAGGACTCACACTTAAAGAATACAGACTTTCTAGTCTATACTCAAGTTCTCAGCTATGTATACAAAGAAGTTTCTAAGGGAATTAAAACTATTAAGAGTTTCTATAGGCATAAAACTATGATTAGATAAAGGACCACCTTCATTTCATAATCAGGTCAAACGCAGCAGATCCAGGAGCAGTGGGTAAAGACATGTGATCTGTGTACTGAAAATGATCATTGTTCTTTAATTTGTTAAGAGATTGCATTATGTTTTAGAAAAGTCAGACTAGTTTGAAGATTAGCCCAAAGAATGTCTTTTAACTTATAAATGTAATAATTTGCAAACATTAAAGAAAAAAAGAAATGCTATTTAATGTGTTCAAATACACAAAACAAATCAAGTTAATAAAGAACAATTTCTAACTAGGAATCTTGAGTACATCCCTAATACAAATAAATAGGAAGAGCCTATAATAAACACGTCAAATATAAATGCCTCTCAAGCAATTTGCTCTCTGTTAGGTTAACCATTGCCTCGATGACTCTGATTCCATCAAATTATTTCTTACCAAACTATTTCCCACAGATGTTTGTCAGCCATGGGTGAAAATGATTCTCGGTAGTTATAACCCAACACTTTTCTGAACTTCACAAGAGTTACACCACATCAAAACTCAAGGTGGGCTCATTAGCAGACTTCAAACCTTACACACCTTACAATGCAAACCAGAAAAAGCACATCCCTGGCAATTTCTATTGACTGCTAATATTTCAGAAATTAATATAGTATTGATGTGACTCAAATTGTATTATTTTTAAATAAATTTTATTTCTACTTATTTTTTTACAGTTAACACACACGATTTCCAAAAACTACATGGCACTTCATATGCATTGTAAGTATGAAGCACACATTAATTAAAAATGCTATACAAAAATAACATTTTTCATCTATGAAAATGGTAATGATACAAAATTGTGATGCCCCACATTAGGTAAGTCCAGAGTAATAAGCTCTCATGCCTTGCTGAGGGGACTGTACCACCTTTCCAAAAGACTGATTCTAAAATGTTCATTTATTGACTCTTCAGGAATAAATAATAACATCCATCAATCAAACCCTAAGGAATGAAGTTTCCTAAGGAAATAAAATATTTCAGAATTTATAGGAGCAGACATCTGAAATAACGTAAAAACAACACAAGTGTAGTTAATTTGGGTGTTTTACAGCCATTAATGATTTAATTATATGGAACAATTTTCTCAACAATAAGTGAAGAAAGAATACTATTAACTGTATTACTTAAAACATACATTATACATGTATCTCTGTCTCCTTTCATATAATCACAGAAAAAAATGGAAAGAAACTTTATCTGAAAATAATGATTAACAGGAGCCTCTAGAGCTACAGTCCACGTCATTGCCAAGAGTCAGACATAACTGAGCACACATGCATGCACTCTCTAGGAAATGATTACTCTCTAGGAAATATTATATTTGGTTTTATTTTGTTCTTTATAATTTTGCCACACTGCTCAAATTAAAAAAAAAAAAACCCTTCACGTATGAAATAATCACATAAATTAACAAAAAACCCTTCACATATGAAATAAACACATAAATTAACTGAAAAATCAAAACCAAATGCCTGGTCCATAAAGCTGTGAAAAAATACTGCGACGGTGTTTAAAAAGGGCTTCCCTTGTGGCTCAGGTAGTAAATGCGGGAGACCTGGGTTTAATCCCTGGGTTGGGAAGATCCCCTGGAGAAGGGAAAGGCTACCCGCTCCAGAATTCTGGCCTGGAAAATTCCATGGACTGTATACTCCATGGGGTCACCAAGAGTCAGACACAGCTGAGCGACTTTCACTTTTTTCACTGTTTAAAAATGTTTTTAAAAAGGAAAATAGTTCATACTGTATTTTATAACAAGAGAATTAAAAAATATATATATATGTTAGCATACAGAAGTAGAATTTAAAGGAATATACACAAACTGCCAAATTTATAAACCAAAATAGAGCACTTACAAGCACTTACACTTTGTTAAAAATGGCAAAACATCATTACTTTTTATAATGAATGTTTTATCTCTGTAAAAAGCTTACAATAATAGAAAGTCTTCCTAACACTGTTTAAATTATAAATGATACTTGCAAGGAAACAACCCAAGAGTTTAATGAAGTTCCATTAAAATAAGTAGTCACTGATTAAAAGTATATATTATATCAAAATTAATCATACTTTATCTTTTTACCTTAAAATATTGCAACTGAGTTACACTGGATTTAGAATGTTATAAAACTAGCAATCATACATACGCTGAAGCTATATATATACTACAGTCCTCAAAAATTAAAGTTCCTGCCACCCAACAAAGGTAATGTGACTATTTAAAAACCAAAACTTTTGTGCACAGCCTACATTACATCTTACTGCGCATACCAGAGACTATTCTCAAGTCTTCTCAAGTCAAGACTGTGTCTGTGTGTATGTGTGTGTGTATGTGTTGCTCAGTTGTGTCCTACTCTCTGTGACGCCATGGACTGTAGCTTCTCTATATACAGAATTCTCCAGGCAAGAATACTGGAGTGGGTTGCCATTCCCTTCTCCAGGTCACTTACTCAAAGCCAAAATTAAATTCTCCCAACTATGTAACTGGTCATCACTGGACCCAGGATTTTATAACAATGTGGAGAATCAAGATAATTGTTACATTAAGGATTAAGTGGATCCAGTGTTTAGCTCCCTCAAATGAAAAATACCTGATCCTACACAACCAACAACACTTTAATATATTTCAGTCAATATCAAAAGAAAACCAATGCAAAAAAAAACCCTAACGGACACAGCTTTTGTGAGCAGGGAAGAATGCCTCAGGTAGAGGAACTAAAATCTAAGAACTGAATTAAGGGCTAAAAATTAAGAATTCTAATCACAGATAAGACAGTGACCCAACCTAAATTTTGTCTCAACCACATATTGTTGACCACAAATGGAGACTTATTCAAAAGTAAGTCATAAAATGTTTGAAAAAAATTAAAACTTAAATTTTTAACCAAGAGAAAGAATTCATTTTCCTAACCTGGTCCACATATAGATAAATCCCAATGGCCCTGAAATCAGTACTGGTAAGTATGGCAACTAAGAAAGATTTAAAGCATGTTTAGCAATTGGGGGGGCGGGGGGCATTTTAGTACCTTAGTTTAATCACAGCTGAGTGCATAAAGAGGTTTATGCTGTCAGTACTGTCCTAACAAGAAAGGCACAGCTTAGCTTCACCCACAAAATGATTAAAAATGTGCAGTTCAAGAAAAAAGATAATGATAGCTATATATACAATAAGAGTATAAAATGTTATTCACTATTTATCACACATATTAAAAACTTAAATCAAAATATATTTATATTAAATATGTAAGCACAGTTTTAAACTGTATATATACTCTGTATTTAATCATTCTCAAGTATTTCTGTACTAAATACTTAGCTCTTTAACCATATTAGTCCTTACTGCCTTCATTCATAATCTTCACTATGTGCCCCTTTTTTGATCTCAGCATTTTTATCTTTTATTATCTGAAAAAGCCATATTATTGACATTCTTCATTTGGTAAGTTAAAACTAAGATGAAATTGTTTCTAATTTCTTAAACTTACGACACTGGGTAAAGTTAATGATAAGAAAATTAATGAAACAGCTTAACAGCACAGCTTGGGAATTATTAGATGAAAAAAAGCCTCCGGGGGTGGGGATAGGAGGGAAGGGAGGACAGAACTTTGCGAACAGAAATATGGCAGATTATTTAAATGATCTGCCCACTAAAAACTGAAAATGCTGAATTAAAAGCAACAACTGAAGTATTTTTCAGCTTGAAAATTTTATTTCATTATGTCATATCTTATACCCATTTCTCCCCTAAGTATTTTCACATTTGCATATAAATACTTAAACTTTTAAAAATAATTGTTTTTAAAGTCTTGGTGTATTAATTCTATCATTTCAGCATTTCTAGGTCTATTTCTATTGACTGATTTTTCTCTTAGCTATGGATGATATTTTCCTACTTATGTGCATATCCAATTAACACAGAATTCAAGATAATGATTCCTTCTAGGTCAGAAAAAGAACCTTTTAAGACACCAGTTGTATTTTTATTTCTTTGATGGAGTGATGGGTATAGTGTTTACTTCTAGTCTTTAAACCATATGTGACTCTCTATATATGGTGTAGTTCTTGAAAAAAAAAATACTGTAAAAACTTAAGTTAGATGCTTTGAAAAGGTTCAGTGGGAAGAAAAAGGAGGGCGGCAAGGGAAGGACAAAATTGTAATGGACACAGTAGGGAACTCCAGGGCTCCATCCACTGCACACACATACACATATGTACACACACACACACAGGCTGGAAAAAAAATCAGAATTAACTTCTGCAGACCTGTGTAATCTAATAAAAATTACAACAACCAAGAAAGCTTAGCAAAGAAAGAAGCGCCTACACTGAAGTGAGCGAGCAATGTGGTGTTTCTAATTGCCTACCTACCATCCCCCACTCCCCAGTGCAACAAAGGCAGCAAGGATGGCAGCTGCACACCTGCTGAAGGCCAACAGTGCAAGGGAGCAACACAAGCCTTACTCTCAAAGAAACGTGAGTGAACACTATGACCTGACTGGCAGCTTCCTCAAAAACTGGCACAAGAAGGTGCTTTTGTTCTGCCTGACTTGGAGCACTCCCAGGGCAAGCAGCCCAGGGGAGGGGAAAATAGGCAGGATAACACAGAGAGCTAAAAGCCTGGCAAGTGAGAGCTTGAGAAAGGAGATACGTGGGGAGAAAGGGGCTTTGTAAACTCTTACAAGGAATCTAGAAGTCCACACATATTTCCAAGGCTGAATGCACACACAGAAAAGGACTAAGAAGACCCTAGACTTTCACCTCTAGCTGACCCTTAGGCTCCATCCAAACAGGAAATAAAGGCTAAGGCAGGGTTGTAAATAGCCCAGCTAAGCACTAGAGTACCCAAACACAGAACCATCCAACTAAAAGTAGGACAGTATTTTTTTCTTTTTCTTTTATACGTTTATGGTCTCCAGGTGTTAAAGGGAACTGGGTCAAAATACTAGTTGACCGCAAGGTTAATGGAACACAGACTTCAGTAACCACACATGACAAAGAATATATACATAACAAAAATAGTTTAGAAAAGACACTAAACAAACAACAATGAAATTAACAATAATCCACAATAAGAAGCAACAAAAAACCCTGAGGAGGGGAGGAATCTGATGTCTAAAGTCAATACATAATATTCAAAATGTACAAAAGATTATGTGGCATGCAAAGAAACAAGAATCCTTATATAGAAATTTATTATATATATATTTTTTACCTCAATATTTCTTTAAAGCAAGGAAAGGCAGAGAAGGAACCATTATGTGAATGTGACCAGTAGTCACTTAGGAAATATGAAAGATTGAGGAAAAGAGTGCTATTTGATTAATAATTACTTAAAATGTGAACTGTGACCAATTATATAAACAAGTGAACAGTAACAGTACGTGAACCAAGAACTTTCAGATTTACAAGCTGGATTTAGAAACGGCAGAGGAACCAGAGATCAAATTGCCAACATCCACTGGATCATAGAAAAAGCAAGAAAATTCCAGACAAACATATACTTCTGCTTCACTGACTACGCTAAAGCGTTTGACTATGTGGATCACAACAAACTTGAAAATTCTTAAAGAGATGGGAACACCAGACCACCTTATCTGCCTCCTGAGAAACCTGTATACAGGTCAAGAAGTAACAGTTACAATTGAACATGGAAAAATAGACTGGTTCAAAATCGGGAAAGGAGTTATGTCAAGGCTGTATATTGTCACCCTGCTTATTTAACTTATATGCAGAGCACATCGTGCAAAATTCCGGACTGGATGAACCTCAAGCTGGAATCAAGATTGAGGGGAGAAATATCAGTAACCTCAGATATGTAGATGACACCAGCCTTATAGTAGAAAGCGAAGAGGAACTAAAGAGCCTCTTGATGAAGGAAGGTGAAAGAAGAGAGTGAAAAAGTTGGCTTAAAACTCAACATTGAAAAATCTGAGATCATGGCATATGGTCCCATCACTTCATGGCAAATAGATGGAGGAAAAAGTGGAAACAGTGAGAGACTTTTATTTTCTTGGGCTCCAAAATCACTGCAGATGGTGACCGCAGCCATGAAATTAAAAGACGCTTGCTCCTTGGAAGAAAAGCTATGACAAACCTAGACAGCATACTGAAAAGCAGAGACATTACTTTGCTGACAAAGGTCCATCTAGTCAAAGGTATGGTTTTTCCAGTAGTTATGTATAGATGTAACAGATGGACCATAAAGAAGGCTGAGCACCAAAGAATTATGCCTTCAAACTGTGATGCTAAAGAAGACTCTTGAGAGTCCCTTGGACTGCAAGGAGATCAATCCAGTCAATCCTAAAGGAAATCAACTCTGAATATTCACCGGAAGGACTGATGAGTCCTGGCTACCTGATGAGAAGAGCTGACTTGATAGAAAAGACCATCGTGCTAGAAAAGATTCAAGGCAGAAGGAGAAGGGGATGACAGAGGCCAAGATGGTTAGATGGCATCACCAACTCAATGGACATGAGTTTGAGCAAACTCTGGAAAGTAGTGAAGGATAGGGAGACCTGGCGTGCTGCAGACCACAGGGTCACAAAGAGCTGAACATGACTGAGCAGCTGAACAACAACAATAAATGTTGTTTATTTAAAGTAAAATGTACACTCTACCAAAAAACAGAATTGGCAAAGGACTTACATAGACCAGAAACGATACACAGCTGGCTAATGGGCTCTAAAAAATATACTCACCATCAGCCATGAGGGAAATGCAAATCAAAATCACAGTGAGATACCTATACCCACTAGGATGGCTATAATTACAAAATAAACAGGGAATTCCTGGAAGTCCTGTGGTTAAGACTCAACCCTTTCACCACCATGGCTCCAGGTTCAATCCCTAGGCAGGGAACTAAGATCCTCCAAGTTGCACGACGAAGTATAAATAAATAAAATAACAAACTTCAGTGAGGATACAGAGAAATTAGAACCCTTGGACATTGTTGATGAGAACGTAAAATGGTACAGTCACTACAAAACAGGCGGTGGTTCCTCAAAAAATAAAAAGTAGGATTATCATGTGTGTTTGTGTGCTACGTCGCTTCAGTCATGTCCAACTCTTTACCGCCCCATGGACTGTAGCCCACCAGGCTCCTCTGTCCATGGAATTCTCCAGGCAAGAATATTGGAGTGGGTTGCTGTGCCCTCCACCAGGGGATCTTCCAAGATTACCATATGACCCAGTAATTCCATTCCTAGGAACCTATCCCAAAGAACAGAAAACAGGTATTTAAACAAAAACTTTTATGTCAGCATTCACAGGAGCTATTCACAATAACCAAAAGGTAAAAACAACCAAAACCCCTATCAACTGATGAATGGATAAACAAATGTGGTATATCCATACAATGGAATATCATCCAGTCATTAGAAAGAAACGAAGTGCTGATACATGCTACAACATAGATGGATCTAGAAAAAGTTATGCTAAGTGAAAGAAGCAGACACAAAAGGTAACATACCGTATGATCCCATTTATATGAAATACCCAACCTAGGTAAACCACGGCGGTAGGAGGCCGATGAGTGTTTGCCAGCGGCTGGAGGGAGAGAGGAACAGGGAGCAACTGCTTAACAGGTTTGGGAATTTTCCTTTTGGAATGATGTAAATGTTTTGAAACTATATAAAGGTTATGGTTTGCACAACACTGAATGTAGCAAATGCCACTAAGTTGTGCACTTTAAAATGGCTGATTTTATATTATGTCAATTTTATCTCGATGAATAACTGATAACCTTTTATGAAAACAAGTACCCAAACATGTCAAGTTATTTTACTATCAATATTGACTGCTTCCCAACTAAAACAAAGTAACACAAATATTTCTTAAACTATCTGAAGATGTTCCTAACCCTTTCCCTAAATCACAATATTTCTCTAGAAAGAGAAGAGTGGTTTTACAGAAAGCTTCTCAGGTATAATTTACTCAAAGATTTATCTACACTAAAATCTAAAAGATATTTTTTGAAAGCTCAATGAGGTGTTTTTTTTTTTTTTTTTTTTTGTCAATGAGGTTTTAAACTTACTCACCATGAGCAAAAAGACCAAACAAAACTCAGAAACTCAGCTATCCCAACTTACTTTGGACTTTATACTTAAAAGGCACAATACAAAAATTTCCATTATTTCTCATGATCACTTTTACAATATAGTTTCAAATGGGCTGAATGACTTAGCCAGTACTCACTATAAGGACTATTTCCCTTCTGACAGTCACTTCCCCTTGCTATCTGCCACCAAGGACTGAAACTTCTCTGAGCCTTGTTTATCTCCTGAACTCCAGTTAGTCTCCAGGTACCATAAGTTTTTTCTTCAAGAGGCACAAGTACTTGAGCTTGACATCCTGCGTCTCCCACTTATCAACAGTGTGAAAGCTGGTGGTAACCTTCCTTTTTTTGCCTCACTTTCTGATCTGTATAATGGGAATAACAGTTACACCTCAGAGGCTTGCTGTGAGAATGTGTCCAAAGCATTGAGCAAACTCTTATCATGTAACAAACACTAAACTGCCATCACTATTATTACTGCTCTGTGTTTTCACTAAGATTTTCCTAGGACAGGCTGTCACTGCCAGATTATATCCACTAGATTATGTCTGTACCTCCTCAACTGGCTTTCTTCATTCCTCTTTTAGTCCAAAGGATATGCACATCATAATCAGATTTACCTTGCATATATATACATCCTGTTACTCCCCAGCTGAAAAAACCTTCAATGTGTCACTTACTAGACATCAAATCTAATAGTCTCTGCCTTTCGTCAGCCTCTGTTAACTGCTGTTCTCAAACTCTAGTGTACATTGGAATCATATGGATTGCTTGTTAAAAACATTGTTGGAATCTACTCCTGAAGTTTCCAATTCAGCAAGTAGCAAGCAGAGCCTCAGAATTTGCTTCATAATGAATTTCCAGGTGATTCTGAGGCTGTTGGTTGAGGAATTACACTTTGAGAAGTATTGCTTAAAATACGACCCTTCTGCCTCCTTAAGGGCTTCCCTGGTGGCTCAGGTGGTTAACGAATTTGCCTGCAATGCGGGAGACCCAGGTTCAATCCCTGGGTTGAGAAGATCCCCTAGAGGAGTAAATGGCAACCCACTTCAGTATTCTTGCCTGGAGAATTCCATGGACAGAAGTGCCTGGCAGGCTACAGTCCAAGGGCTCGAGAAGAGTCAGACATGACTGACTAACATTTTCATACTTTCATTCTGCCTCCTTAGTCTTATTTCTCCCTATTACCTAAACCGAATATACAACTTTCATTAGTTTTACAGGGTGTGCCCAACTGTCCTGACCCTGCTATAACTCTGCTGCCCCGAAATACTTTCCTGACTATCCAAATCATACCCATCCTTAAAGCCTGTGGTTCTCAACACCCCCTGCACATTACAATCACCTTGGGGAGGATTTTAAAAACTAGGAGTAGGGGAATTCCCTGGAAGTCCAGTGTTCAGGACAGCGGCACAGGTTCAATCCCTGGTCAGGGAACTAAGATCCCACAAGGTGCACAGTGCGGCCCCAAAACAAAAAACTATGAGTGTCCCAACCCTGAGATTCTGGTTCAACTGATCCTGGGACAAGAGTCCCCATGTGATTTTAATAAGCAGCAAAGTTGAGATCCCTACTTTACCTTCAATCTTCTTCCCATCAGAATTAATGAAGGCTCACTGAATTTTCTCCCCCCCAAACTCCTATAGTGCTATTAGACTGTAACAAGTTTGCACTTGGTTACATATGAAATCATGTTACTCTCCACCTTTCATTTTAAATTCATTCTCAAGCTTGATCAATGATTATATCTTGAAGTTCCATCTTAACTACAATACTGCTAAGTCACTTCAGTCGTGTCCGACTCTGTGCGACCTCAGAGACGGCAGCCCACCAGGCTCCCCCATCCCTGGGATTCTCCAGGCAAGAACACTGGAGTGGGTTGCCATTTCCTCCTCCATAACTACAATACTAGTACAATGATAATACACAGTAGGAACTCAGAGTGTTTCCTCACCGATTGTGCATTCAAACTGAAATTCAGAGCTTTAAATACTTCTACTCTATCCAGTTCAGGAAACTATACTCCCTCCTTTTTTAAATACAGTTCTGCAACAAACTTATTTTGTTACTGTGAGTCATTTAACTCCTTCCTCCCCCAATAAATAAACTGAAAAAAATTAATGTATCAAAATGCTGTGAAGAATAATAAAATGATTAATAGCATCATAAATGGCTTCATAGTTGCTTCCTTAGAGCAAATGGCCTTTTCTAAATCCATTAAAGACTGTTTCAAAACAGTTAAAGAGAATCAAAGCCCACATATTTAAAGATGCTGAAGCTCTGAATAGTTCTATGATTTGTTTTCTCAACAGATGTGCATCCTTCAAGCCCTGAATTCACCAGATGCATATTAAATTAATCTGTACTTTCAGTTTTACATAACACTCCACTCTAGTTTTATAAATATACCACTACATAAAGTAGAACTCCACTGTTGCTTTATGACATTAAATATTAACAGATTATCTCCACTGCACAAAGAAAAAAATACATTAAGATTCATTTTAATGCAGTCAAATATGTGCTTGCTAAATATAGGCTATAATATCATTATTTTTGAACTGGTTGATTTCTATCTAGAATATGAAAAGTAATAAATTTGCTTATAACTAAAGATCCAGTGACACCTAGTATTTAAAAATACTAACTCAACACTTCATAAATTAACTAATTAATTTAGGATTTCAACTAAATACCTTAATTTTAATTCTGTAGTTATTTAACAGTCTACTTAAATTGGAAATTTTACTTCTTACAAAATCATTTATCTTCATTAAGAGAACAAACTGGTATATTATATCAGAAACAACTGGAATAGAAGTCAGGAGACTTGGGTTCCAGTGTGATTCATCAGCTATACAATCTAGATCAAGTCTCAGTCTCTCTATACTTAAGTAATCTCAGCTGTAAAATGAGAAAGTCTAACTAGACCATTTCCAAGTTTTCTTTTACTTTATGATTCCATAATCTCTGAAACTCAAGAAACATAAGCATTAACCAGATGGATCCCATTAAAGGCTAAACGAGCTTATTTATGTATTGATTGATTGGGAGAGCATCTATCTTTGGAAAACCTAAGTGCTTTCACACAAACAGATCGTTCCTCAGGTCTGTTTTATTCAACTAGGTGAAAAAGGAAACAAAATCCATCAAGCATGGAGTTTTTAAACATTTTTTGCGTACACATTTTTTGCGTCATAGTCTAGATGACTGGAATATTTGGCTGTCACAATACCAATTTAAGGTTAAAGCGTTTTGGAAAATAGGTGTCCTAGAAAACCAGGACAGGACAGTTATAAAGCCAACTGAAAGAGGATTCTAACAATTACTACTTGGGCTATGTGAGAAACAGTGCGTCAGGACAGCATTTTATTACTTTTAAAATAGTTATTTCCACTCTGAATCCGAATTTGAAATACCAGGCAGCTACAGCAGCACCTATGATGTCCCTTCTACTCAGACTTTGCCAGCTCAGGTTTCTGGATGGCCTTCAACAACTGCAATAGGAAGATGACCCAGGAGAGGACAGCCAAAAGCAGTCCGTATAGCCAAAACCTGCACGACGATGAAATGCAAGCGGCAAAAGACCTTAACTTTAGTAACAGTTCAAAACTCCTCAACTCAGATCTCTTATCAAGCCTCCTTACCACCTGCAATTGCTATGTGGAAAGTACATTTAGTTCACATTTCCTAATGCCCCATTACATATCTCAAAGAATTACAGCACCTGTCAATTAACACCTAATGACCCAGCATCAACCTTTCTGAAATGCAAACTCAAGACTGAACAATTACATCTCAAAATGTTAGAAAAATCTCATTTCAAAACCACCCCCAGGAATTATTTTATTCATTTTATTTCTAAAAAAGAAAAAAACTACCCAAGAATTAGGGTGGTGGGAGGGATAAATTGGCAGAGCACAGAGGATTTTCAGGCATTGAAAATACCCTGTATATTATTACAATGGATAAATGTTACTACACATGTTTCCAAACCCATAGTATGTACAGTACAAAGAATCAATCCTAAATTAAACTATGGACTTTGGGAGATTATGTATCAATGTAGGTTCATAATTATAACAAATGTACTACTTGGGTAGAGAATATAGATAATGGGGGAGGCTATGCATGTGTGGGAACAGAGAGTAGATAGGAAATCTCTGTACCTTCCTCTCAACTTTCCTGTGAACCTAAAACTGCTCTAAAAAATAGTCTTGGGACTCCCCAGTGGTTCAGCAGTTAAGATTCCAACCTTCTACTGCAGGGGGTGTGGGTTCAGTCCCTGGTAGAGGAACTAAGATCTCCCATGCTGTGTGGCCAAAAATAAATAAATAAAGTCTTTTTAAAAAAATACCACATTAACATGTTAGGATAGAAAATATTTTAATAAAACAATTGGACATCCACATGGGCTTCCCAGGTGGCCCAGTAGTATAGAATTCACCTGCCAATGCAGAAGACACAGGAGGCGTGATTAATCCCTGGTTCAAGAAGATCCCTTGGAGAAGGAAATGACAACCCACTCCAATATTCTTGCCTGGGAAATCCTACAGACAGAGGAGCCTGGCACAGTCCATGGGGTCGCAGAGTTGGACACGACTTAGCAACTAAACAACAAGGCTGCTGCTGCTGCTGAGTCACTTCAGTCGTGTCCGACTCTGTGCGACCCCATAGACGGCAACCCACCAGTCTCTCCCGTCCCTGGGATTCTCCAGGCAAGAACACTGGAGTGGGTTGCCATTTTCTATTCCAATGCATGAAATCGAAAAGTGAAAGGGAAGTTGCTCAGTCGTGTCCGACTCTTAGCGACCCCATGGACTGCACCCTACCAGGCTCCTCCATCCATTTTCCAGGCAAGAAGAGTACTGGAGTGGGGTGCCATTGCCTTCTCCAAAACAACAAGGCAAAACTCACTATTAAAAGAATACATTTAGAGATGTCCCCTGGTAATCCAGTGGCTAAGACTCCGTGCTTCCAAGGCAGTGGGCTTGGATTCGATCCCTGATCAGGGAAAAAAAGAGATCCTACATGTCATGAGGTGAGGCCAAAAGATGGAAAATAAATAAAGAAAAAAAGAATAAGTTTAAGTGGATTCATCAGTAAATTAAAAAAATCTTCTTCCAGAAGAAGCTTCTCTTCCAGTTGTAACAGAGGGAAAAAAGGATTTATTATATATCTCCATAATCCATTTTTTTTAGCAGCTTCCACCCATAAGTGGCAAGCAGTAATGACAAGAATGATTTATTAAGCAAATGATAACAAAGATGTATGAAGGTATATAATGTTCAGATAGTTTGAAATAACAATTACTTTTAACCAACCTCTGAGATCTTTCTGTGTAACTCAATATAAATGCAAGTTCTTTTAGCTACATGTTCACTGATACAACTGAAATTATATAACCTACATCTACTGAGGGGTTTGACTTTTGAAAAAAAAAATCTGATGAATTCAAAGCCACGAAACATGAAGGGGTGAGGGAATAGGAATCTGAAACAGATGGCATCTCTTTTAATTTTTTTTCCCGAGTCCATCTTGAACAAAATCTCAATAATGTCAAAATCCAATTTAGCTCTCCAAATAATTAACCTACAAAACATAAAATGCTAATTTTGAAGTAAATTCTTTTTTTTTTTTCTTCCCAGCTTCTATATTAGGCAGAAATGAGTAGAGACAAGTTAGATGTTAAATAGAGAAAAACTATCCTTCCACAAATTCTAAAGTTCTTTCATGAAAATCTACTTTCATTTATCTGAGGCCACTGAAGCAGTTTCTATCAAGACTGGTGAGAATAAAGTCTGTCTATGATATCAGCCTTTTTTTTCTGTATACGATGATTATTTATCCTTACTAGAGACCAAATCATAGCTCCAAAGAGAAATAAGCTCTAAAATAGAAACAAGCTCTGGAAGAATACTCATTTGGTTTGAGTAAAGCATTGCCTGGCATTTCTGAAACATTTCCACAGTAATTCACTTCTGGTTTGACAACACCAATAAAGTTAACTGTACTTTGTTCATTATATATTCTAGTATGCTATATAAACCTTCCCCATCTTTCCTAAGGCTTTCTGAGATCATCCAAGAGACAGACGTTAAAGGAAGGTTTAGTCATTTTTAGATTTCCTGACAAGCAAATTCCATAAATGACAACTGCAAACATTCGTGGAATGGCCACATACATTGTTTAAGTGGAAAAGGTCATTGAGAAAAGTATCACATGTAACAGTCTCTACTACTGCCCACATTTCTGATATATCTTTTTACAGCTAGTATCCTATGTCTTATACCAAAATAAATTATTTAAGTTTTATGAGAAGATAGAGAAAAAAAGAGAGCTTCTCATGGCTTTACCAAAGCAAGATAATATGACCTCAACTTTAAGATTCAAAGATGCTGAAAAATAATGATCCAGGAAAACCGTTAAATGTTTAGATATATAGTAAAGACTTTACAATCTCAGAAAAGCCATTTAGAAAGGTGAATAACCTTACAAAAAGTCCACGACATTAGTAAAAACATAATTTCAATTCTTTAAAAAATAGTATAAGTATCTTATCAATAATTTAAAATATATCCATCCAGTTATCAATTTGACCAATATCTATTGGGTGCCTATTACGTAGCTGCAGTGACGGATAAAATTTAAAATAGTATTTCTACCTCAATGAGCATGCAACATAGCTGGACAGTTTTATTTAAAAAAAAAAATTCAACTTTGTTTAAGAAAAACACAAAGAAGAAATATATTTGAAAATTCTCTCAAAATTATGGAAAACCTATAAACTTCTCTAAAAAGTAATACTGAATTACACATTTTGTAACCACTTTTCACACACAAAAAAACTATTATTAAAGCAAGTTATTTGATTTATCTGTTGAGTATAAAGTACATTTAAAAATTAAAAATTACCAGGAATTCCCTGGTGATCCCATAGTTAGGACTTCGTACTTTACTGCAGGGATAGAAGTTTGATCCCTGGTCAGGGAACTAAGGGCTTCCCAGGTGGCTCAGTCGTTAAGAAGCTGCCTGCTAACGCAGGAGACATGAAGTTCAATCCCTGGGTCGGGAAGACCTCTGGAGGAGGAAATGGCAAACAACTCCAGCATTCTTGCCTGGAGAATCCCATGGACAGAGTCTGGAGAGCTACTGTCCATGAGGTCACAAAGAGTCCGACACCACTAAACACCCATGCACAGGGAACAAGATCCTGTAGGCCACTCTGCATAACCTCCCCCACCCCTCAAAATTACTAATTTTAAGTTACACCAAAAAGCAAACTACATGAGCTCAAAATCTGACATACAACAAGTTACAAATTAACTATCATTTTAAAATCTACAAAACAAATTAACAAAGATTTCATGTTTCTGAGATATATTTCTACATCATCATCACAAAAGACTTAAGGGCAGAGCTTCATTCCATTTCACTTATTTTACATATATTACACATATCTAAGTTTTGCAAACAGTTTAACTCCAAAATGAGTCATGGCTCCTTGTGTTGATTTTATTCTTAAAATTACAACTACTTTCTATTTTATGCCCCAATTTTAATTCTCTCCAGAAATATGTGATGTTAATTAAGATTTATATACATTATAAATTTTACAATGTTTTACTTATCAATCCATACTATACACATCACAAATCTGAAAAAAAAAAAAACCTCTGAAACATTCTTGGTTATTTCAGTTAATGCACACATTCTGCTTTATTTTTCAGAGTTTTAAGAAACTACTAACAACTGAGTTTCACGCTACTTATGATCAATATCTAGAAGCTAATCAAAGTCCTGCTGTGTATACATGATTTGGAACATCATCCAGTTCTTCTCCTATCTCAAACCTCATTCCACAAAACTGGGCTGCCCAGACTGTGTAAGATTATTCATAATTCATCTTTCAAATGGAAGGTGCTTTCATTTAAAGCTATTATTTAAATACATTAACCCCTCCTTTTATAAAACTGATTAGAATTCTAACTCATATTACATATGGAGAAACTGAATCTCTGCTAGGTTCCATGACTTAACCCAAGGTCAGCAACTATCCAGAGGCAGTCCTGGTTCAATCCCAGATTTGCCTAACCTCAAAGCCAATACTTCCACTTGACCACAATTATCTCCTTAAAAGATTAAGAGATAGGCTCAAAAGCAGGGAACCTTGTCTCTCTCTCTCTCTTTGAACGTTCACGTATCTATTCTGATACATCTATAACCACAAAGAACCTACAATTCAGTCTCTGATCGAAATATAAATGAAGAGGATCTTTCTGCTTCATTTAAACTAGGGCAAGCTAACTGGCAGGTAAGAAAGATGTTGGCAAAGGCTTGCCTCAACATGTCTCGCTTAGACCTCTATGTTTTGAAGGTCCCCCAACTCTGTTTGTTATAAACATGCATACCTACTAAACAAGGATATGCCAGACTAGACTCTAGGTTGGTGCTTTTCAGGCTTGCACTTTTCTAAAATTCAGACCAGACTTAATACTGATCTAGGAGACTTGGTTGACTATGTCAATCTGGCACTTCCCAAACATTCGAAGCATCATTTATGGGAAACAAACCCAGTTCCACCCTCTTTCTTTTACTCTGTGATGCTTGCGCCACTTGGGGAGTGAGGGACCGCTCCTGTAAAGATACTGGGGCTAGAGAGCAGTAAAGGAAGAAGTGGGGGAAGCGCACGGAAGTTGTGAGGAGGGAGGTCTCCTAACCCACTCTACTGCCCTAGCTCTGCCAAGGGCGGCTCCCCGCGGTGCCCAGCCGACTCACAACCCCCACAACCCTAGAAGCCGGGCTCTATCCCAGCGAGGTGGGCAGAAGAGTCGGGCAATGGAAGTATGCGATTGCCCCATCTACCCCGCCAGGGTCCGGGCTCTCCTTTTGGACCCAGAGGATGCCCCCCTCTTTCAGAGATAACCCTCCAGGTGGCAAACTCCCGGTCCACATCGACCGAAGTCTTCAGTATACGAGGGGGCGCCTCCTCCGCAACCTCGACCGGACCGCCCGAAACTCTCCGTCAGCCGTGACCCCCCAACCCTTCCATTCCACCTCCGCAACCCTCTACAGTTACACACGCCGGCCTCCGCCCCACCCAGTATCTCCGCGCTCCCCTCCGCGATTTGGAGAAGGGGGCCCCCCACAAGCCCCCAGATACACACACACTCTCAGGCTCCAGCCTCCTGGACCCCGTCGAAGACGGAGCGCGTACCTGGTCTGGCCGTGCTTCGGGACTCAGATGGGGCGGGCGCAGTCCCCTCCCGGAGGCGCCGAGTGCTTCTCTACCCACCCGCAGCGTTGGCTTCTCTCTTCCCAGGAAAGGGAGGGAGGAGAGGCGCGGGAGGGGAGGGGTAAGGCGAGGAGCCGAGGGGCGGCTGAAGCCGATCCGGAACCTCTAGCGCTGGCCCCACCCTCGGCCCGGCGCAGAGCACCCTGGCCCTCCCGATAGGACAAACTTAAAGCCGGCAGTGAGAAGGGGACAACACCACTTCCGGGTCATCCCCGCCATCGCCCCTCCTTAGCAACCGCGTGGGGTTGCTAAGCGGAAGCGCCTTCAAAGACAACCGCCCCCATTACTTCTGGGACCATCAGGAGGTAACTGGGAACGTATGCTCCACTTGGGTAATACACTCTTACCTTCTGCTCCTGGTCTTGAACGGAGAACCAGCTTCGCTGCCAAAGTCACGAAGCCAATTCTGCTTTCGCCTTCGCTTGTATTCCCCCTACGAGCCCCCAGCCACGATTTACTCCTTGTTCCTCCCTCCCTGAATCCCGGGCGAACCTATTGACTCCTCCTAAGGCTCTCTCAGGTCCCTCCAGGGAGTTACTTTCTGGCGGTTTAGCAAGCATCTCCCTCTTGTGGATTTTCAGTTATGTTTCAACTGGGCTTTTGAATTTCTTCCGTTATAAAACCTTTTTCATGCACTTCGTTCTCATGTGACAAGCCCCTGAAACCCAATGGTGAGAAAGTTTCACCCATCTTCTCTTTTGTAAGGTTTGCACTTGCTTGTGTATAACCTGGAAATAATTAATTCTTAAAAGAAACAATGAGAAGAGGCCAAAGGAAGCCGCTAATCAAATTTGGGAAGGAGGAAGACATTTAATCTACTCAGAGTAAACTTTCATTCGTGTACTGTGGACAAGAAAAGTTAACAAGAGACCTCATATAGCCTTGTGCTGAAGTGATCTGACTTTGAAATATATTGGGTAAACCACTTCTTGGAGCAAAAGCCATCTACATAATTAATCCTCTTTTTAGAAAAATGACCTATATGTTTATGGCAGTTAAATATTCAGAGACGTGTAATCGGGCATTCAGAGAAAAACGAGTGAACATTTTGGCTTAACTTTCCCATCTTGAACAGATCTGCTTAAAAGCAGTAAAGCTTAATCAGTTCAGTTCAGTCTCTCAGTCATGTCCGACTCTGCGACCCCATGAATTGCAGCATGCCAGGCCTCCCCATCCATCACCAACTCCCGGAGTTCACTCAAACTCATGTCCATCGAGTCGGTGATGCCATCCAGCCATCTCATCCTCTGTTGTCCCCTTCTCCTCCTGCCCCCAAGCCCTTCCAGCATCAGTCTTTTCCAATGAGTCAACTCTTCGCATGAGGTGGCCAAAGTACTGGAGTTTCAGCTTCAGCATCAGTCCTTCCAATGAACACCCAGGACTGATCTCCTTTAGAATGGACTGGTTGGATCTCCTTGCAGTCCAAGGGACTCTCAAGAGTCTTCTCCAACACCACAGTTCAAAAGCATCAATTCTTCGGCGCTCAGTTATGGTCCAACTCTCACATCCATACATGACCACTGGAAAAACCATAGCCTTGACTAGACAGACCTTTGTTGGCAAAGTAATGTCTCTGCTTTTGAATATGCTATCTAGGTTGGTCATAACTTTCCTTCCAAGGAGTGAGCGTCTTTTAATTTCATGGCTGAAATCACCATCTGCAGTGATTTTCGAGCCCCCCAAAACAGTCTGACACTGTTTCCCCATCTATTTCCCATGAAGTGATGGGACCGGATGCCATGATCTTTGTTTTCTGAATGTTGAGCTTTAAGCCAACTTTTTTACTCTCCTCTTTCACTTTCATCAAGAGGCTATTTAGTTCCTCTTCACTTTCTGCCATAAGGGTGGTGTCATCTGCATATCTGAGGTTATTGATATTTCTCCCGGCAATCTTGATTCCAGCTTGTCCTTCTTCCAGCCCAGAGTTTCTCATGATGTACTCTGCATATAAGTTATATAAGCAGGGTGACAATATACAGCCTTCACGTATTCCTTTTCCTATTTGGAACCAGTCTGTTGTTTCATGTTCAGTTCTAACTGTTGCTTCCTGACCTGCATACAGGTTTCTCAAGAGGCAGGTCAGGTGGTCTGGTATTCCCATCTCTTTCAGAATTGTCCACGGTTTATTGCTGGATCATGGAAAAAGGAAGAGAGTTCCAGAAAAACATCTATTTCTGCTTTATTGACTATGCCAAAGCCTTTGACTGTGTGGATCACAATAAAGCTTAATAGTAGTTCCTCAATTTGTTCTCTAGTCCAACAGTCCCCAGCCTTTTTGGCGCTGGGCACCAATTTCATGAAAGACAATTTTTCCACCTACCTGGGTTGGGGGGAAGGGTTTTAGGATGATTCAAGCACATTGTGTTTATTATGCACTTTATTTCTACTATTATTACATCACTTCCACCTCAGATCATCAGGCATTAGATCCCAGAGGTTGGGGACCGCTGCTCTAGTCCATGGCAGTGAATGTCTTAGCAACTACTGGCTATTGGTCCTAATAATTTGGGCATGATAATTTTACTGGTTATGATAGCCTTAGTCACCAATATTGAACAGTTGTCCACCTAGCCAGGGCAGAGGAATGAGCTTTGGTAATTTTAAAGAAACAGCAGATCTGTTAGTTTCCTGTACATGTGAGACAGTGTTAAATTAGTTCACCAGAGAGAGTCTATTCAGCAAAACCTGAGGGAAATAACTTCAGGTTCAAATGTCAGTAGTAGGTTGTTAAAGAAGTCTAAAACATTTCAACCCTTGCCCTGGACATACATACATGTGGGACTATACACAAACAAAATGCAAATAGAATCTGAGTACATCTAGTCAGCCTTAAAGGACAATTAATTGTTCTTTAAAAATACACTGGCTGTAATTAGCAAAATAGAGCTTGGTATTTCAATTGCCAACAGGTTAAATATTTTAAAATTTTTAATTAGAAAAGTAAACAATAAGCCCAATGAGCAACAACTTATCTAAAATGAAACTATGATGGACTTAGATGTCTTTAAATATTAAAAATATAAATACAATAAATTTGTTCTATAGAAAGAAATGTTTTATTGGGTAATAGTTGGTAGTTTAAGCCAATATAAAACTGCAAATTCCTATGCATCATTCATTTTTCCTGTTGTCTGAAGAAATATGACATACAGTAGCATTTACACCCTCTCTTCTTACAATTTTAAAAAATTATTCAGTTTTGTGTAGGTGTATGAATACCTGGCTTGACTCCTAAATGATCACTTGACTTATTTAATTCCATCATTTTCAATACACTCATTACTTGGAAACCTCTAAAGATGTATAGTATATGTGTATACATTTATGAAAACTTGTACACTGAAAACATATGCATTTTATTGTATGTAAATCCACCTAAAATATTGATAAATATTTTAAAATCCAAATAAATAACTATATAGCACAATCCACACCTAAAACTAGCTATGTGAGCTTAACTACACTTTCAGGATTTTGTGAGCAGTATCACAGAACTCTATAGTCTTTTTTTAAAAACTATTATCCGTATCAACTTTTTAGTTTTTAAACTTTATTATTTACTTATTTCGGTCATGCCATGCAGCATGTGGGCTCTTACTTCCCTGACCAGGGATAGAACCCACAACCTCTGTAATGGAAATGCAGAGTCTTAACCCCTGGACCACCAGGGAAGGCCCCAGGAATCCATATTCTTAATATGAACCATAATTAAGACAGTGCTCTCAAATCTAGGATAGATCTCAAACAGCCTTCAAGGTCAACAGTGTACCTCCATCCTTCAGATCAATACAAGATACCTCTAGCCTTTTTCTCAATCTCTTCAAAGCTTTTTGTCATTTTTTAAATTGTCCTTTGTAATCATTTAAGAAAGAATTAGGTTATCTAATGTTTATTTTTTGGAAACCCAATATTGTTAATCAATGATTAATATTTAAATATTCAAATATTCTTAGACTTCCATTGGCATCTCCGAATACAAAAGACAAAATAGACAAACATAAAGATACCAAAATTAATGAATACTTGGTATCAGTTAGAAGAAAAAGCTAGATTTACTGTTTATCTGCCTAAGCAATATACAACACACAAGGCATGGCCCCCTGCACTAGGGACTTATAGAAACTCAGGATGCGTGTGACATAAGCAATATAATGTTTAGACTTAGGAAGAGAAGGCTAAAGATATAACAACTATTATTAAATACTTGAAGGTTGTTTTCGAAAGGAGAAACTTGTTCTGTTATTTCAAGGATAGAACCAAGAACAGGAGGGGAGTAAAGAAAAAATTTTTTTTAATTTCTTTTGGTTGGCATTCGGGGGCTACTCTTCATTGTGGTGCATGGGCTTCTCATTATGAAGGCTTTGGTTGCAGAGTACAGGCTTCCGGTGCACAGGTGTCAGTAGTTGCAGCAAGCGGGCTCAGTAGTTATGGGCTTAGTTACTCTGAGGCATGTGGACTCTTCCCAGACCAGGGATTGAACCCTTGTCCCCTGCATTGGCAGGTGAATTCTTATCCACTATATCACCAGGAAAGTCCAAAAATCAAATTTTTAACTCATAGCATTTTCAATTAGCACTGCCAGCTAATAAAACAGTCCATCTACTGAAAAGCTATAGGCAGCTTGAGTTGAATAAGATAGCTTCTAACACTCCTCCCAGTTTTGGGGAATTCAGTGAAAATCTTCCCCACCTCCATAGGCTATCCTCAAAGGTAAAAGGAACCATTGCAACAATGTTAGCTGGACTAAGACTCAGCTGAATCTTCAATTTTTCCAAAAGTGAGTTAGCATGAAGAATTCAACATACGATGAGATTTGGAAGCAGTGTATATATAATATGGGAAAAGTTCAGTTAGTTTAGGCTTTATTTTTCTGCTTTTTTTAAAAAAATGGTATTTGTCATCTCATAAATAAACCTGAGCAGACTATAATTTTCATTATAGTATTATCTGCCTGTTGAAATTATGTATACATAATTTGTATGAACCTCACAAATTCCATTAGCATTCAAAAATTCCAGAACAGTAGCTTTAGTCATTGTTTGCTCAGGAATTTAACACTAATTATTTGAATAATCCATTCAAAAAGAAAAGCCAGGTTAAACTTTGTGAAGAAGGGTACAAAATTAAAACTTACTTTATCTTTTTAATATATACATTTCATTTTTTGATTCAGTTTCAGCGTAAAACAGGGAGCCTGTACTTATGTTTCAGTCAGTTCAGTTGCTGTCGTGTCCTACTCTTTGCAACCCTGTGGACTGCAGCACGCCAGACTTCCCTGTCAATCACCAACTCCCAGAGCTTGCTCAAACTCATGTCCATTGAGTCAACATGTCCGTTGGATGGTGATACCATCCAACCATCTCATCCTCTATCGTCCCCTTCTCCTCCTGCCTTCAATCTTTCCCAGCATCAGGGTCTTTTCCAATGGGTCAGTTCTTCACATCAGATGGCCAAAGTATTGGAGCTTCAGCTTCAGCCTAAGTCCTTCCAAAAAATATTCAGGATTGATCTCCTTGCAGTCCAAGGAACTCTCAAGAGTCTTCTCCAACACCACAGTTCAAAAGCATCAATTCAAAGTAATGTCTCTGCTTTTTAATACACTGTCTAGGTTGGTCATAGCTTTCCTTCCAAGGAGCAAGCGTCTTTTAATTTCATGGCTGCAGTCACCATCTGCAGTGATGATGAAGCCCAGGAAAATAAAGTCTCTCACTGTTTCCCCATCTATTTGCCACGAAGTGATGGGATCAGATGCCATGACCTTCATTTTTTGAATGTTGAGTTTTAAGCCAGCTTTTTCACTCTCCTCTTTCACCTTCATCAAGAGGTTCTTTCATTCCTCTTCACTTTCTGCGATAAGGGTGGTGTCATCTGCATATCTGAGGTTATTGATATTTCTCCCGGCAATCTTGTTTCCAGCTTGTGCTTCATCCAGTCCGGCATTTTGCATGATGTGCTCTGTATATGAGTTAAATAAGCGAGGTGACAGTACATACAGCCTTAACATACTCCTTTCCCAATTTTGAACCAGTCTGGTGTTCCATATACAGTTCTAATTGTTACTTCTTGACCTGCATACAGATTTCTCAGGAGGCAAGTAAGTGGTCCGCTATTTCCATCTCTTTAACCATTTTCCAGTTTGTTGCGATCCACACAAAGGCTTTAACGTAATGAAGCAGAAGTAGACGTTTGTCTGGAATTCTCTTGCTTTTTCTATGATCCAACGGATGTTGGCAACTCTGGTTCCTCTGCCTTTATCTCAATCCAGCTGGAACATCTGGAAGTTCTTCATTCATGTACTATTGAAGCCTAGCTTGGAGAATTTTGAGTATTACTTTGTTAGTGTGTGAGATGACTACAATTGTGCAGTAGTTTTAACATTCTTTGGCATTGCCTTTCTTTGGGATTGGAATGAAAACTGACCTTTTCCAGTCCTGTGGCCACTGCTGAGTTTTCCAAATTTGCTGGCATATGGAGTGCAGCACTTTCACAGCATTATCTTTTAGGATTTGAAATAGCTCAGCTGGAATTCCATTACCTCCACTAGCTTTGTTTGTAGTGATGCTTCCTAAGGCCCACTTGACATCGCACTGTCTGGCTCTAGCTGAGTGATCACACCATAATGATCATACTTATGTTTAGAAGGAGCTAAACTGACAATTTACATTTTAAAAAAGGTTTGACAAGGAAACAGATGACATGAGACCTCTGACTAATAAAGTTGTATGTATGTGCTGTATGCTCAATCGTGTTCAACTCTTTATGATCCTATGGACTGTAGCCTGCCAGACTCCTCTGTCCATGGAATTTTCCAGGCAAGAATACTGGAGTGGGTTGCCGTTTCCTACTCCAGGAGATATTCCTGACCCAGGGATCGAACCTGCATCTCTTGCCAGGGATGGAACCCACGTCTCTTGCATCTCCTCATTGGCAGCTGGATTCATTACCACTGCACCACCCGGGAAGTCTGCCTAATAAAGTCGCTTTGTTGCTAAGTCACTTCAGTTGTGTCCAACTCTTTGCGACCCTATGGACTGTAACCCACCAGGCTCCTTTGTCCATGGGATTCTCCAAGCAAGAATACTGGGGTGGGTTTCCATGCCCTCCTTAATATAGTTAGACATCACTAACAATTGTATATTTTGAAAGGATTGTATTTGAAAAGACTGCAGTTTCTTTAGGTCAAATTTTTTGGAAAACAATTACATATCAAAATTAGACTTCATTAGACACATTTTCCATCAAGTTCCTCTCTCCATCAATGAAAAACAGCAAATCAGGTTTCAAATCCATCAAAAGCCTAATTATCAAGGAAGAACTTAGGATAAAACTCTGGTCCCAATTCAGTAACAGTATGTTTAATATCTAAGCAAAAAATGTAATCTATAGTCATCAGGACTTACTTTGGAAGTTCATAAAATCAGGTCTGTACAGTGATTTGCATTTGGAAGGAATAAAATAGAAATACCTAGCAGGATAAAATCTTAGAAAGCACACACTTGGATAGTTTTATGAAAATAAGTATTCATTTATTAAAAACAAACTTCAGAAAAGTATGTCTGTTAAACATGGCTAACTTTGATAACAGGAAGTCAGTGAGCAAAAAGCTTGATGAGGAAGAAAAATATCAGTTACTAAGTACTACTATATCCACTTCGATTATACCCCTGGTTATCTTGAAAAGCATGATAGTAGCTCTAAGGACTTTAGACAGTTCTGGGTTTATGGCAAGATCTGTCTTTCATGTTTTATTGATTTCCAACTTTAAAAGCATAGGCCCAAAGGGTAATATTTTATGACACTAAACCAAAGGTATATTCTAGGGAAATTCCTCTCTTTTAAAGTAGTCTATGTAATTTTCCTGTCTGATTCCACTATGGAATTCCACTATTCCAATATAAAAAAAATTTTATATTTTTGCTGTTGTTTTCAGAAGCTTTATTAATTCTTTAAACCTTAGGACCAAACTGCCTGTAAATTTTTCTAAGGAGAAAGTAGACAGCCATCCAGATTTTTGCAACATTGCCTCTTTGGCCCCCTTTCTTAAAAAGGGTATAGGTTCAGTTTAATTAACATTACTTTTTAAATGTGCAAAAATCTACCTCTGCTTTTTTAAAGCAAATAAAAGGAAGAAAAATATGGCATCATTCCAATAATCAAATGCCAATAAAATGGCAACAGTACAAAGATCTAAGCAAATCTCAAATACAGCAGATTCATAATTAGAATATCATGTAATAATTTTAGCAAGAAAAAGCTTAATAATAGGTAAAGGAAACCAAATACTATGTTAACCGTAATTAATCTTACAAACTTTCCAATATCATAACTACTTGCTTTTGAATAACTAAATGTAAGCCTCATTTTTTAAATTAAATGTCTACTCAACAAAACTAATTGGAACGAATACATTTATGCAAATTTACATCCTAGAATACCAGAGTAAACAGGAGACAACAGTCAAGGGTGAATAAGAAAGTTCTATTCGTTTTCATCATCTGTGTGATCAGGTGGCAAAGGACATGCTCTGTGGAAAGAAAAGAGAACTTCAGTAGTCACCTGAGTCCAATGTTTTAAAAACAAAACATGAATAGTTTTTAAAAACTTACGTAAATCAAGAACATTAACAGTGCAGTGGATCTGGTCAAGTGACTAGAAATAAGAGAAAATTAAACTCCCATAAACTGACAAATCCCTACAGATTCCAAATACTAAAGTGACAAAAATTTTTAATCTATTTTGCCTCTTAATTTGCCAAGTCAGTTTCTCCTTTAGAATATGTTGCCATTTTTATTTAAGAGGGAATCTCTATTTCTATAATATCTTCTTTCAATGTGTTAAGTAGATTGATGAAGCAGTATAATCCTTCAGCAAGAACTCTGTGATAATAGAAAGAAAAAAATTCAACCAATCCACTTGAACAGAGAAAACAGCAAGTTGTCATATTTGACTGTATATCCTTTGCAATTTATGAATGTATTATCTAGTTAGAAAATGCCCAAATTGTATTGTTGGCATATGGTAAACATAGCTTTTGAAAAACAACTTACATTATCCCGAAGTCCTCTGGTACTCAGTATAATTTTTATAGAGAAAAAGTCAATTAAAATTTTTAAATCAGAATTTTTTAGAGCTGGTAAAGATTTGTGAGATCTATCCTAAAACAGTCAGTTTTCAAATTAGATCTAGACATAGAGCTAGAAGGTGAAAGAAGGAAGCTAAAACAAGGATATTCTGACTTGGTGTAACATTACCATTGACTCATCCACTATTACATTACCAAGAGGTCTTCATTGTACTTTCCTGGAAATGAAATGAAGTTAACAAATGAACACTATTGTAATTCAAAATTCTTTTCTTCAAAGACCTGATTTAAGGTTTTAAGAAGACAGTTTTTCTTGATTCAGATTCTCCCCTATGCAACAGGGAAATTTACCCTGCCTTTGTGAGAACAATAAAGCCATAAGAGTAGCCATATTCCAGATAAAGAACTAGGGAGATTATAATAGAAGTCCTTCTGATATACTGATAGTTTTCTATTTATAATCAATAATAAACTATTGAAAGAATTCCTATCACAAGGAAAAAATTTTTCTATTTCTTTAATGCATCAATATGAGATAGATGTTCACTAAACCTATTGTGGTAATCATTTCATGATGTAGGTAAGTCAAATCGCTAGACTGTATACCTTAAACTTACATAGTGCTGTTTGTCAATTACGTCTCAGTAAAACTGGGAGAAAAAAGTCAATCTTTTTGATTTACTATCAATTTACAAATCAATTGATTTACTATAAAGGGATAAAAGGAAAAAAGGGATAAAAGGAAAAAAGTCAATCTTTTTGATTTACTATCAATTTACAAATCAATTGATTTACTATAAAGGGATAAATGCAACTCTCAAACAATAACAAATCTAAGAAAGAGGCCTAAAGCAATAAGATAAACCTCCATTACCTAGTTTTATGTCACAGATTTTATTATACTATGGATCAAAGTTCTTTATGAGACTATATGTGTAACCTTTCACTATATGATAGGAAACCTGCAATATAGGTTTTATTGCTATGATGATCAATGGTATAGCCATATTTGGCTATATTGCAAAATATTTTATTTCTTTAATTGAAGTCACAAATAATTCAAGAGGATTGTTGAATATTCTTGAATATTGACTGTTAGTTTGTTCATATTAGAATGAGAAAGAATAAGGAAGAATGGTGCCAGTAAATGAGAAGAAGATCCTAAAAGAGACTTTTAGGATCATGATAACAAGTCTGTTAAAAAAAACTCTATCTAAAAATGTATCCTCTTTCTTGTTGATTTTAACAGAAATGATAATAGTGATATAACAACAAAGTATAAAGTTCAGCTACTGCTCCAGAATTTGACATTCCTTTTAAATATCTCATAGGTTGAATAGTAAGCACTCAATAATAATTTACTAAATGATCTTATGAACAATATTGTCTTAAAATTTTAGATGCAAAAATATCATTTTTATATGTTAATTCCTTTTTTAAAACTTCTCTTTAACCATTTATTTTTATCTAGCTGTGTTCAATGCAAATCAAATCCAAACACAATGTACAATCCAAAATAGGTGTACAGTGTTCAGATATGAAGTAAGAGTGTGTTCATTCACACACATGGATCTCACATAACTTGAGATGGATGTTAGGTCTGTTGTTCCTGTTTACATTTCTAAAGATGACAAATATTGGTTAAAATTTATTTAGAGTACTATAAGTATTGAATACTTATCATTTAAGCATCATTGTATGAACATGTAAACCAATGATTTCTACTTCTAAAAAGATTTCTATACATCAAGGCAGTTCTAAAGTTTTACTTTCCAGAATCAAGTCCACTTAGGTTTAGAATTATCTAAAAATAATGACTGATGTAAAAAGTGTTCCACATGCAGCTATTCTTATTCATCAAGTTTAATATATAAATGTGTATTTACAGAAAGCACAAAACAGTTATGAATTTAATGCAGGCAAGTTTCCAGTCTTCACTTCCCAACTACCTAATACACATTATATTTCACTTCCTTCATATATTTGCCTCTTAATTTCCAAATTTATCAAACATGCCTTCAAAACATCAATTTTTAGGTTTTAAAAATTATTCAGTACATGCAGAAATAAAAAGCAATATTTTAAGATTGTTTGAAGTCAATGCACTTCTAATCTTTGGAATAAAGTTAAGAGATCAGAATTAGCTAAACTAATCTGGCACTATTGTTGGATGGGAATGTGTTACAGGAAATAACTGTAATTTGACTTTTAAGTACATATGCAGGGATTACCTATGTTTGGATTTATAGTATGTTCCAACCCATTATTGCCCTGGAACATCTCAGTTATTACAGAAATCCAAATGCAAAGTCAAATTCAAAAGCCCAGAGGAAAAGAGTTAAGTTCCCAAGAGAACAATGAAAACAATGTAAAACCTTATGGAGAGTGTATCAGCATTAAACCAGGACTGCTGAAACAATACACAGAGGATTTAATAACTGCTGATTCCTTCCAGTGTACATCGTAAACAGAATCACTGATGCTTTTTGCATCACCTAATTGTTTACCTTCTAGAGTTCTTGAACCAAAATGAAAACTGAATCTCCATTTCATAGCTCATCCTTTTTCTCTAGATGAAGATGCAATTATTCTTATCTAGATGCAAGGTACAGTTTGAAGTGTCCATGTTTCTTGTTACATTTAATCACATCATTAATTCCTGATATTGTCTCCATTCTTATAATGAAACTCCAGGAGATTTAATATTGGCTGTCATTATCTGCTTAAATCCTTCAGATGCTCTTTAAACTAATCCAATTTGAGACTCTCAACATTTTCTGCCTTAATAAAATAAGGGGTAGAATTAATGGATTTGATGAAGACTTTCTCATTTTCTTCCTGACACAGAATTTCTAGATGCCTTGCGGACTGGGCTTTAGAATATGGGTTGGTAAACCTAGATGTTTCTTGGCCAAGTCTCTTAATGGTAGAGATGTAGAAGGGCAAGCAAGACAACAAGGAGACTAGCTGTTGACCGCAAGGCACAGCTGACCGCTGTGGTTTGGACTGGAGGACCTTCTGTGCTGGTTAAAGGAACGGATGAATAAACTTGCTTGGGTAGGAGCAGTACCAGAAGCAGCAGCCCCAGCGTGAGCCCGGCCACCGCCCACTTGTCCATGTTCGTCACTCCACCTTGGGCCGGCTTGCTGCTTGGTGCCCAGGAGGATCACCTGCTCCTGGCTGGTGCTGGGAGGTATCTAGCAGGGTCTTAAACCAGAAGGCTTCACAATGGCAGTGATGTCATACCACCCACACTCACCACGCCCCACCTCCAGTCAAATAATTTATTTTTGAAATGAAAACTTCAACACTCTTTAGAGAGTCTGCACTATTTCTCATAAATCTATTTAAAAAGCAGGTTTCCCTTGTTTATTTCCTCCTAAAAGTATTTTTCCCCCAGATTCTTAAAATATGTTTGTTGTTGAAAATTGGTAGCGCTGAGTGTGAGGAGAGGTTTTTACCCAGTGACATCATTCATGATATTTGGTATATTTTGTACAGAGATTTGGTGTATTTATATACATGTCTTTTATGCAATAATGATTGTACTTTTGAATCCAGTTTTGCTCAACATTTATCATGAACATTTTCCTGACATTAAGAGCTTGAAAGCAGCCCCAGTCACTGAGCCGCCACCGAGGACTCAGCAGCCTCCCGCTCGAGGCCCCTCTCTTCCCAAGGCTTGGTACCCACTGCCCGCCTTCTCCCGCCGCTGCCTTCCACAGGCCGTTTCCACTGAGGAAAAGGAATCATATCTTATGTCCGTTTTCCAGAACCCTCTGCTTTTTCGACCCCTTTGCTGATGCAAGTAAGGGTGATGATCTGCTTCCTGCTGGCACTGAGGATTATATCCATATAAAAATTCAACGGAGAAACGGCAGGAAGACCCTTACTACTGTCTAAGGGATTGCTGATGATTACAATAAAAAGAGAACTAGTGAAGGCGTTTAAGAAGAAATTTGCCTGCAATGGTACTGTAATTGAGCATCCAGAATATGGAGAAGTAATTCAGCTACAGGGTGACCAGCACAAGAACATATGCCAGTTCCTGGTAGAGATTGCACTGGCTAAGGACCACCAGCTGAAGGTTCATGGGTTTTAAGAGCTTTTGGCTCACTGAAGCTTAAGTGAGGATTTCCTTTCAATGAGTAGAATTTCCCTTCTGTCCCTTTTCATAAGTTTAAAAACTTCACAGCTTGTATAATGTAACCATTTGGGATCTTCTTTTAACTTGGACTAGTGTAACTCCTTCATGCAATAAACTGAAAAGAGCCATGCAAAAAAAGAAAAAAAGCTTGAAAGCATGATTTAAGTATCTTCTTAAAAAGTTAATACAATGAACTCTGCATCTGTGCAGTTTTATCCCCATGTTGTTTTGTTTTGAAGTATTCTTATGTATTTACAAAGAAGTTGTAAAGAAAATATACCATGGTATTAGTCCTGGTTGTTTCTAAGTGATGGGGATTTCTGTATTTCCCAGCTTTTCCACATTGGTTATATATTTCCTATGAAAGCTGGACTACTAGTTTTTTGAAAGGTGGGGTTAATGCAAATCAAGGTAAACCAACATGGAAATTATTTTTTGAAAATAAAAAGGACTATAGAAAATAGAAAAAAAATAGAGAATAAAGACCAGAAGTTCATGGTTAATAAAGTAGCACTTGTCATCTGAATGGGAACTGATCCTCTTTGAGTAAATAAGTAAAAATAGTACCTTTCATTGATGCTTGAAATTTGGGAGTGACATAATAAGAGGTTAGCATAGTTTAAAAAACTTCTGGTTTGTATTTTCTTATCTCCTCAAAGAGAAAATTTAAAGTTACTCAATATTTAGTTGTCTTTTATTTTCAAGAATATAAGTATTTCTTTATACTTCAGAATATGAAAACTTACTTTCTCTTTGCTTTTCCCAAGCCACTGCTTCCTGCCTCCTCAGGAATTCTATTCTCTTTTTCTGAATCTTTAGGGGACAGACTGAAGAATTCTCCAATTCCTTTTTGCCACTTGGGAGTTGGGCGCACACAAACTGGATTCCCTCCTGCATACTTATTTTCAGCTATAAAATAAAACAGAACTAAATAAAAATTAAGAATATAATTTCCATTCTTTAACATCAAATCTAAAGGATATTCCTATTACCTTCCTTTCTTCCCTTTTTTTTTTTTTAAGTTTGGTGTCAGTGTGTGTGTGTGTGTGTGTGTTCCAACCTTGCAGCTCCTGCTGCAAAGTTAAAGGGATCTATCTTTAAAGTGAATTTTAAAATATGACATGATAAAGTTGTATTCAGTCAATAGTACATTATACATTAATATAATGTAGAACATTATTATATGTATTCTTTACCCTAGAAAAATAGCATTAACAAGATGTTTACAACCAGAAAATATTTTTCATATTTTGTCCATGAACAGAGCTATTCAGTTAGTCTTATGTACTGTCATACTAAAGTTTGACACACTTTTTCCTGTATGTTCTTAACTAGAGCTTGCAGAAATAATCTTCCAAACTGCTCAACTTCCTTCTAAAAGGAATGAGAGACACCAGATGGCAGGGTATTTTCTCAACCTCTCCTAGCACAGAAGGAATAATGTGAAGCTCTTTCCCTGGCCCAGTTTTCCCTCCTAATGTCCCAAAAACAGAATTAGGAGCTGCAAGGTTGGAACACACACACACACACTGACACACACACACTGACACCAAACTTAAAAAAAAAAGGGGGGGGGGGAAGGAAGGTAATAGGAAAGACAAAGAACAATATGCAGAAATGAAAACAAAAACGTGATTAGCATTGTCAACTCTCCTCTCAATTCTAGTAAACGGGTGCTTAAGTAGCCTCATACAAGAAAAGTCCAGTTGTAAATATTAAGAAAAATAACAACGCTAAGAAAAATAACAACGCTAAGGCAGAAAAGAAAAACAGGTTTGAAGAGAAAGTGTGTCCGTCCCTAACCCAAGGCTTGAAATTTTTTAAGACCGTGCGACCCCTCCATCTCTACCCCAGCCCGCCAAAGAGACCAAGGCTCGCTCATTACATCAAAAGGCAAGGAAGGAAGAAATTCTGGGGGGTGAGGATCTCAGGAAAAGAAACTCCGCGGTGGGTATGGGGAACAGTGGTGCCGTGCCTGGCCTGATCTCCTTTTGAGAGGGTTCATGTAGGAGCCTGCAGGGGCGTTTTTACCTTTCCTTGAGGAAAGCGGCGTGGAATTAGCGGCAGAAGTCGAGGAACCAAGCACCTTCCTGGGGGCTCGAGAAGCCACCACTGCGGAGAGAGGGAAAGGAGGGCATTCAGAAGGGGGCACGAAGAGTTTGGGAGTCACGTTCTCACCACACTCTCCGACCCAGCCTATTGGAAAGGATTGGAGAGGAGAGCCCCGCGATCCAGAACAGCAGATAACCCTCTTCTGCCCTCGCCGTTTCTTCCTCCTGGTTAAAGGGAACAGGCTGCTGCTTCCTGGCGGGCTGGACCAGTTTGGCGGACAGGAGGGGAGGCCCCCTCTTCTTCTGCCCAAAGCAGAGCTGCCCAGAGAACCACCTGCCCTCCACATTTGTGCCCGACTGCCTCACCTTTTCTGTAGCTGCCAGGCACACTGTTTGCTTTAGTCCGCACCATGTTCGAACTCGAGAGGCGAGCAACCGACTCTCCAGCCGAAGATGTTTCACGGGACAAGGCCCAGAAATCGAATCTCCCGCCACAGTTTATATTGGTCCCTTTCCCGCGCGCTGCACCGGCTCTCCCAGGCCGCCACTCCCATTGGTTCCGCGCCTTTCACGCGCAACCAATCGCCAGTGTCCAGTGGTCACGGCGGGGCTGGGAGCAGTGTCAACCCGTCCATCAACTTGTAGAAGCTTGTGATTCGTACCCGCCTTAGGTGGGAGGTGCCAGGGAGCTTTCCTAGGATGCCCTGTGTGTTGGGTGCTAAGATCCGTGCTAAGAGTGTGAACTGGATAAAACAGCCTGCTTAGAAAAGAAAACCCGGGAAAGACAGCGAATTCCAACATTTCTTCAAAAGTTAACTACAGTCTTAAATCCATAATCTCACTCTTGGAAGTGACTCCTGAAATGTAGCGGACTTTTTAACATCTCAGGCATGAACTCTCTCTACAGCATCCATACCAAAAAACTCTATGGAATGGTCAAACGCTAATATAGTTTATTTACAGGGATGATTTTTCCCCCCTTGGCCAGGAGGTGCAGATTATGGGATCTTAGTTCTTGGATTAGGGATCGAATCCAGGCAGCAGAAATCCCCGAGTCCTTAAGACTGGACTGCTAGGGAATTCTCTATTTACAGGAATAATTTTTTTTTTTTAATGAAACTTTCTAGGATGGTGTGAAACAAGAAAAAACTGAGCAAATTGTATATTTTAAAAAGTCAAAGTGTTAGTCTCTCATTCGTGTCTGACTCTGCGACCCCATGGGCTGTAGCCCGCCAGGCTCCTCTGTCCATGGGATTCTCCCCATAAGAATGCTGGAGTGAGTAGCCATTTCCTTCTCCAGGGGATCTTCCGAATCCAGGGATCCAACCTCGGGCTCCCACATTGCAGGCAGACTCTTTAGGGCCTGAGCCAATGTACCTACATAAAAAGAAATATTATTATAATAATAAAACATTTTCCCTAGACCTATATGGAGTCAGAATTCCTTTAAAATATGTCACATCTGTTAAGGGTACATCCGTGACACGTAGTGAACATGACTTTAGACTAGGAACTCATAACTATTATTTTCTATCCCTATGCTTATCTTAATTACTTACAGTACACCTTGGGAATGATTTTCACACGGTGAAGACCAGGCGCAAAACCTGATCAGATGAAATTGCCTTAGGATGTACTTTGTTAAACCCACACTTGAAAGGCAACCCTGAAAGTGTAAGCCTGGCATTAATTCTCTCCAATAAATTATGCTTGAACTTTCAGAATAAAGGCTACTTAGTGCTTTAAAAGAATCAACAATTACTTTACGTTTTTGAATTAGAGAATCTAGACAGCAGATGAAATTAACATTATAATGGGAGGGATGGTATTGCAAATTATCTGCAGCTTTGTCTAAATCTTTGAGACTAAGATTACAGCCAAAGTCCTGTCAGAAAAATCAACAAGCCCCAGGGTTCCCCTCCTTGTTCTTTAACATCAGACCCCTCTCAGTACACAATGTTTCTTCAATGCACACCATTTCCTTTTCAGTTAAGTGGCTTCTATAAAGGACTGAATTACCCAGTTCCCAGATCCTTGTAGAGATTAGAGCTGCATAGAGAATCTGCTGGTCTTTTCTCTTAGTCAACATGCCAAGTAAATTGCTAAAAGTACTGCAAATATATCTTTACACACAGAGGCAAACTACGTATTACTGTATCTGTTTGTATGTCTGTCTTTTTAACACCAATTATAATAAGAAAGGAGACATATTAGAGTAAAAACTTGGGGAAAAAGCAGTGATACTCAAAAATTCTTAATTTAAATGTTTGCTTTGGAAAAGTGCTTCTCCGTTCCCGTTAAATAAACTGGACAGTTGTGTAGCGTGAACCTGAAAAATTTAAAGGCCTAAGGCATTAAGAAAGTTGTAGTATGTACAGATGAAATTTCTGCCTAAATTTATACAAACGAATATCCTTAAGGCATATTAAATAGGTGTGCTTGCTTTGCTCAGGCATAAATTTATTTTAATAAGTGGTAATATTATAAATGGCTTTACTTTGCATACATTACAAATAGAGAGTACAATCAATAACATATTCCTTGTGAAAAAAGAACATTTTTATCCTTGAGGACCTAGAATGTCCTATTGTACAAAAAGCTTAAGTTAGTCTGTCTTCAAGAAGTTATTCCTCTGGTAATGGGAAGAGAACATGTATAAAAACAGGTAAAGGATCTGGATAAGTTATAATTTGTATTAAATGTAGCAGATTTCTATGAAGAAACAAAACTTGTACCCACAATTTATGAAAATTCAGTCTTTCTTAAATGAGAAAGCCATATATTTTTCAAATTAATAAAATAGTCTAATCTCAACATAAATCAACACACATATGATTTTTATTATATCGGTGAAAACTAACATACAGTAGGAACAACATCCAATTAATATAATTATTTAGTATAAATAGCCTAATGGGAATGAAAAGCCTATACATGTAACACAAAGCCAGTCAATTAAATTGACCAATGAAATATATCAGATTTCCAGAGAAAGCTGGCTAAATCTTCCCCAGTTTGTTGTCCCAGAGGAGAAGGGAGTAGCAAAAAGATCCTTAACTCTGGTAATTTTTAGTTGAAAAACCTTTAACTTCTTTTCTAAAAATTTCATTTTTAATTGGAGGATAACTGCTTTACAATATTGTACTGGTCTCTGTCATACATCAACATGAATGAGCCATAGAAATACATATGTCCCCTCCCTCTTGAACCACTCTCCCATCTCCCACTCCATCCCACTCCTCTAGGTTGTCACAGAGCACCGGATTTGAGCTCCCTGCATCATACAGCAAATATCCATTCGCTATTTTACACAGGGTAATATACGTTTCCAAGCCACTCTCTCAATTCCTCCCACTCTTTCCTTCCCCCACTGTGTCTACAATTATGTTCTCTACGTGTCTCCACTGCTGCCCTGCAAGTAATTTATCATCAGTACCATCTTTCTAGATTCCCATATGAAAGTGAAAAGTTAAGTCGCTCAGTCGTGTCCGACTCTTTGCGACCCCGTGGACTGTAGCCCACCAGGCTTCTCCGTCTATGGGATTCTCCAAGCAAGAATACTGGAGTGGGTTGCCATTTCCTTCTCCAGGGGATCTTCCGGACCCAGGGATCGAACCCAGGTCTCCCACATTGCAGGCAGACGCTTTAACCTCTGAGCCATCAGGGAAACCGAGCCATATAAATATGCACCTTTCCCATATATACGCACCTTTTAACTTCTTAAAAACCAATAGAGAACTCATATTGAAGGTCATCAAAGCCAAATCCCAGCACCTGTTTTATTAGTTTTTTTTTCCTCCCTCGAGCTTACAGAGTTCAGTTCAGTTCAGTAGCTCAGTCGTGTCCGACTCTTTGCAACCCCATGAATCACAGCATGCCAGGCCTCCCTGTCCATCACCAACTCCTGGAGTTCACCCAGACTCACGTCCATCGAGTCAGTGATGCCATCCAGCCATCTCATCCTCTGTCGTCCCCTTCTCCTCCTGCCCCCAATCCCTCCCAGCATCAGAGACTTTTCCAATGAGTCAACTCTTTGCATGAGGTGGCCAAAGTACTGGAGTTTCAGCTTTCGCATCATTCCTTCCAAAGAAATCCCAGGGCTGATCTCCTTCAGAATGGACTGGTTGGATCTCCTTGCAGTCCAAGGGACTCTCAAGAGTCTTCTCCAACACCACAGTTCAAAAGCATCAATTCTTCGGCGCTCAGCCTTCTTCACAGTCCAACTCTCACATCTATACATGACCACAGGAAAAACCATAGCCTTGACTAGACGAACCTTTGTTGGCAAAGTAATGTCTCTGCTTTTGAATATGCTACCTAGGTTGGTCATAACTTTCCTTCCAAGGAGTAAGCGTCTTTTAATTTCATGGCAGCAGTCACCATCTGCAGTGATTTTGGAGCCCAGAAAAATAAAGTCTGACACTGTTTCCACTGTTTCCCCATCTATTTCCCATGAAGTGGTGGGACTGGATGCCATGATCTTCATTTTCTGAATGCTGAGCTTTAAGCCAACTTTTTCACTTTCTACTTTCACTTTCATCAAGAGACTTTTTAGTTCCTCTTCACTTTCTGCCATAAGGGTGGTGTCATCTGCATATGTGAGGTTATTGATATTTCTCCCAGCAATCTTGATTCCAGCTTGTGTTTCTTCCAGCCCAGCGTTTCTCATGATGTACTCTGCATATAAGTTAAATAAACAGGGTGACAATACACAGCCTTGATGTACTCCTTTTCCTCTTTGGAACCAGTCTGTTGTTCCATGTCCAGTTCTAACTGTTGCTTCCTGACCTGCATACAAATTTCTCAAGAGGCAGATCAGGTGGTCTGGTATTCCCATCTCTTTCAGAATTTTCCACAGTTTATTGTGATCCACACAGTCAAAGGCTTTGGCATAGTCAATAAAGCAAAGTAGATGTTTTTCTGGAACTCTCTTGCTTTTTCCATGATCCAGCGGATGTTGGCAATTTGATCTCTGGTTCCTCTGCCTTTTCTAAAACCAGCTTGAACATCAGGAAGTTCACGGTTCACGTATTGCTGAAGCCTGGCTTGGAGAATTTTGAGCATTACTTTACTAGCGTGTGAGATGAGTGCAATTGTGCGGTAGTTTGAGCATTCTTTGGCATTGCCTTCTTTGGGATTGGAATGAAAACTGACCTTTTCCAGTCCTGTGGCCACTGCTGAGTTTTCCAAATGTGCTGGCATATTGAGTGCAGCACTTTCACAGCATCATCTTTCAGGATTTGAAATAGCTCAACTGGAATTCCATCACCTCCACTAGCTTTGTTCGTAGTGATGCTTCCTAAGGCCCACTTGACTTCACATTCCAGGATGTCTAGCTCTAGGTCAGTGATCACACCATTGTGATTATCTGGGTCGTGAAGATCTTTTTTTGTACAGTTCTTCTGTGTATTCTTGCCACCTCTTTTTAATATCTTCTGCTTCTGTTAGGTCCATACCATTTATGTCCTTTATCGAGCCCATCTTTGCATGAAATGTTCCCTTGGTATCTCTAATTTTCTTGAAGAGATCTCTACTCTTTCCCATTCTGTTGTTTTCCTCTATTTCTTTGCATTGATCGCTGAAGAAGGCTTTCTTACCTCTTCTTGCTATTCTTTGGAACTCTGCATTCAGATGCTTATATCTTTCCTTTGCTCCTTTGCTTTTTGCTTCTCTTCTTTTCACAGCTATTTGTAAGGCCTCCCCAGACAGCCATTTTGCTTTTTTGCATTTCTTTTCCATGGGGATGGTCTTGATCCCTGTCTCCTGTACAATGTCACGAACCTCATTCCACAGTTCATCAGGCACTGTATCTATCAGATTTAGGCCCTTAAATCTATTTCTCACTTCCACTGTATAATCATAAGGGATTTGATTTAGGTCATACCTGAATGGTCTACTGGTTTTCTCTACTTTCTTCAATTTAAGTCTGAATTTGGCAATAAGGAGTTCATGGTCTGAGCCACAATCAGCTCCTGGTCTTGTTTTTGTTGACTGTATAGAGCTTCTCCATCTTTGGCTGCGAAGAATATAATCAATCTGATTTCGGTGTTGACCATTTGTCTTGGCTCTAATAGAAAAGACCTGGCTCAAAAAAGCAAATAGAGGTTTTAAAAGTAGCATGAATCAGATATTAGACGACGAAGGGTATTATAAAGCCTCTACTACCAGAGAAAACCTTTACAGCTTTCAAGTGCTCTTTTAAGTGTTTTCAATAAAACCAGAACAATATAAAAGCTGGCCTCTTAGGTTACGGGGTATTGTTTTATTGTTTCCTAAACTGTAGTTTTAGAGACATTTGTATCGTCTTAGAATTCCCAGTTCTCGAGCCTTACATCCGACAATTCGGAAGAACCATGCGCAGATTGAGCTCCGGTTCAAGTGCAAACACCAGGAAGCGGGAAGAAGTGGGAGGAGGCATAGGTGGGAGGGATCTGCGTTTGGGGCGGTGCTAAGGCACGGGGCGGTGCAGGCTGGCGGAACCCGCGCGAGCGAGGTCGGTTTTGCTAGGGGCCTAGTCCGGTGTAGAACGCCGAGCTTTTCCATCCCAGCTGGTTCCGGCTCGGGAAAATGGCGGTAGCTGGGGCGGCGTCCCGCGAGCAGCTGGTGGGCTGGTGCACCGAGCAGTTGCGGAAAAGTTTCGGCCTGGATGTCAGTGAGGAGATCATACAGTAAGACAGGTTCGGGTCCGAGGCGGGAAGGAGCTCTGGGATGTGTACTGACTAAGCAAACGGGGAATCGGAAAAAGGACTAAAGAGTTAATGAGAATGAAGAAATTTAATAAAAGGGCTGCTGTCTATCTCCGAGCGCCGAATTTTGACCTCCGGCTTTATAGTTTAGCTTCTGGAATAGGGTGTCATGCTCCACAATCGGCTGGTGGGGCCTTCTTTTCCCAGGAAAACGCCAAATCCCTAATAATTAGACCTATAAGTCTAATTATCCTTCCTTATACATTTGGGAGAAAAGGGGCAAGCCAAGTTGTCTTTTCAGAAATTCCTTGCTCTGAACATTTTATCAATAGTTTACCCAGTCCTGCGTGTGTCAAATAGGGCCTGAAATTTAAATAAGGGTGGCGTGGTGCTGTGCAAAGATACCTCCTGACTTGGGAATCCCTGGTTCTATTTTCTGTGGTCATTCACCAGTTTTGGAACCTTAGGCAACTTAGCTTCCAATTTTGTACCTTAGTTTCCTCGTCTGTAAAATGAATAATTAGCACTGATTATCTTTAACAATTTATGATTCTTGTGAAGTGGAAGTAGTGATTTGATTTAATATCTGCTTGCAATTGATTTCTTTTTTTTCGTTACTGCATACCAAGTGCTGGGACAGCAAAGATGGTTGATGAGTTATGAGGTGAAGGAAGTGCAGGGTATTGGGGAGCATTGGAAAAAGGAGTCTGATTAAGGTTTGAGAAACTCCTAAGATTAATTGCAAGGGATGAATTGAGAACTAAAAGATAGGTAGGTGTCAGTGTAGAGTTCAAGAGTAGGGAAAAATTTCTACAAAAAGTGGACTTAAGAACCTAGAAGTGTTTCTTGATTTGGCTCCTTGCTCATTGATGCTGAAACTTAAATTGCAGCTGTAGGCCTTTTGTAGAAAGTTAGGTCAATTTCTGAGTTTGGGAGAAAATAGGCTTGTTGGCAATGAGAGAGTTAAGAGAGCCTATTTTAAAGGATAATTTTGAACATGGTAATAGATTATCAAAAAATCCCAGTTAAGTGAATATTGTATCACTTATATGTGGAATTCTTAAAAAGGAACATCAATGACTTTTATTTACAAAACAGAAACAGACCCCCAGACCTATATAGAAGACTAAACTTATGGTTACCAGAGGGAAAGGGGGAGGGGATAAATTAGGAGTGTAGAATTAACAAATACATATCACTATATATGAAATAGTTGAACAACGATTTACTATATAGCACAGAGAACTACATTAAATATCTTGTAATAACTTAGAAAAGAATCTGAAAAAAATGTACATATCTAAATCACTTTGCTGTACACCTGAAACTAATACAAAATTTTAAATCAACTATATGTCAGTTTTTTAAAATTTTAAATATTTAAAGCTATTTTTTAAGATTAAAAAAAAGAAAACCAATCCAGCCAGATTGTATGGCTTGGCTTTACCCTTCTTTGAAGGCAAGATCAAGCTAAGTCGTTTTCAGACATTTTTTCAAGCAGTAGAATGCTGTCAAATGAAATAATGGAGCTTTGTAATATATCAAACAGAAAAAAAATATCAGTTAAAAGAAAAAAAGATTGAGGCTATTTTTGATGAATCAACAATGGAGTTTGGATAGTTGCAGGCTTCTCAGTCTCAGAATCCAGTTGTATTGTGTTGCTTATACAGTATTAGGAAATTTCTAATTCTCATAGATTGTGGTTTAATAGCTCATTTTGCAGCCTGAGATTTTCCTCAGTTAAACTTTCCACACAGTTGAAAGAGGAGTGATCAGAAATTTCTGTTTTAAAGTTGCAGCACTGAGTATGGCTGTACACTTGCTTGTATTTTAAAATATTTATAAATATAAGTTAGACAAGAATTGACCAAAACATAAAACAAGCACTAGCTACCTGTAATTTAGCGCTATTGGAACCACTTCTAGGTTTTCACTAGCTATAGCACAAGCTATGATGCCATGATGAAAGCATTTGCTGTATAGATTTGCTGTGCCTTGTCTTGCCTGATATTTAATTTAGAATTACCCAGCTATACTATAATAGTGTGCTAACTTGAACAGTTTGACACAAGTGGCCTGAATTTTTTAAAAAGATAGCATAAAGCTGTTACCTTCCTAATCAGTGATTCATTTATGGAACATTAAGGTCTATACACAGAATTAGCAAAATAAACCTTGTTCCACAGTCTGCATTAGTTTTGGTTGGATCTGTTTTGTTAAGATTTGACGTTTAATACATTTGGATGTATGTTGGTCTTTATTATTCTTTGTTAAATATTTAAAATGACATTTATTCAATTGTTTCTAAAACTCTTTAAATAATTCCCTAATGCCTTGCATATTCCAGAGTTAAATGATACTTTGAGGTTCTTTGCAGCTATCTGAATTCTTGATACCAATTAATCTTTTAATGGGGCCTAGTAAGTTTGGGGATCAAGTTGATTAAACCTTAAAATTCATTAAAAACAGTTGTCTATTTTGTAAAAATTTGTATTTGATTAGAAGATGCTCTTAAGGATGCCCAAAGGCACAGGTTTGTTCTCTTATAGATTCTGACTCTGCAAATCAACCACCACATTAGGTAAAGAACCTAGTACATTTATTACCAAGGATGGGACAATTACATGATTTTTATTTTAAATTCAAAGAATATAGCATTATTGTAATAATTTTCTTGTATCTCATACCAGTATGTCTATATTACAGTTTCTTCAGATCATGCAATGCTGTCATGGTTTGATACCTGAATTTTTTCACTTCTCTAATGACGTAATATAGTCACTGTAGAAAACTAAAAAAAATCAGCAAAGGGTAAAGGAGGTAACCAAGATTACCATAATACCATAACCCAGAGATAACTCTATTTCTCTCTTAGTGTTTTTTCCTATGCATATTGTAATACATTTCTAAAATATATTCATTGTAAAGGAATAAAGAAAATAAAAACAAACCCAACTATTTTTAATCATCTCTCTTAGTGGTAATCATTTTAATGTGTAACCTTAGAAGGGTTTCTACAAAAAAGAAGCCTTTTTTCTGCACACAAGTGTATGGATATATACATTTCCTTTTATAGCAATTGAGATCATATACCGTATGGGTTGTCCTACTATTTCACTTTATATGAGAGCATTTTTTTCTCAGGTAATAGTAATTATTCAGGGAATTCCCTGGGGATCCAGTAGTTTGGACTCCCAAGATTTCACTGCTGAGGGCACAGTTTAATCCCTGGTTAGGAAACTAAGATCCCCCAAGCCTGGTGGCATGGTAAAAAAAAAAATAATAATGTAAACAAGTTAATAATTAAAAAAATAATAATTATTCAAACATTTCACTTTTAGTGACCGCATATTAGATTTTGTAAAGTCCAAAAACTTGAATTCATTTGCCCCTTCCATTAATGAAGGCTTAAATAGCCTCCAGTTTTTCTCTAACTCAAATAATGATATAGTTAACATTTTTGCATAAATTCCTGTGTCTCTTATTTCTTAGAGAGTTCTGTAAATGGAATTACTGGATTGTTTTTAAGGCACTTTCAGTATATTGTCTGATTGGTTTATAGAAAAGTACTGACTTGTACTCCTACCCCTTTTAGATTTCACTTTTAGAAACCCTTCATCCTATTTTCTTAAAGTAGATCTGCTCATTCTGATATGATGCTAATCTCTTTTTTTTTTTTTTGCTAATCTTAATTTATAATGTTTAAGAATGTTAAATCAGTAACTGGTTAGCTTGTAGTATATATTCATATTTTTAGCAAAAAAAGATTTTAGGTTTTACAGTATAAAAATTAAGTACTTTGTATTGTTCCTAGGAAAATACAATGACTGCAGATGTGTAGTTACGGAAAGTATTCTTACGTTTTTTAAAAAATAGCAGTCGTTTTTAACAGTTTATTGAGATGTAATTTTTGTTTAATAGAGTCACTTGTTCAAATGTAAAATTTGATCAGTTTTACAAGTATATGTAGCTTTGTAACCATTCCTCAATCAATATATAGGTAGTTCTTGCTTTGTGCGGTAGTATGGAACCATAAAAATGACCATGCAGGCTTAGACCCTGCAAAGTGATCTTAATTTAAAAAAAAAAAAAAGGACAATATTTTTGTTATTCTATGACCTTCAAAAGTGTTTGTCAAAATGTTAAAAATTCTGCTATCAGAGTAGAGAAATTTAAAAAATAATAAATACTTATTTCGTACACTTAATTTTATGTTGGAGTCTGGTTGATTAACAATGCTATGTTAGTTTCAGGTATATAGCAAAGTAATTTAGTTATATATATATGTGTGTGTGTGTGTGTGTGTGTGTGTGTGTCCTTTTTCAAGTTATTTTCCCAGTTAAGTTAGAAAGTATTTCTATGTTTAGGAAAGTCCCACAAGCCTAGCTTCAAAACACTGATTTGATTCTAGAAATAAAATTTGTTAGTTTCAGGTGTACAGCAAGTGATTCAGTTACACCTGTATATTCTTTTTCAAGTTATTTTCCCATTTAGGTTAAAAAGTATTTCTATGTTAAGGACAGCCCCACAAGCCTATTTTCAAAATACTGATTTGATTCTAGAAATATAAGAAAACATGAAAGTTAGACTATGAACTAGTTGGCATCAGTCTTTGTTCTAATCAAATTTATATCCCTAGCGTCTAACCTTGAACTTGGCTCAAAATAAACACTCTAATGGATTAATAAATGTTTTTTACTACCTTGATCTCTGTTATGATTATTGAAAAACATGGTGTAAACTAACTTTGTTTTAACAACTTATTTCTTTGCTTTTTGAGGTATGTTTTGTCAATTGAGAGTGCTGAAGAGATACGAGAATATGTTACTGACCTCCTTCAGGGAAATGAGGGCAAAAAAGGTCAATTTATAGAAGAGCTTGTAACCAAATGGCAAAAGAATGATCAGGAGTTGACTTCTGATGCTCTGCAGCAGTCCTTCAAGAAAGATGGTAGGTTAAGTTGATGTGATTAACTTAAAGGTTGAAATATTGGTAAATTGGCTGGTTTATAGGACCGCATATGTTCTATCACCCCATATTCCCTCACAGCTAACTTAAGCAGAATCGTGCTACATGTTTTTAGTTCAGTTCTCTTGTTGTATAGTTGCTAAGTCATGTCCAACTCTTTGGCAACCCCATGGACTATAGCCCTCCAGGCTTCTCTGTCCATGGAATTCTCCATGCAAGGATACTGGAATGGGTTGTCATTTTCTCCTCCAAGGGGTCTTTCTCCCCCAGGGATCACACCCGAGTCTCCTGCATTATTAGCAGGTGGATTCTTTACCACTGAGCCACCTGGGAAGCCCAAGTTCACTTCTACTTGATCTGTAATGAATATTGTTTTAGTTCAGACTTTTTCAACTTAGAAAATATCACAAGAACACTTGTTTGTAGAAACAGTTGTAGCTTCAGAATAACTTGAAAAATTTAAAACATGGATTAAAGAAAAACTTAGTACAATAATGTAAGTAAATGTTGACCGGTTTCAGTATGAGTAGCATTTACAAGTAACTAATAAGTTAAACAGTACTAAAGATGAGCACCAAACTAAATAAGTCATTATTATTATACAGTCTAAAATGTCAGATTTTAATTTAACTTCTGTGTTTTTGGCTGTACTACATGACTTGCGGTGCCTTGGTCCCCCTACCAGGGCTTGAGCCCTGGCCCTTGGCAGTGAAAACTTGGGCCACTGGGCAACCAGGGAATTCTATTTAATTTAACTTCTTTTTAAAAAAATTTTTATACTCTTTTTTTTTAATTGGAAGATGATTGCTTTACAATGTTGTGTTGGTTTCTGCCATGCAATGTAAATCAGCTGTAAGGATAATTTAACTTCTTAATGTTACCCAGTAGTCTTTATCATTGACTGTAATCTTGAAAAATGATAGTTTGAATTTAATTTAATTGTGATCTGAGAGGAAGAGATAATTTAAAAACCTGCCTGACTTCTTGACTCTAAATATTAAGCATTGCCTTCCCTTTATTAGCTATTAACTTACCAATGAATCCTACTATTTCCAGTCTGTCTATGTACATATATATATACACATACACACATATATGTTTTTTTCTTCTTCTTTAAATAAATGTTAGATGGCCAGAGATCAGGAGACCAGCTGAAGAGGAGTAGGCGGAAAGGGAGAAACAAACAGGAAGCGCCTGCATTTACTGAACCTGATACAACCACAGAGGTCAAAACACCTTTTGATTTGGCCAAGGTGAGTGCTCAGAAAATGAGGCTTTTTTTGGCTCTATGGAAAAGATGAAACACCTGATACATTTCAGAGAGCAAGGGATATACATTGGTCTAGAATGGCAACTTGCAACAAGTGCATGAATTTTAAAGAGTGATGATAATGGCATATTCCTTTCTATATGGTAGTTTGTTTTTTTTTTTTTTTTTGCAGCTTGATTAAATTAGTATTATAAGGACATCTTTTAGAGATTATAGATAGCTTTGATAGAAAATATTTAAGGAAATGCACCAGGGCTTCAATTTCAACATTTTTTATGGGTTTATACTGAAAGAATTTGAACTCTGGCTGTTTTAAGATGTTCCTGTTTTAGAACATTCACTTCTACCACCACTGTCATCATTATTTAGCATTTAGAGCTCTTTCATAGTCTCTCTTGGCTCCCAAAGTAGCCCCATGAGGTAAGCAGAAATATTTATATTCAGGGTGGTTAGTTATGCTAAGATGGAAGAGTGAAAGTGAAGTTGCTCAGTCGTGTCCGACTCTTTGTGACCCCATGGACTGTAGCCTACCACGCTCCTCCATCCATGGAATTTTCCAGGCAAGAGTACTGGAGTAGGTTGCTATTTCCTTCTCCAGAGGATCTTCCCAACCCAGGGATCTAACCTGCGTTTTCTGCATTGTAGTCAGACGCTTTACCATCTGAGCCACCAGGGAAGTAAAAGTAGTGATCAAAAAATTCATTTGTGGTGACCGTGCAACAACATGTGGAGAAGGGTTTCCAAAATAATGTGAACTTAAAAAAAAAAATTGTCTTAAGCCTTTTGTTAATTGAAATAAAATGAGCAAAGACTGTCATAAGCAAAAGAAAAAATATGAATGACCAATAAACATTAAAAATGTTTATCCTTACCAGCAATTAAGTGACCAGTTTGTCCCCTTAGTTGCCTGGACTCTCCTGGTTTTAGCATTGAAAAGTCCTGTAGTCTGAGATTTCCCCTGAGTCCTGGGCCAACAAGGATGGTTGGTTATGCTACTAGTAATCAAATAAATACACGTTAAATCCCCTGAGATACTACCTATCAAATTGTCAAAGTTTTTGTTTTTGTTTTTGACCATACCACTCAGGTGTGAGATCTTAGCTCCCCAACCAGGAATTGAACCCATGCCCCCTGTGTGGGAGCTCGGAGTCTTCACTACTAGGCCGCCAGGGAAGTCCCTATAAGTTATTATTGAATAGAACTGAGGTTGTTCTCTCCTGACTGCTTTCATTGTCATTAATTATTTGATGTTGTTTGTGATATCTTTGTACCCTTAGGCACAAGACAACAGCAGCTCCTTGAAGAAGAAGACAAAGTTTGTCAGTTTATATACGAAAGAGGGGCAGGACAAGCTTGCAGTCCTGATTCCAGGTCGCCACCCTTGTGATTGCCTGGGCCAGAAGCACAAACTGATCAACAACTGTCTGGTCTGTGGGCGGATTGTCTGTGAACAAGAGGGTTCTGGCCCCTGCTTATTTTGTGGTTCTCTGGTAAATTGTTTCTCTCCTGTTTTACTATGCTTTGGTTTTGGTTTTTTACTATGCTTTTGACTTTATTACACCCCTGGTAAGTTCTCTTTTTCTTAGTAAATTTCTTCCCTAAGGTGTCCAGTAAATAAAAAAAAAATTTTTTTTTAATTGAAGTACAGTTAATTTACATTGCTGTGCTACCAGTAAGTTCTTATAACACGAACTTTAGTCAAAAACTCAAGGTGATACGCTAGAATAAGGCCTGTTTGTGAGAAGGACTTTGATTGCATACATTGTGAGGAATCCAAGTCTTGTGTCAGATTAAATTCAATTCAAGAAAACTTTAGGGCCTGAAACATTAAAAATTTTTGTCAGGTCTCAGATGTGGCTCATATTTCTAGAGATGCAGAGTCACTGTGACATAATCCACAGGTCTTTATAGCTTGTTTTTCCAGAACATATAATGCTGCATTATCTGAGTGAGTCATCTCAAAAGTGTAGCCGGAATTACAGACACCTGAGTGAGTTGTCTAGAAGGCTTGTTCTGCCACTTGAGCTGACTGGCAGAAACAGTGGCATTGCTATTGGTGAAAGCATATTTTGTGTTGCTTTGTTTTCCCTTGTCTTGTGGGGCCTTTAACTTTTCAATATACTCAGATAATAAGTTGATTGACAGTGGATGACCTGAAAAATGTAGTATCTAATATCAAAAATGTTCAGAAAACAACAGCAAATATCCTCCCATGGGGGGCTTTTTTTCGCTAGAGAAATACCCGACAGCTGCTGGCCGGAACTCCATGTGCCACTCAGGCAACTGCTAGCAAGTACAGTGTTTTCTGTTAGGTCCCTTGGATCCTTCTGTTCAAGAAACAAAGTAACGTAAAGCAGATTGGCCTTGAAGTCTTGCAGTTTTATTAATTAAGCTTAGTATGAAATTGTTTTTATTTATTTATTTATTTTTTTCTGTTTGAAATAATTATACTCTTAGAAAGATATGAAGTAGAAGGAAAGGCAGTGACAATCTATGCCACTCTGGATCCACAAGCTGCCAGAACTGGAAGGAAAGCTAAGCCTTCCCTAATCCAGTGGATTTTTTTTTTTTTTCACTAAAACTACCATTTAATAGAAAAACTTGTAATCATTTTTTAAAGTCCAGATGCATATCAGGATTATCTTGAAATTTTTTTTTTTTTCCCTCCCAAATCTTCCCACCCTCTCCCTCTCCCACAGAGTCCATAAGACTGTTCTATACATCAGTGTCTCTTTTGCTGTCTCGTATACAGGGTTATCGTTACCATCTTTCTAAATTCCATATATATGTGTTAGTATACTGTATTGGTGTTTTTCCTTCTGGCTTACTTCACTCTGTATAATAGGCTCCAGTTTCATCCACCTCATTAGAACTGATTCAAATGTATTCTTTTTAATGGCTGAGTAATACTCCATTGTGTATATGTACCACAGCTTTCTTTATCCATTCATCTGCTGATGGACATCTAGGTTGCTTCCATGTCCTGGCTATTATAAACAGTGCTGCGATGAACATTGGGGTACACGTGTCTCTTTCCCTTCTGGTTTCCTCAGTGTGTATGCCCAGCAGTGGGATTGCTGGATCATAAGGCAGTTCTATTTCCAGTTTTTTAAGGAATCTCCACACTGTTCTCCATAGTGGCTGTACTAGTTTGCATTCCCACCAACAGTGTAAGAGGGTTCCTTTTTCTCCACACCCTCTCCAGCATTTATTATTTGTAGACTTTTGGATCGCATGAAATTGTTTTTAAGTAAACTCCTTTTTTGAAGTAAAATACTTTCTTGTAGTGATTTTATAATATAATTTTTTCTTTGCTTAATATGTTTATTACTTTACAAGTAGGTAATGTTTGAAAGCAAAGAAACAAAATGCATGCAAAAGCTAGACTAGTTTTCACTGTTGGCACTGTATTGTGCTGCTTCTTTTGACTCTTTTTAATAAGACACTTGTGGGGCTTCCCTGGTGGTCCGGTGGTTAAGACTCTGTGCTTCCATTGCCACATGGTGCAACTAAAAATAAATAAATAAGAAACTTGCTTATAATTTCACTTGTAAGACTTGAATTTTATGATTAGAAATGGAAGACTTTTAAAAATATGTATTTTTCTGTATTCTTGGTGGCACATTTTTGTCTTTTGAAAGTAGGTTAGCCTTTTTTTCTTTAAACTAGTCATTTAGGGACACTTGCAGTGAGATCAGTTTTTTTGTATGGTTCATAAAAGAAGGAAGAAATGGAAAGAGACTAGGGGGAAACTCATTTGGATATATATTTTTTGGTATATTTGTCTTGATTAAAAAACACTGACAGTCTTATTATTTTATTGCTGTATCTAATGTGTAATTTGAGGTTACTTTTTAAGTATATCAAGCACACAGTATCTTTTAACTATTGGATCATGTGTTTTGTCTCTTTATCAGGTATGTACTCATGAAGAACGAGATATTTTACAGCGTGACTCAAACAAGAGCCAGAAACTACTGAAGAAGCTCATGTCAGGTAGGCAGTAATCTTTCAATTGGATCACTGTGGTGATGGACCTGCGATGATTGTATCTGTGATTATTTCTCTTACTTGTATCCTGGTATGTAAGATGGCAGTTTATTTACTCATTTATTCTCTAAGCATTTTTTAAAAAATATTCTTATTAAAACCACCTAACATTGAGCAGGAGAAGGCAATGGCACCCCACTCCAGTACTCTTGCCTGGAAAATCCCATGGACAGAGGAGCCTGGTGGGCCGCAGTCCATGGGGTCACACAGAGTCAGACATGACTGAGCGACTTCACTTGCCCTTTTCACTTTGATGCATTGGAGAAGGAAATGGCAACCCACTCCAGTGTTCTTGCCTGGAGAATCCCAGGGACGGGGAGCCTGGTGGGCTGCCGTCTATGGGGTCGCACAGAGTCGTACACGACTGAAGCAACTTAGCAGCAGCAGCAGGGTCATTATTACGAAACAAGTGGTTCTCAGTGCCTTTTTCTTTGGCTGCTTTGAGTCTTCATTGCAGCATGGGCTTTCTCTAGTTGTGGTGGGTGGGGGCTACTCTCTAGTTCTGGTGCTTGGGCTTCTAATTGTGGTGGCTTCTCTTGTTGCAGAGTGTGGGCTTCAGTAGTTATGGCACATGGGCTTAGTTTCCTCATGGCATGTAGGATCTTCCTGGACCAGGGATCGAACCCTTATCCCCTGTATTACAAGGTGGATTCCCAACCACTGGGCCATCAGGGAAGCCCCAGTTCTTTTCTGATATTCAGAACACAAGAATCAATCTCTCTTTTTTTTTTTCTAATTTTAAAAGAAGATTTGACAGGACTTTAAATAGGCCTAGAGTTTTAGGTAAGAGAAAGCCTTCATTATAGCCTAGTTGCTTTCCTAACACATTTTAGATCTTGATGCTATCATAATTTATGGCTATCCTTTCTGATATATAGATTTATGGTTTGTTGTCACCAGGGAGATAACACATGGACCGAGGAATGGATGGTGGGCTTTAGAGTTAGACCTAAGGTTAAATCTTGTTTCCACCTTTTAATTTCTAACTTAACCGAACTTGGTGAATTTATTAATGTTTCTGAACTTCAGTTTCTTTGTCCGTAAAATAAAAATAATAAAAACTGTCTTACAAGGCTATTGTGAGAATTAAGTAATATAATATGTAATTTTATAGTCATCATCATTGCTTTAACACCTGATAAGTTCTCATTATTGATTGCTGTTCCTTTCCTGAAATTTCTTCTCTTTTTTCCCTTTGTTATTTAGTTTTTAACTTTGATATATAGAAGTAGTTTAAAGATGATATTTAGCCCTACTCAATGAAGTTTTTCATTAGTAAGGCATTTTTATGTTGTTTTATTAAATAGTCTGTTACCTTTAATAATCCACATTCCCATAAGGAAAGGAAAGAAGTGGATCCTTAACATTGATTGAGAACTTACTATGTTTCAAGTGCTGCTTGATGCCTGAGGAAGTAAAGCCTGGCCTGTGGTACCTGTTTGTTTTCCATTAAAATGAAGACTATCATTAAAGACACAGCCATACCTTCTGATATTTTTTTCTTTGCTGCACATGATACAGCTAATTTGTATGATACGCTGACACCATTTGATTTCCTTATTGAATTTCAGGAACAGAGAATTCTGGGAAAGTGGACATCTCTACCAAGGACCTTCTTCCTCATCAAGAATTGCGATTTAAATCTGGTCTGGAGAAGGCTATCAAGCATAAAGACAAGCTGCTAGAGTTTGACAGAACTAGGTATGATGTGATTAGAATTAAAAAGGCTAAGAAATAGAGTAGTCCATTATTTTGGCACTTTACCTACAGCAAAAGAAGAACAAACGCTCTGTGTAGGAGGTCAGCTGCTTGTTTTTGAATCATGTTTGACTAAGATAGGCTCGCACCAAGAGGACCTCGCCTGCAACATGTTTTGTTTCTTGTCAAATGCTAGTGTACCCCCTGGAAAGTTGATTTGGATGGAATTCCACACTTGTTTCACTTGAAGCCATTCATTAATTCAGTCAACATATGCTGGATACTCCATAAGAAGCTGTCTCTGGGAGAGTTAATACCATCTCATGGGGACACATGTCTTACTCTCCCTTTTTCCTTTGACACTAAATTTATTTTGTGGTTTAATAATGTCCCTAAATTGAGCTTTATACTCCTGTGCTTTATACTCATTTAGCCCTCTCACCTTTCTTTAGGAGACAGGTTTATGGATTTGTTAGTTCTAACTTTTTTTCTTCTTTTGGGCAAAATATGTGTTGAAACCCAATTAATGGTAAAAAAAAAATGTTTGAAGAGAACGTGTATGCTCACTTCTCAAGTAGCCGTGTGGGAATCCTTAGAAAGACCCTGAATCTCTTAATGTGGCAACTGAATATGTCTGTTCCTGGCATTATAATCCTTTGGTTATATGCACCTACTACTTTCAAATCATTCGCTAGGAATACTTGAGACATACTTTAAAAGCTATTCCCTAAGTAAGCCCATCACAAGATTTTTAAGTATCACTTTTACCCTTACTCAGTGCAATTTATCATTAGAAATAGAGCACATTTTTTGATAAACAGAAACTGGAAAAGAGTCTCTCCCTATTGATGCCAGTGTGTTTCCAAGGGCACCAATTTCATTATGTAAGTTTGTGTATAGGACCACTCTCAGTCTATTTTAAAGTTTTATAATTCCAGCCAAGTCCTGGAAAATTGAAATCAGTATTTCCCTATGCCTGTGTATATCACTAATTAGTAATTATTCCTTTGAGACTGATTTTGTGATTTGGGAGTAGTCACTTCTTTGAGGCCCAGGTTTATTATCTATAGAAGGAGAGAGTTGGGTCATCAGGATTCCCTCTAGTTCTTAATTTCTTTGTTGGTATGATCTTAGAAATAAGCCTGATTGTCTTATCTTGGAACTTGGTCCTTGTATATTAAGTGAGGGACTGGGGATGAGGTTGTGGAGGAGGTGGTGGAAACTGATGTGTTGTAGTAATGCAGTCATAAGATATCCTAAGAATAAGCTCCAGGACTGAGAGTCCAGGATAGAAGTCCAGTTTCTAAGCGAAGTGGCAGCAACTGGGTCTAGCAGGAGTAGTCTAGGTCCAGATTGTAGAAAGACTAGGTTATTGAGTAAGCTGTCAAGACATGAACTCAGAGGCAGCAAAATGACCCGTAAGCCCAGTTATAAGGTGAGGGCTGGACTAACAGGAAAATAGGAGGACAGTGGATATGGTGCTGTGTCTTTTTCTGCCCAAGGGTGAGATTCGTTCTAAGAGCTGAGCCTGCAGTGGGAATAAGGTATGTACAGAAGCTGGAAATCAGAGCTTGACCTGGTTTGGGAACATTCTGGAGCATCTACATTTGAAATAATAACCTTCAGGACAGCATTTCAGAGTGAGCTACTTGTAACAGCTTCCCAGTAGTCAAATCCCTGTTTGTTAACAGGTGACCTAATTGCCATGTGTTCTTTTTCTTTCCTTAGCATTCGAAGGACCCAAGTCATTGATGATGAGTCAGATTACTTTGCTAGTGATTCTAACCAGTGGTTGTCCAAAATTGAGCGGGAGGCCATACAGAAGCGAGAGGAGGAGCTGAGAGAATTTCGACATGCCTCTCGGCTCTCTAAGAAGATCACCATTGATTTTGCAGGCAGGAAAATTGTGGAAGACGAAGATCCTCTAGCTGAATATCACAGCAAGTAAGTGGGCAAAACCAGAAAGGTCTGAGAGAATTGAGGGGTTTTAACTGTAAAGGATTTGCCCTCCCCCCCAGCCCTGCCCTTTAATGGGTTTGTTATTTTTGTTAATTTTTAAAGTAATATATTCATTTGGAGTAGAAACATGGACGAGTAACTAAGAAAATTTTGAAAATGGGCAGTGAGGGTAACTTTTCCTATTAGATAATACTGTGGTTTTATAAAAAGTTGTTTTTAAAGCAATGAGGTACAGTTTGGGCACAGGAATAGATAAATGAGATGAAAGAGAATCCAGAAAAAACACCTGTATGTCTGCATTGTGTGTGTATAGGTGTATGTTTATAGTTACATAAAACTTTTCTGAACAGTAAGAAAAGGATTAAATAAATGAAGGGCCACCAGCTTTGAAAAAAAATCTGCATTAGATCTCTTACCTCAAAAAAAAAGTCTGTACTTCAAAGTATGCTGTGATAATAAGTTTGACTAAAGAGTTAAATGCAAGAGAATTCCCTAGTGGTCTAGTGGTTAGGACTCTAAGCTTTCACTGCTGGGAGTCCCAGTTTGACTCCTGGTCAGGGAACTAAGATCACATAAGCCCTATAGTGTCACTTCCCCCCACACCAAAAAAAAGTTGAATACAAAAGAAATAAAAAGGATCAGAAGGAAATAAAATAATAGAAATTTATAATATAGTTAATGTCTTGGTATAATAAAGCTCTTTCTAAGCAAGATACAAAACCCAAAAGTCAAGAAGACTAAGATATTTTAAATAATGTAAATAAGTACAAGACTGAGAGAAAGCATTTTAAAGTTTAAACAGTTCAAAAAAGCAATACTCATACTATATAAAGACCTGCAAATTAAAAAGATATATCCAATGGAAAAATGGGCAAAGGCTAAGAACAGATAATTTACAGGTGAGGAAATGAAAATAACCAATAAACATTTGAAAAGATGCTCAGCTTCTTATTAGGGAAATGCAAGCTTTGAAACATAATGTATCATTAAGTTGTCTGAAATTTAAAATTTATCATATTGTATAATCTGTGACCAATAATATGAATATGTTCTCTTACTGTGGAGGGGAATAGTAAAATGTTCAAGTCTCATCACCAAGCATGAACCCTAATAGAAACTCTAGGTTTTGGGGATAATGATGTGTCAGTGTAGGTTGATCAGTTGTGACAAATGTATTACTCCAGTGACGGATAGTTGCTAATGGGAGAGGCTGTGTGTAGGGGTGGCGGAGGGGATCAGGAGGTAAATGGGAAATCTCTGAATCTTCCGATCAGCTTTGCTTTGATCCTAAAGCTGCTCTAAAAAGTAAAGTTTATTAAATAAAACCTGCATCATGGTCGGTTTCAGGTTATCAATATGAAGTCACTGAATATAGAGTTGAGAAAAGGTGAATGTTAACTCTAGCATAGCACTGAAAAGAAAGCGTGTGGATATCTCGTTCCACATGTTTTGGAAATGGCATACATATCTCTGTCTCTCCTCTCTCTCTCTTACACACACACGTGCACACACACAGAGAACTGGATACAGGCGAACACAGTAATGCTCTACTCGACCCAGTCCTTGACCTTTCTCTTAGATTTGTGGCAGATCCATCACAGATTTTTCCTAAACAGGTTATTCTCTCCTTAAGGCAAATTTTACCACTAACTTCAGTAAATTTGTTTTCAACTATTGCATGTATGACACACAGATATAAGGAAAAAATTATTTCTGGGTGATGGGTATAGAGTTTTTCATTTTATATTAATTTGTGTTTTCTTGTTTTCCATAATATGCATGGATCGTTTTTATAACAAAAATCATTTTTATGTTCAATAAAAAGCAGTACAGCCTTTTAGAAGTAAAATTGGACACTATCTCAAAATTCAAATTGTGCATAGCTTTTGACTTTTTGACACTAGATACCAAGATGCTAGTTTCTTCGTCTGTTTCTTAACAACAACAACAAAAAATAGTTGCCATTCTGATACATAAAAAATGGTAGTTCACCATAATTTTTATTCACTTTTTCCCCCCTTTGGTCGTATGGGAGTAAGTGTGAGCATTCTAAAATGTATTGAGTAGCAATTTGTATTTTTTCTTCAATAGATTCTGGAGTTCTAGGTGTCCTTAACCAGTGTACTGTGTCTTAAATCTGTTTCCCTCCTTTAGATTTCACCATCCCTGTCCTATTTTAGACTCACTTCTTACCTCAAATTCTTGTACTTTTTGTTTTGTTTTATCTTAGCTTCATGTCTTTGTTTCTGCTCTTCCCTTGCTTTGGAAATCCTTCCTCCCAACTTTGCGTTTCAAATATCTGCCTCCCCTTTGAACCTGATTGGTACAACACATGGGATGATAAGTAGCAACTACCATATGGATTGTATCTGTCTCATAGTAATAATTACATCCTCTCATGTTTAGTTTATCATTATTTTAGCTGTCTTAAACCTGCCACTTAGAGTCAAATCTTCCTGAAGGCAGGAAAGCCCTGATCTCTTCCTCTTTTAAGGTGCCTTGTGTGTAAGAAGTTCCTAACAAATACCTCTTTAATTGTATTCAAGGTCAGGTTCAGCCTTCCCTGCTAGTAGGCTATGTTGTCCTTTAGAATTATCATCATCCACAAAGGTTTGTCAAGCAGGGACATGGTAGTACAGCAGCAAGTAATGAGGAGCTGTAGAGCAGAGTAAGATACGGTTCCTGCAGGACCTGTGATCATTTACTAATCAGCAGGACTAGTTCCATAATCTTTAACTGAAATCATCACATTCTTTTATAGGTTGAGAGCCAAATATTCATAGCCAACACCATAGACAAAGGATAACATGGGGTATATTTGGTGACTGTTTAAATAGTAAGTGCTGCAGGACTTCAGAGAAAGGAATAAGTACTTTTGTGCTGTGTGGGTGGAGGGACTGCTTAGAAATTCTGAGCCATGAAGCCATGAAGCCATGAAGCCATGGAGCAAGCATGGAGGAATGGGAAGGGACTGTTGAGCAGGCAGAAGAATAATTGAAGGTGTTGAGAAATAGTCTTCCCTAGACTGTTTGCAGGCAAGTTTTCTAATCTTGGCATTTTTAATAATGTTGTTAAAAAGATGAGTGATTATAATGCGTGCTACCTATTTTCGTAGTGTTCTGAAACTTTTACTAACTCCTCTTCCTTAGGGTTCTTGGAGTGAAGAGAAAAGAAGGGGAAGTTAATAGGGGGAGCAGGGAAGGTCATCCATGGATCCCTCTTTGAATTTCAAATTCTGTTACTAGTGATGAGTCTTGTGTGTGTGCCAACTAAGCATATTCTGAGCATAGGACATTGCCAATTATTGCATCCTTTGATTTGTTATCACAGACTAGATGAGGCAATACATGCCATTGCCAATGGAACCTTGAACCAACCAGTGACCAAATTGGATAGATCTTCTGAAGAGCCTTTGGGACTTCTGGTGAATCCCAACCTGTACCAGCCCCCTCCCCAGGTTAGTGGAACTTTGCTCTAACGGATGGTGAGAAAAGTTTGGGCCAGATATTTCTTCTTTCAAGTGTGCCTGTTTCATAGGCTGTAGACACCAATCTGCTCTCTTAATACTCCTACACATCTTATTCTCTAACCCAGTTTGTCCAATTTTTTTTTTGTAGCACTTGTGACAAGTTACCATTTGCGTATTACCCAAGAGAAGCTTTTGTTAAGTACGCTAGAAGTTTAAGGGCTTCCCAGGTGGCACTAGTGAAGAACCTGCCTATGGTCTCAGTGCAGAAGACCATAAGAGACGTGTGGGTTAGAAAGATTCCCTGGAAGAGGGCATGGCAATCCACTCCAGGATTCTTGCCTAGAAAATCCCATGAACAGAGAAGCCTGACAGGCTACAGACTGTGGGGTTGCAAAGAGTCGGACATGATTATAGCAACTTAGCACACACACACGCATAGAGATTTAAAGAATACTCCCATGGTCCTTTTGTTAATGCTCTTTGTTTGTCTTTTATAGAATGTGGGTAGTCCCCTAGTGTTGTATTGTAAATTAATACATTAATTCACTTACTCATTGTTGTCATACATTTTGACATTAAGTACATTGAGCATCTAATGTGTATAATCCCAGAAGTACGTGATCAACCGGACACTGCTTCTGTCCTCAAAGAACTCATGGACTAGTAGTGGAAAAGATTACATAGGCAGTTTTAATATTGATAAAGATATAAATAAGTACAGTGGAAACCCAGAGGAGGGAAAGACAGTTGAGAGGAATAAAAGAGGCTTTTACAGGGAAGCTGGCATTCATTAAAAGTAAGTATCCAAGTAAATGGTGCTTGGGGATGGTGGGGAAAAAACAGTCCAGTCAGAATTAACCGTAGGAGCAAGGCACGGGAAACACACACACACACACACACACAGCTGAACAGTGTAGGGGAGGACTGGGAGTGGTGGCCCTCTGCACAGTCAAAATGTGTGTTTAAGTTATAGTTGGCCCTCCATAAAGTAGTTCCACAGCCACAGTAGGTTCCACATCTACAACCAACTATGGGTCATGTAGTTCTGTAGTATTTATTATTGGAAAGAAAAACCCCACGTATAAGTGGACCCACATAGTTCAAACCTGTATCATTCAAGCATCAACTATATAGGGAATAGTGAATTTAGACTACAAATGGTAGTATTCATAAAAGGAATTTTCATAGAAATAGAGTGGGGTTAAGTAGGTAGAGTCAGATCACTAGAGAGTTAAATGTTCAGCCAGAAAGTTTTCACATTTTTATTTCATAAATATGAATCATAGAATGTTCTTAAGCAGAGAGATGCAATCAGAGCAGTGCTTTAGACAGTTTAGCTGGAGATCCTCATGCAGCACTGTACTTATCCAGGTTCTTTGCTGAATGCCCGCATGCGTGCTCAGTTGTGTCCGACTTTTTGCAACCCCGTGGACTGTAGCATGCCAGGCTCCTCTGTCCTTGGGATTTTCCAGGCAAAAAATACTGGAACAGGTTGCCATTTCCTACTCCAGGGGATCTTCTCGACCTAGGGATGGAACCCGAGCCTCTTGCTACTGCTGCATTGCAGGTGGATTCTTTACCACTGTGCCACATGGGAAGCCCTTTTGCTAAGTGCTGTGAAATTAAAAGGTAAAAACCCTTGAGGTTTTTAAGGACTTCAAGTTTAATGGGAAGATATGTTTGAATACAGAGAATTTCAGTTCCTTAAGATAATTGCTATAATAGACACATGTCATTAGGAAAGAGATCATAAACTCACAGGAGTCACAAAAGAAATGGTTTTGAGAAGAGACTTAAGGGATGAATAAGCAGACAGATTTGGGGAGGGACTTCTAGGTAGATGGTATAACATGTACAAAGGCTCTCAGCAGCTTGAAAGCATGGTAGGTTGGGAGACCCACAAGTAATTAAGTATTCTTAGAGATTAAACTGTACTATTAAGTGTATTAGTTTCCCAGGGCAGCTGTAACAAAAGACCACAACTAGTTGGCTTAAGACAACAGAACTTCATTCTCTCACAGTTCTCAACACTGAAATCAAAGTGTTGGCAGGGCCCCACTTCCTCCACATGTTCTGTGGGAGAATGCTTCGTTGCTTCTTTGAGGTTCTGGTGGCCTTAGGCATCCCTTAGTTTATAGCTGCATCATTCTACTCTCTGCCTCTGCCTTTATGTGGACTTCTTCCCTGTATGTCTTTGTCTCCAGGTATTCTATTCTTTTTTTCCTCTCTCCTTTTGTAAGAGAATCAGTCACTGGATTTGGGGTTCACCCTAATCCAGTATGACTCTATCTTATCTTGATTACATCTGTTGGCAAATAAGGTCAATTTCACAAGTTCTGGGAGGACATAAATTTGAGAGGGATGCTACTCATTCCAGTATAGTCAGTCAGTCAGTTCAGTCGCTCAGTCGTGTCCAACTCTTTGTGACCCCATGAATCACAGCACTGTAGGCCTCCCTGTCCATCACCAACTCCCGGAGTTCACTCAGACTCACATCCATCGAGTCAGTGATGCCATCCAGCCATCTCATCCTCTGTCGTCCCCTTCTCCTCCTGCCCCCAATCCCTCCCAGCATCAGAGACTTTTCCAATGAGTCAACTCTTTGCATGAGGTGGCCAAAGTACTGGAGTTTCAGCTTTAGCATCATTCCTTCCAAAGAAATCCCAGGGCTGATCTCCTTCAGAATGGACTGCTTGGATCTCCTTGCAGTCCAAGGGACTCTCAAGAGTCTTCTCCAACACCCAGTTCAAAAGCATCAATTCTTCGGCGCTCAGCTTTCTTCACAGTCCAACTCTCACATCCATACATGACCACTGGAAAAACCGTAGTAGGTAACATCATATCATGAAAGCCCTTATGTCTCAAGAATTTGGTTTTATTCTAAAGTAGACAGGGAAGACTGGGCTTCCCTGGTGGCTCAGATGATAAAGAATCCTCCTGCAATGCGGGAGACCTGGGTTCAATTGGGAAGCTCCCCTGAAGGGAGGGTAAGGCAACCCACTCCAGTATTCTTGCCTGGAAAATCCCCATGGACCAAGGAGCCTGGCTGGCTGCAATCCATGGGGTCGCAAAGAGCTGAACACGACTGAGTGACTAAGCACACACACACAGACAGGGAAGAGTCTTTGAAGAATTTTAGCAGAAGAGTGGCATGACCTGCATGCCTGTGTAGAGAGTGGACTGGAGGGAAAAGTCAGACAGAAGCAGGGAAATTGCTAGGACAGTTATTGAGCTAGCATAGTGTGAAGACGATGAGGGCCCAGGTTAGTGTTACTCAGGCAGTAGAGAGTTATTTAGAGGTTAAAAATGGAGATGAGATGAGTTAGCAGACTCTAAAATAGTATTATTAAAAGACAAGGAAGATTAATTTAGAACAGTAGCTGTGGGGTAGAAAAACAGGTAATATGAATTAGAACTGTAATAGAGATAGAATCAGAGAATTTGGGCCTCAGGATTGTTCAAATACCAACATTCGTATGAAATCACTTATTTCCCCTGTAACGGATCAGTTGTGCTTCTGTGTTCCCACTTACGGACTTAAATCCCTATGTAGTCATTACTCATATCTGCCCTGTGTTTTGAACAGTTATTTAACTGTCTGTCTTCTACTAGGATTTTAAGTTCCTTGAAAGCAAGAACCTTATCTTTTTTTGTATTTTATATGTCTTCCTACTTTATATGTTTTCACATATACTTCATTAAGTACTCAATAAATGTTTGTGGTTTTTTGGTTTTTTTTTTAGTTATGACACAATTAATTACAGTCATTTTATTACAGAAAGATTCTTAGAGATTCATTTAGTCCAACTCCATCATTTACAGTTGAGAAAACTGAAATCTTAGGGGTTAAATGATTGCCTTGAGCTTCTGCCCTCCTAACATTTTTGTGTTTCCTATAAATTATTAAATGAAAAATTAATAAATTAATACAACTAACTGAGAACCTCATCATCCCAACAGAGCCCCTTTTTTTTGTAAATAAATTTCAGAGCACTCAGTCTTCTTGCTCAGGAAGAAGTGTTAACCTTTGTCATTCTCTGACTGAACTACTGCCAAGACTCTTTAGCCTCCTATAATTATCCGTACCCTGTAATTTGGTATTCTTTTTACATGATGGGAGCCTTGTTTCAGTGTGCTCCATCCTCTCTTTTAGGGGACAAGTTGTTCATTGCAGTATAAGAGTATTAATAACTTCATACATCCAACAGTCAGAACCTCTGCCCCCCTGAAAGCATCTGTTTGGCTTTATCATGGTAACAGTTTGTGACCCAGTTCCTTAAGCATGTGAAGAACATGTGAACCAAAATGTTGAACCTTCATTTGGCTGATAGAACTGTATTTGGTAATTGTCCAGAATCCAGTATGGATCATTAATAAGTTTAAAGTGTTAATAATTTCAAATCAGTTATTTGGTCTGATAGTTGTGCTCTTGCTGAAATTAGGAAGCTATATTTGGAGAATTCAGCATTATCTAACTATCCTTCAAGATGGGACCATGTTATCATACCTGGGACTTCTACTGAATTTATACCTTCTCCACTTTTTTTGACTTTGTTTCAGACAAAGGTGGGGGTACATTTTTCTAAGAGAATGTTCCCAGCATGATTCATTATTATTAGAATTCATCTCATTTTGTATGCCTATTCCAGATTTTTCCCTTGTCAGACAAAATTATGTGTTTGATTTCTTTCTTGCATAGTGGATAGACCAGATGGGTGCAGCCTCACAGAAGAAGGCTTTCCATCCAGCAGGATCAGGACTAGAGTTCAGCTCATCTCGGCATCAGTTTCGAATCCAGGACCAAGAATTTCAGGAAGGCTTTGATGGCGGCTGGTGCCTCTCTATGCATCAGCCTTGGGCTTCTCTGCTTGTCCGAGGGATTAAAAGGTAAGGACAGAAGTGAATTTTGACAGTGAAAGATTTTATGTAAATTTGATTTAGCTTTATGGATTGGGACTCTTCTTCCCAGCCTAGCAATGATTTATAATACCCTTCAGCACATAGAACTTTAAGCAGTGTATTCATGCATAGTATGGACTTTTTTTTTTAACTGAATAGCTTAAAAGAAACTGAGTTCAGAAAGACGACAGGTCCTAGTCATAACAAAGAATTGAATGTAAGTTTTTTCTTCTTTGGAATGAAGTTTATTGAAAACTTCTCTTGCCTTTGCCTTTGTAATATAGCACTCAGCAACCTTAATGGTTTGATCCTATTGGAAATTCAGAGTTCTTATGCCTATTTATTAATTCTTAAAACTCACTAGCCTAATTATGACTTTGTTTTTCTATCTATACATCTGTCTTTTAATATGAATAACCATATTGAGAAGCTGTTTTACCACAAATCCTTTTCTAGAAAAAGTGGGGAGGAGTAGTGAGGATAGTAGAGGTATTGTAAAGTCGTTGTACATGTGAGTAATGGTGATAGCTTACTCTTCCATGGTTTCCATGGTTTTATATATTTCCTCGGAGTTCAGCTGTTCCCTTTGCTTTTGTAAATGTAAACAGGAAATTGATAAATACAGAAAATGAGCTAGAAAAAGAAAGATCATCTACAATTCCACTGCCTAGAAACAGCTATTTTATAATTTTTGAGTGTTTGTTTATATTCTTTATCCTTCGCAAATTGTTACATAGTGAGGTCATAATATGTATATATATGTTTATGGTTTTCTTCATTCACTTACTATTATATGTTCATTCTCCCTTGTTTTCCCAGTTTTATTGAGATATAATGGACATAAAACATCATCAGGGTATACAACATAATGATTACATATATATGTATATTTTGCAAAATGATTACCATGATATGTTTGTCTTAAATCCATCACCTTGCGTAGTTACAAATTTTTTTGTTTCTTGTGATGAGAACTTTTAAGACCTACTCTCTTAGCAACTTTCAAATATGCAATATAATATTATTAACTATAGTCACTGTGCTGTAGATTACATCCCCAGGATTTATCTTATAATTAAGTTTGTACATTGTGACTGCCTTCACTCAGTCTATCACTGTATTTATGAGTTTGCTTTTTTCAGAATCTACATGTAAAGTAAGATCGTAAAATATTTATCTTTCTCTGTCTGACTTAGCATAATTCTTCAAGGTTGGTCCATATTGTGGCAAGTCCAAGACTTGGTTTTCTTTTATGGCTGAATAATCCTCATCCATCCATTGATGGATATTTACATTGTCTGCACGTCTTGGCCATTATAAATAATACTGCAGTGAGTGTGAGGATACAAATACCTATTTTTTCTTTCTTGTTTTATCTGTTAGAATTTTATATCCCTGGCAGTGTCCTAACTCATCACAATAATAATGCCTTATATTTAAATACAGTTTTATACTTTTCAAAACAGTAGCTGTATTGAAGTAGCTTAGTCCAGTATTAGTACAGTCTTAAACACTTAAGCAGCCAAAGGTAAAGTATTGGATTGACAAAAAAAAATGTGTTCGGATTTTTCAAAACATGTTATGAAAAACCCGAATGAGGACTTCCCTGGTGGTCTAGTGGTTAAGAGTCTACCTTGCAATGCAAGGGACGGGGGTTCCATTGCTGGTTAGATCCCACATGCTGTGAGGCAACTAAGCCTGTGCACTGCAACTGGAAAGCCCATGAGCCACGACTGAAGAAGCCTGGACACTCTAGAGCCTGTGCTGCAAAACAAGAGAAGCCCGCACACTGCAACTAGAGATAAGCCCACATGCTGCCATGTAGACCCTGTGCGCTGCACCAAAGATCCAGTGCAGCCAAAAAAAGAAAACAACCCAAACAAACATTTTGACCAACTCAATAGCTTGCTCTGAATTGCAAAGCCTAGTCAGTGGCAGATAGGGGATCTAGAGTTCTGGTTTTCGAAGTGCTCTTTCCACTCTTACTTTGTAAGCTTCAGTCATTTCTCTGCTTTCTTGAAAGAAAATTATTATCAGAATTTAGGAGCAATCATTTCAACTTTAGTGTTTTTCATGGTTAGCTGTGATTTGCCTCCTTGTGAAGGTGCGTTACCATTTTTCTCCCTTCTTGAAAGTCCGGCTTTCCTGCTTTGTCTCCTAAATGTTCCATAATCCATGTACGTAGTGGCATTACAAGTCCATGTGAATCTGCTTCTGCTCTAGGGCACCTGGGCCCTCAGATGTCTGTTCTTCTCATTCCGCTCTCTGCAGTTGAGGTGTCTTCCTTTCCCAAAGTAGAATACGAAACAGCTTGCTTTTTGCTGAGGGAATCAGAATGTTTATATTGCTCTCATCCTATTTTGGATCTGTGTTATCCACATTTTCTCACTGAAAAGAACAGGATGAACAGCATCCAACCCACAGTCACTAATACCACAGAAACAAAGTGGGTGGTTCTGCCACATTTGTGAGACTATTTTCCCAATATCCCTTGGGATCGTTTGGAGTAGAGGGAAGAAATATATTGATACATTCTCCACTTACTGGGTATCTACCAGGTGCCTGGTACTCTTCCAATTCATCTATGTTAGAAAACTAAGGATAAGAGAATTTCTCTGTTTCCCATTATAAGACAAATATAATAGGGTTATATTATTAGGCTACTTTATTTTATCTTGTAGAAACTAAAGGAGGCACATCTTTTTGTAATCCTTAGAGAGTAGATAGCTGTAACATTCTCTTGATTGCATTTTGTTATTCCACTTAAAGATTCTTTCAAATTAGTTAACAGGTTGTTTAATTATCTACAAAGAATATAACCCTTTATAAAATACTTAGAAAATATAAATTAATGTGGTTGCAATTTAAAAATGATAGCATTTTTATCTAGTTAAACTCATTTTTAAATAGTAACTATGAAAGTACTATTCTTGAGGAGTTATGTGTGGGTGGGAATTTTCCTGTCAGGTTAGAGAACAATGAACAAATCTTTTATGACTCAAAGGCAAGGATTTTAATTTTTGTGGTACAACTCAGATGCTTTGAAAACGGAAGATTTGGATCGTGGAGGTCCAAAGGCTGGTGAAAGCTTCATTTCTGAGTTACAGAGATAGGTAAAACATAGGAACTGAGAGAGATGATTTGTTCTAATGAAAGGGAAAACTAGGGAACAGGGTTCATATTCAAGTGAAAGGTATTATAGGAGAAATTTTTTTTTTTCTACCAGAAATACCCCTCGTGGTGAGATATCATCTGTAGATCTCTTGGCTCACCTGGATAATTTGCTGTATGTTAATGAGATCCTCCTGGAGAATGAAATAGCAACCCATTCCAGTATTCTTATCTGGAGAAACCATGGACAGAGGACCCTGATGGGCTGCAGCGCATAGGGTTGCAGAGTCGGACATGCCTGAGCAACTTAGCTCGAATGTGTGAGATCCTCTATGGGAGGAGGACTCTACAGTTATTAGCTAGATCATGGCAATAGTTTTTTAAGGCAGAAATGTCCATGTACCAGTCCTCCACATACTAGGAACCAAAGCATCACTACGTATTTTTAGTAGACACTAGCATTTAGATTCTTCCCACTAAATTTGTATTTGTTTAAGGGTGGAGGGAAGAAATTGGTACACCCCTCACAGAGGAAGACTTTGGATAGCAGCCACAGCAAAAAGACCCTCTCCTCAAGAAGTCTCAGAACTCCAGACTACTTATCTCTTCCTCCGTGGGAAAGGTAACAGGCACATACTCTTGTAATTTCAGTCTTACTTTGTGGAGAGAAGTCATTGACGTTCATCCTCTTTCACTTCCTTCTTCCTGTGTTTTTTTGGGGGGTTTTTTTGGCTGAAAGGGACTTTAAACTTTGTGTGTGTGTGTGGCAAATCATGGACAGCTATTCAAAGCATTAAGTCCCCAAACAAGACAAAGAAAAATCTCAGTTCCTAGCGCCAGGAATCAACCAACTAGTCTTAATTTTCTACATTTTTTGTTATTATGAGAGTAAAATAACTACTATAAATTCTGGGATCTTTAGATTGGGAAGAACAACCACAAATAAGACCTTTTTTCATTGGGAGTGATTCAAATAGACATCTGCAATCAGATTTGGACAGATCAAAGTTAGTTGACTTCAGCAGTGAGTTTTGAGAATCACTGCAAACACTCTCAGTTTATATCCTAAAAAATAAGATTTAAATTTCTGGCCGTTGGTTGTCTTGGTTTCCTTCCCTGATTCAATGCATGTAGTAATTTTGAAGGTAAAATGAGAGAATAATTACAGAACCACCTTTAAAAGTTAAATCAAGCTTTAGGAATCAGAAGTGCATGTTTCCTTAAAAAGAACTTTTTGTTTTGACTGGTATGATTGGGTTCCTTAAAATTTGTATTCTGACATTCTTATGTTTTTTACTACTTTTTTATAGTTGCTCTCTTGAAACCTCCAATTTCTGGAACCCAGCACTACCAAACTCTAGTCTGATCCAGTTGAGTATAGTGGAATTGATGTGTTTGAAGTGAAGTTGTGGGGTCCCTGAACTTTAGTGGTTTGAGGTTTATTTTCCTATAGCTTAGGATGTGGATAGTGGACTAAGCCAGTTAACCAACTTTTTTGTTAAAATTCAAACAGTTATGATAGGTAACAAGCTTGATAGTTTTCCTTATGTCTACAAACAGATGAGAAAATGATTTATTCAGAATTGAAAACAGATTTGTGAGTTCCAGGGTCACAAAGAAGGAAATTTATATAATCCTTCTGTTACTCTTAATTTAGGTGTGGAATTTCCCAGTGACTATCCATCAGGCTGTCTTCTGGGCTGTGTGGACCTAATTGACTGCTTGTCTCAGAAGCAGTTTAAGGATCAGGTGAGTAAAGAATATTTCTTTTGGACAGATGCTTGATTTGCCAGGGTAGCTGTCCTGTAGATTCTTCAGCTCAGAGTATCCTGTACATGGTGAGCTAGAAACTGAATTCAGACATGTGAGGAGAATCTCCTAAGGAGGAAATACTGGAGCGAGAAAAGACCACAGCAGAAGGAAACAAACAAACAAAAACATAGTGATGATGCTTTGCTTCCTACTATGTGGAGGACTGGTACATTTCTGCCTAAAAAGCTACTGCCACAATCTAATAAGTGTAGAGTCCTTTTCCTTAATAAAGCTTTCCTGTTCTTGGGGAAGAAACTGTTCATTATTACTTGAATTATTTCAGTTAGATGGCGGGAATGGTAGATTTTGTTATATACTCTGAAACATTTGGTCCAGCCTAGAGAATTCGTGAAAGACATGTATGTTTGAACTCTGATTGCCTGGACCATGCCATCTTTGGGTATGTGTTTATTTTTGTATATGCATCTTGTATGTATTTTGATTGCTAAAGATTTCCAGGTGGCTCAGTGGTAAAGAATGTGCCTGCCAATGCAGGAAATGCATGTTCAGTCCCTGGGTTGGCAAGATCCCCTGGAGAAGGAAATGGCAACCCATTCTAGTATTTTGCCTGAGAAATCCTCTGACAGAGGAGCCTGGGGTTGCCAAGTCAGACACGACTGAGCAGAAAGCACAGAGTACAGTTTTGAACAGCAGAGGGAGCTGAAGGACTTTAGCTTAATTGGAAAACTTTAGAAATTTAGAGCTTTATGTTAAGACTCAGACTAGCAGGAATCCAAAATAGGAAAGTCCCATCCTTAAAGAGTCTTACCTAAAAGTATGGTTTTCCTGTTTTTTGAAACAGTTACGTTATGCAGTAGGGGTTCCACCACTGTACTTAAGAATATGTTCTTCACCTTAATTTTTTTCAGTTAATTATTTGTTTTTCAGAAACTCTTAATTGCCTTTCATTATTAAGTGTCTGCTTAGAAAAAAGAAGAAAAACCAATGACTTTCCTGGTGGTCCAGTGGCTGAGACTCCAAATTCGCAATGTGGAAAGCACGGGTTTGATCCCTGGTCAGGGAACTATACCCCACGTGCCACAGCTAAGACCCAGGGCAGCCAAGTAAATTAAAAAAACAAAAAACTGTTCCCATCCGTCTCATTTTTTCTATTCCTTCCTCCCAGGCTTTAGCCAAGAGTTATTATCGCTCTAGTTTTCTGTATTTCAGTTTCTTGTGGATTGCCTCCTCAGCCCTTTTCTGATTACTTTGTGAGTATAATGCTTTCATTCAGTATGAATTTTGACTCCAGCCCTTTTGTTTCGCCCTTAGTACCTGATCTAGACCTAGACAAAACTGCAGATGCATGAAGGCGGTTTGTTTTCCACACCCTTGTGCCTATCTTGGTTCTATCTATGGACATTTTGCCCATTTTTTCAGTGTCTTCTTTCCTCTCCTCTCCTCCCTTTTTCCTTTTTTTCATTCTAAAAATAATAATTGTAAAAATTCCTTTTGTTGATGTAGACTTTACAGTTTTAGAGATTGATGAAGAGCTTCATATCACTTGATATATCATATTTCCTTTGTAGGATTGCTGCATTCTCAAAGAGAACACAGGAGCATCTGGCCCTGTGTGTGGTAGGTTTTGGCCAGGGGCCTTCCTTTATTATCTCATTTGTTGATCAGGCAGACCACCACTTGATTCAAGGTCAAATGAATTCAGTTTCTAGGCAGTTAACCAATCTTCTTTCTGCCACAAATTTGTGTTGAGAAGGGTAGGAGGCTGTGATCCTAGTCTGTAGAGTACCACAAGGTTTATAGAAATTAAAAACTCAGTTAACAGAATAAATCTTGTTGGTTTCTCAAGAATTTCTCTATTTCAGTCAGCATGGTACCCTCCTTGAGCTTATTTTCTATCTTTTATCCTGAGGATGATGAGGGCAGCACCCAGAAGTACATGCTCCATGTGTTCCCAGCTGGAGGTCCTGGCAACTCTTTATGAATTTTCCTGATGTGTATGACATTAGAGTATCCCCAAATGCCAAAAGCCACGAGACTTCCATCAAACAGGAGCCCATATCTGTTTTCCCTATGGTCAGCTTTGCTGTGGCTTTTCCCCATTGGTTTTTTTTTTTTTCCTTCTGTTTCTGAGCTCCAAAATCACTGCAGATGGTGACTGCAGCCGTGAAATTAAAAGACGCTTACTCCTTGGAAGGAAAGTTATGACCAACCTAGATAGCATATTCAAAAGCAGAGACATTACTTTGCCAACAAAGGTTCATCTAGTCAAGGCTATGGTTTTTCCTGTGGTCATGTATGGATGTGAGAGTTGGACTGTGAAGAAAGCTGAGAGCCGAAGAATTGATGCTTTTGAACTGTGGTGTTGGAGAAGACTCTTGAGAGTCCCTTGGACTGCAAGGAGATCCAACCAGTCCATTCTGAAGGAGAGCAGCCCTGGGATTTCTTTGGAAGGAATGATGCGAAAGCTGAAACTCCAGTACTTTGGCCACCTGATGCGAAGAGTTGACTCATTGGAAAAGACTCTGATGCTGGGAGGGATTGGGGGCAGGAGGAGAAGGGGACGACAGAGGATGAGATGGCTGGATGGCATCACTGACTCGATGGACGTGAGTCTGAATGAACTCCAGGAGTTGGTGATGGACATGGAGGCCTGGCGTGCTGCGATTCATGGGCTCGCAAAGAGTCGGACACGACTGAGCGACTGATCTGATCTGATCTGTTTCTGAGAGTAGCACATGAAAGTATCCAGAATTGATAATAGCTCTTCTAGGAGATTATTTATTGGATAAGGCCCTTACCACTTTGAAAGGTTGTAGCTTTGGCATTTGGCTGTCTTTTGGAAAATGTCCCAAGCACCTTTGGTCATCCACCTGTCTCTGTTTGAGTTAGGGTTCTGTGATGTAAGAATTGTGATTGCCTAGTCTGTTTTACTAACGTTATTCTCATTTTTTCAAGAATGAGTTGAGAGTTTAGGAATAATAACTCTAGACTAGCATTTCCCAAACCATTCTATGGCATAGGTGTTCTCTGGGGAAAAAGAGGGGAAGGAGTGAGGGGTTTCTGTGGATGCATAGAAAATTTATGCAGATTTGGAAAAATTTTTTGAATTTAATAAATTTGTTTGTTTAGTGCAGAATTTCTCAGAGCCCTTAATGTGCTGGTGTCCATTATGACTCTCTGAAGTAATTCTCTAATTTATTTGATCAATATAGTATACAGTGTTCTCATAGCTTTTTGACCACAACCCCACCCCCTGCCACCCCCCCGTATTTACATACCAGTATTTTATGGTATATATAGTTAGCAAGTGCTGGTCTAAATACATTTGAGTTTTTTTTGGTCCTCATAGATCAGCTCACTGAGGGACAATAATCCAGGAAACAGTTTCTTGACCTTGTCTTCTTTCTGCATCTTCATGCTCATTCCTCATCACCAAGCTGAATTGCATTTTCTTTGAAAACCTGTGTAGACCTAGTAATTTTTATTTCAACCGAAACTAATCTCTTTTGTGACTTGGGACCATATTTTACTTCTCCATCTTGTTCCTAAATTTTTCCGTCCCCAAAGGAAGTCAGTAATTTACTTCCTGAGCTTTCATTCTTGGCCTTTCTTTGATAAGTTAAAGTACACTATTTTGGGCATAGTATGATTATTTAGTTCCTTAAAAGAAATAACAGAAAAGGTTTTATTGGTGGTTGTTTAAAATCAAGTGCACTACACTATAAAAATATGTGCTTATGTAGGAGAGTGTTTTGCTTATGTTCTCCTCTAGGAGTTTTATAGTTTCTGGTCTTACATTTAGATCTTTAATCCATTTTGAGTTTATTTTTGTGTATGGTGTTAGAAAGTGTTCTAGTTTCATTCTTTTCCTGGCTTCCCTGGTGGCTCAGAGGTTAAAGCGTCTGCCTCCAATGCAGGAGACCCAGGTTCAATCCCTGGGTTCAACCCCTGGGTCAGGAAGATCCCCTGGAGAAGGAAATGGCAACCCACTCCAGTATTCTTGCCTGGAGAATCCCATGGACAGAGGAGCTTGGTAGGCTACAGTCCACGGGGTTGCAAAGAGTCAGACTCGACTGAGTGACTTCACTTTCACTTTCACTTCATTCTTTTACAAGTGATTGACCAGTTTTCCCAGCACCACTTGTTAAAGAGATTGTCTTTTCTCCATTGTATATTCTTGCCTCCTTTGTCAAAGATAAGGTGTCCATAGGTGCGTGGATTTATCTCTGGGCTTTCTACTTTGTTCCATTGATCTATATTTCTGTCTTTGTGCCAGTACCATACTGTCTTGATGACTGTGGCTTTGTAGTAGAGCCTGAAGTCAGACAGGTTGATTCCTCCAGTTCCATTCTTCTTTCTCAAGATTGCTTTGGCCATTCAAAGTTTTTTGTATTTCCATACAAATTGTGAAATTATTTGTTCTAGCTCTGTGAAAAATACCGTTGGTAGCTTGATAGGGATTGCATTGAATCTATAGATTGCTTTGGGTAGTATACTCATTTTCACTATATTGATTCTTCCGATCCATGAACATGGTATATTTCTCCATCTATTAGTGTCCTCTTTGATTTCTTTCACCACTGTTTTATAGTTTTCTATATATAGGTCTTTAGTTTCTTTAGGTAGGTATATTCCTAAGTATTTTATTCTTTTCATTGCAGTGGTGAATGGAATTATTTCCTTAATTTCTGTTTCTATTTTCTCATTATTAGTGTATAGGAATGCAAGGGATTTCTGTGTGTTGATTTTATATCCTGCAACTTTACTATATTCATTGATTAGCTCTAGTAATTTTCTGGTGGAGTCTTTAAGGTTTTCACAACAGGATCCTCTATGACCCACCTCCCAGAATATTGGAAATAAAAGCAAAAATAAATAAATGGGACCTAATTAAAATTAAAAGCTTCTGCACAACAAAGGAAACTATAAGAAAGGTGAAAAGACAGCCTTCAGAATGGGAGAAAATAATAGCAAATGAAGCAACTGACGAACAACTAATCTCAAAAATATATAAGCAAGTCCTGCAGCTCAATTCCAGAAAAATAAACGACCCATTCAAAAAATGGGCCAAAGAACTAAATAGACATTTCTTCAAAAAGACATACAGATGGATAACAAACACATGAAAAGATGCTCAACATAACTCATTATCAGAGAAATGCAAATCAAAACCACAATGAGGTACCACTTCATGCCAGTCAGAATGGCTGCAATCCAGAAATCTACAAGCAATAAATGCTGGAGAGGGTGTGGAGAAAAGGGAACCCTCTTATACTGTTGGTGGGAATGCAAACTAGTACAGCCACTATGGAGAACAATGTGGAGATTCCTTAAAAAACTGGAAATAGAACTGCCTTATGACCCAGCAATCCCACTGCTGGGCATACACACTGAGGAAACCAGAAGGGAAAGAGACACATGTACCCCAGTGTTCATCGCAGCACTGTTTATAATAGCCAGGACATGGAAGCAGCCTAGATGTCCCTCAGCAGACGAATGGATAAGAAAGCTGTGGTACATATATACAATGGAGTATTACTCAGCTATTAAAAAGAATACATTTGAATCAGTTCTAATGAGGTGGATGAAACTGGATCCTATTATACAGAGTGAAGTAAGCCAGAAAGAAAAACAGCAATACAGTATACTAACACATATATATGGAATTTAGAAAGATGGTAACGATAACCCTGTATGCGAGACAGCAAAAGAGACACAGATGTATAGAACAGTCTTTTGGACTCTGGGAGAGGGTGGGATGATTTGGGAGAATGGCATTGAAACATGTACAATATCTTGTAAGAAACGAATCGCCAGTCCAGGTTCGATTCAGGATACAGGATGCTTGGGGCTGGTGCACTGGGATGACCCAGAGGGATGGTACGGGCTGGGAGGGGGGTTGGGGGTTCAGGATGGGTAACACGTGTACACCTGTGGCAGATTCATGTTGATGTATGGCAAAACCAATACAATATTGTAATTAGCCTCCAAATAAAATAAATAATTAAATTTAATTTAAAATTTTTAATTAATTTAATATTAAATTAAGTCTTTAACCTAAGTATTAAATCAACATTAATTATTTAATTTAAATATTAAATTAATATTAATTTAAATAATTTAATTTAAATATTTAAAAAATATATATGTGTGTGCTTAAAATGCTTTCCCCTGAGCTAAGAACTCGTCTTCCTTTTATCTTCTAAAAGTAGTATGGCTGGCATGGCTGATTTGTGCCAGGAAAAAATCCTGCTAGACTGTCAGTTGTCCTGAGTAATGGCCATGGATCAACCTAAACAAGTTAGGAGCAATGCAGAAAAGGCTGTAGCCTCAACTCAGGAAAGAAAGGTAGGTGAGAGCAGTCTAGTGAAGACTTCTTCTGTATTCCCCTGGAAGCAGCCCGTGCCTTGCTAGGGTTTTATCTGCCAGCAGCAGATGTAAGCTCTCAAAATCAGCAGGGAGGATGTTGACTGCAGCAGTGCGTCAAGGCTGTGGTTTGTAACCTCAATAGTAAGGCAGTTAAAACCTTTTTTTTTCTTTTTTAACAAAGACATTTTGATTGCCAAATCCATAACCATTAGCAGCTGTGGTTTGAACAGTTCTCTAGACCTAACAAGTTTTCAAACAGAAAGTTGAGTTGGAGGCTTTTGTTTCTCTGTGTCTGTATTGTGTTTGTGATATTTATATCTCTGTCTTCAATAGAAAATCTGATTTGTCTGAAATCTCCGAGGTCATTGATTATTCTACTTCTGTACTGAATCCATTCCTCTCCTGTTAGCTTACTGATTTTTCAGTCCATTTGATCTTAAGGCTTTTGTAAGAGCCAAGATCCTGTATTTAAAGAATTAATGCTGGACTAGTTCTGCTGGGTTCCTATAAATTGACATCAGCAATTTAAGTACTGTTTTCCAGTGGGGAAGAGAGTCTTACTTGTTCCTTTTTCTGTAAGAGTATGCATATGATACAGATCTTCAGGAAGATTGCATATATCACTTCATGTGTGGAAACCATCAGCTTCTATCACCAAAGGATTGTCTGTAAGACTTGAGAGGTGAGAAATTAAATAGTAGTCAATATTCAAACCAGGCATTGGCATTGAAAAATGCAGAATCCTCAAATTCCCTTTTAAATTATGTAAAAATGTTTTCTCTGTTTTACTAAGAAAACCTGCCAGTTCATAGGCCTAGAATGTATGATTTCTAAGGCGTCTTGAGGGCTGCCTCTGAGCCCCAACAAAGAGGGGAACTGTGTCTGCAACGACTAGCCCAGTCAGCCCTAGGCAATTTTTTAAGATCTCAACTCACTTGAGGGAGACAGGGAATGTATTTTCAGAGTTCTCATGAAGACTAGAACATTTCCTTGAGTTTCTAGGTCAGAACAGACTGTCTTTTGAGTTGTTTGCAACCTGGGTATCAAGTGCCCACTTGATGAGGTGAGGACAACCATATACATTTAAAAATATTCCAGGAAGCATTATGCTTCCTGTTGTACTTATCCTGAAGAGAAGAAGGGGATATGAACACTTTTCTGTGCATTTATATGAATTCTTTAATGTGTATCTTTTCATCTGAAAATGAACATATAATTCTTAAGATTTTCTTTATTATTTATACATTAATCATTGCTTGACTGCCTTTGTTTTAGGCACTAAGAGAAACAAAAAGGTGAATCAGCCATGGGTTCTGTTCTCAGAATGTTTGAAAGACCACCAGGTAGATAAGATATATCTACAACCAGATTTGTAAACAACCAAATAACAAAATAGAAAACAAAGATAACTGTCTTAAGAGAAGTAAAGACTGCTTCTGAGGAATTTAAAGGAGAGAGAGGTTGCTTCCAGCTGGGAGGAGGACTTCATTAGGAATGTGGTTTCTTTTTAGTTTTCCCCACGGGGACTCGGTATTTCTTCAGGATAAACCCTGAGAGGTAGAACTTAGAGTCTGAGGTACATACATTTAAAAGTTGTTACAAACTGCTAAGTTACCATTCTTTTTTCTTTTAAGTTACCACTCTTAAAGAAAAATCTAATTTAAAATTCTGCCAATGGTGTGAGTCTTTCCTATACCAATACCCTAACCAAAACTGATTATTAATAGTCAATTTAATGTCTGCTAATAAAGTGGGTGAAAAACATACTTTGTTATTTTCATTCAATTTTCCTGACCATTTGATGACATTTTTGGTAAAGAATCCATGTTCAATGCTGGAGACCTGAGTTTGATTCCTGGGTTGGGAAGATCCCCTGAAGAAGGACATGGCAGCCCACTCTTTATTCTTGCCTGGTGAATCCCTGTGGACAGAGGAGCTTGGTGGGCTGCAGTCCGTGGGGTTGCAAAGAGTCAGACATGACTGAGCGGTTAAACACAAGCATACAATCATCTTTTCAAATATTCACTGGCCATTTATATATTTATTTTTATTGAAGAATAGTTGATTTGTGGTGTATTAATTTTGGCTGTATAGCAGAGTGACTCAGTTAACACATGTATTTATTCTTTTTAATACTCTTTTTCAATATGGCTTATGCCAGAATCTTAAATATAGTTTGCTTTGCTATACATTAGGACATTGTTGTTCATCCATTCTATATGTAATAGTTTGTGTCTACTAACCCCAAACTTCCAGTCCCTACCGCCTCCACCCTCCTTCTCTTTTGGCAACCACAAGCATGTCTGTGTGTCTGTTTTGTAGATAGGTTAATTTGTGGCATATTTTAAGTTCCACAAGTAATCCCTGGTAGCTCCGTCGGTAGAGAATCTGCCTGCAGTGCAGGAGCCCCGGCTTCGATCCCTGGGTCAGGAAGATCCCCTGGAGAAGGAAATAACAAACCACCCCTGTATCCTTTCCTGGAGAACCCCATGGACAGAGGAGCCTTGTGGGGTTGCAGAGAATCAGGCATGACTGAGTGACTCACTTTGGTGTGGTGGTGGTGGTTTAGGCATTAAGTCGTGTCCGACTCTTACGACTCCATGGTCTTATAGCTTGCCAGGCTCCTCTGTCCGTGGGATTCTCCAGGCAAGAATACTGGAGTGGGTTGCCATTTCCTTCTCCAGAGTGACTCACTTTAGGTTCCGCATATAAGTGATATCATATAGTATTTGTATTTCTCTTTCTGACTACTTAGTACAATAATCTCTTGTTGTGTCCATGTTGCTGCAATTGGCATTATTTTACTCTTTATAGCTGAGTAGTATTCCATTGTATATGTATATACAATTATATATAATTTGTGTGTGTATATATATATAGTACATCTTCTTTATTCACTCATCTGTCGATGGACACTTAGGTTGTTTCCACGTTTTGGCTATTGTGAACAGTGCTGCTATGAACATAGGGTGCATATATCTTTTGAATTATTGTTTTGTCTGGATGTATGCCCAGGAGTGGGATTGCTGGATCATCTGATAATTCTGTTTTTAGTTTTCTGGGGAACCTCTCTAGTGTTCTGAATAGTGGCGGCACCAGCTTAGTTCCCACCAACAATGTAGCAGGATTCTCTTTTCTCCACACTTTCTCCAGCGTTTGTTATTTGCAGACTGTCGTCTACAGTAGTCAGAATGATGGCCATTCTGACCAGGGTAAGGTTGTGGCTCATTACAGTTTTGACTTGCATTTCTCTAATAATTAGCAATATTGAACATTTTAGGATTTTGGCTTTTGAATTAGCCTTGAAGCGTAGTAATAATAAAAACTATGACTTTTTGATTAGTTATTATGTGCCCAACCTATTATGTTATTTTTTAATCCTCATAACAACTTAATACCAAACAAAGTATCATTACCCCTCTTTTAGAGATGAGATAATTTAAGATTCAAGGTTAAAATAACTTGTATACTGCCGATCAGTAAATGGTAGAATTGGAGTTTCTGTTTAAGTCTTCCTACTTATAGGTAGAAAAGTATATTCTAAGTAGAGAATAATTTGAGGTGAGAAGTCATGAGCTTGTATGGAGAATAATAGCAGACCAGTTTGTTGAATGGAAATGTATGCTGTGGTCAGATGGTAGATAACTTTGAGGATAGGCTGCAGAGGTTAGACTTTTCTCTCTAGTCAGTTGTGGGATGGGGAGGGATGTTTTGAAAATCACTGGAGCCAGAAAATGAATATGGCAGCAATGTGGAAGATGAATTGTTGTGAAGAGACTGAAGGTAGGAAGTCTAGTGAGAAGGCCCTTGTCATCCAGGTTGGATATATTTTTAAAATCTGTTCTAGAGACTTTGCTGGCAGTCCAGTGGTTAAGACTTTGCATTCCAGTGCAAGGGGTACAGGTTTGATCCCTGGTCAGGGAACTAAGATCCCACATGCCTCTTGGCCAAAAAACATAAAACAGAAACAGTATTGTAACAAATTCAATGAAGACTTTTAAAAATGGTCCACATCCAAAAAAAGAAAAAAATTCTTAAAAAAAAAAATCTGTTCTAGGAAATGCCTGTGGAATTAGACAGAAGGGGTGGGGACAAATGCAAGGTTTTATGCAGGTAGATTCAGTAACCTAATATGACACCTTCATTTTACCTGTAAGTAAACTCAGACTTCCCTGGCGGCTCAGTGGTAAAGAGTCCACCTGCCAATGCAAGAGATGCAAATTCAATTCTTGGGTTGGGAGGATCCCCCAGAGAAAGAAATGGCAGTCTACTCCAGTATTCTTACCTGAGAAATCCAATTGCTGGAGAAGGCTGGTGGGCTACAGTCCATGGGGTCTCAAGAGTCAGACATGACTTGCTACTGAACAGCAACACTACCACCACCACCCAGGCTTAGAGAGAAAGCAGTCTGTTTGATCTAGAAGGAATCTGCTGTAACTTTACAATCTTGCTGTCTTTCTTCAGTCTGTTGAAAGGCTTCTTAATTTGTTGAGTATACTGTATGAACCAAGGGGCAAATTATCTTCTAATTTAAGATTTTATTGCTCAAAATATTATATAATCACACATTCAACAAGCATTTATTGACCACTGTGTCATGTGCAGGCACTGTGCACATTAAGAATCCAGAGTTTTAACAAGATATTCATCTTTTCTTGATCTTTTAAGTCTGCTGGAAGAGACTGTGACAAGAAAACCCAACCATGATAATTATCATATGTCCAAAGGAATACATAAAGGAGGAAATCTAACTCCTAACTCACCTTGACTTGGAGGCAGGTGGGGAAGGTTAAGAAATCTAAAAAAGGTGATCCTTGAAGAGAGCAGAATTTATATCTTCCTCAGCGTACCATCCTATATCTTCATGCTTATGTCCATCATGAGAGTTCTGTTCAATCTTTGAAAGAGCAAAGAGTTCTTTGTTCATTGCCTCCTGTAGAGTCTTTCCTGACCTCAGCCTATTTCCTCCCTGACAGGGTTAATTGCATCCTTCTCTGGGCTCCTGTGTTCATATTTCTATTTACATCTTTAACCTTTTTTTTTTCCCCCTGTAATTATATATTCACATGTAGTTCCTTTAGATCACTATCTGTGTCTAACCTTGTTATCTCCAGTGCCCTCGCATATAGCCTGGTGTGTGGTAGGTGTTCACTTAAAGTGATAACAATAAATTGAGGGGCAGGTATTGGTTGGTAAATGAGAAGCCTTAAATGCCAGGTGAGGGAATTTAGTATTCTGAAGGCACTTTAGAAAAATTGTTTTGACAGAAGTGGGAAGGAATGGACTAGATGGGGCAAGCTGAAAACAAGTAGATAATTTAGGAAATTATCATGATTTTCCAGGTGGAGGCATGATGGAGGCCAGCAGCAATGTTCTAGCTGTCAAGTTGGAAAGAAAGGACCAGATGATTGGAATGTTTAGAAGATAAAGTCTATAGGACTTGGTGATTTGATTGGCTGTGAAGGGTGAGAGAAAGAAGTCCAGGTTAGATTTTGGTTTCTAGCTGTGGTGAGGGATAAATGGTAGTTCCATTAGTCTGCATGGGTTATACATGAGAAGTGAAGTTGCTCAGTCGTGTATGACTGTTTGCGATCCCATTGACTCTAGCCTGCCAGGCACCTTCATCCATGGCATTTTCCAGGCAAGAGTACTGGAGTGGGTTGCCATTTCCTTCTCCAGGGGATCTTCCCTACCCAGGGATTGAACCCAGGTCTCCAGCATTGCAGGCAGACGCTTTGAGCCACCAGGGAAGTGTACAGAAGAAAAGAATTTTCTTTTAAGGAAAATGACTTTTTATTTATTTAATTTTTATGATTTATTTTGGCTGTGCTGGGTTTTTGTTGCAGTGCCTGGGCTTTTCTAGAGTGCATGGGCTTAGCTGCCTTATGTGAGATCTTAGTTCCCAGATTAGGAATCGAACCCAGGCCCACTGCATTGGGAGCATGAAGTCTTGTCCACTGAACCACCAAGGAAGTCCCTGAAAATGACTTTCTAAAATAAAGGAGCTGTAACAAAGGAAACCTATATTGTAGCCATGAAGGAGAGAGGTTCTGTAGTATGTGATCTGTGCACATAATACAAAAATCAGTAGTACAAAAATTTAGAGCCATACAAAAATCACTTTTTCTGTGATTTTTCGTTTGGAGTGTTTAAAATATTTTAATCTGTTTTGTTCTAAAAGACAAAACTCCCTTTATTTGATAAAGGGGTATTGTTGCTGTTAATAACACTATATTACTTGATAATGATCTTACCTTGATATGTCACTCATGTCAAAGGATTCTGTGAACTCTGCCTCAGTAATTGTTCTCAGTTGAGTCAGACCAGCCATTGGGAGATAAAAATATAAAGTCAGCAGAGCCCTTAAAACAAGAGGAGTCCTAGCATTCTGAGATATTAGGGTAGATTTGAATGGTTAAGGGCCTTACAATGTAGTATCTTTGCATGCGCGCTCAGTCATGTCTGACTCTTTGTGACCCCACAGACTGTAGCCTGCCAGGCTCCTCTGTCTATGGGATTTCATGCCTTCATCCATGATATTTTCCAGGCAAGAATACTAGAGTGGGTTGCCATTTCCTCCTCCTGGGTCAGGGGATCTTCCTGACCCAGGGATTGAACCTTGGCAGATGGATTCTTTACTACTTAGCCACTTGGGATTAAGAGCAATTTTCTTTCGGTTCTTACTAGTTAGAGTGAAAGCCTGCTCTATGAAAATTAAGACCAACAATAATTGTTACGAATGGATGATTTTCATTTTGGTCTTGAAGAATCAGGGCAGAAAAGCTATGAGGTTAATTTTAGAGCAAACATAAGTCCTTCTGTTCTCTTGTGTGTAGAGGTTCCAGTATAGATAGGATTCACAAGGGGACAGAAAGTCACACTGGGAATTTTAACAGCAACCCACTCCAGTATTCTTGCCTGGAGAATCCCATGGACAGAGGGACCTGGTGGGCTTCAGTCCATGGGGTTGCAAAGAGCTGGACACAACTTAGTGACCAAACAAGAAACAAGGAAGGGACCAGGATACCAGTGCTGTGTGGCCTCAGCCAGATCATCCTCCACAAGTGTCTGAAAGACTCCAAGCTGACTATCACCTATCCTTATTCCTCCCAACTGGCGCAAATATGAATGGTCTGTGTGGCATTGAGCTGGAACCCCTTGTATTTGGTATTAGGCACATGATTTGCATTGGCTACTGGTACATGAGTTCAGCTGTCCCACTTAGGGACAGTTGGCATGATCTTTATCCAACTCCAGTCAAATATGCAGTAGTCATCTCATCAAAGTATCATGATCAATATGTTAACTCTGATGTGAGAAAACGCTTATCCTCCAGTACAGTGGGGCCCAGGGTACTACTTATCCTATGAACACCTTGAATTGCTTTGAAGGAAAATGAGAACAACTATTTTTTTTTTTTTAATGAGGGCTGTTTATCAGAGAACACAGTTGCTTTCAGGATATACTTCTTTGGATCTGTTGTGCTTGTGGTCTTTTTATCAGACTCATTTCCTTCTCTCTTTCTGAGTATTATCACCTCAATCTTCTTGGAGTTGGCTTTCAGCTAACTAGATTTCAGAGCCTGATTTCATGTCCTCTCTAGTTCCCCAAATTTCAAACCAAGAAAACCTCCAGCAAACATACGTTCTTTGTCAATGAGTTTCTTCTTAACTGTTTCCTTTAGCTGTTAGTCCTTGCAGACAGGTGTAAGATTTACATGTGGGTCATGGGTCATCTGGGGATTTGTTGGGAAGAGTGACACCGTGTAGGACTTTCTGATCATTTCAGTACAAGGATTAAATGGAGGCTTGTGGAATTGGTGAAAATGCCCACTTGGCTCTGAGACTGTAGTGGTTGCCAAGAGCCACTAAACTTTTTTTTTTTTTCCCTCTTATGAAAATGGCAAGAGAAATGTTTTCTAGATGGCTGATCAACAGTTTCCCTCTGGAGAGGAGAAGAAAATGGCTGTTTAGTAGTTAATTACCTGTTATGTTAGCTATGAAACTTATGAGGCATGAAAGAAGAGTAAGCCCACCTCTCCCGCTCCTCAGGCTGGAAACCAGGTGATAGGAGTCATGTTGGTGAAGGCAGGAACAGCAGCAGCGTCCTGAGGAGTCTGTTACTGAATGTAAATAGTTGCTTTGAATTGCTTGGTCTTATAACCCTCATTCCCTAGCCTGTCTATTGCACTATCTCAATGACCCTTAATCTAATACCCTCTCTAAATTGGATATGACATTGAGAGTTTATTTACGTTCTTCACAAATATGAACCTTCTTTTTCTTAATTTGCTCTTTCTCTAGGTCAGCTGCATTTTAGTCTTTTGACTCTCAAACCAAAACTCTCTTTATTGCAAGTCTCTGACTTTTTGGTGTTTAATGTGGTCTATTAGTGTCCCAGAGTCAGTTTCAGAGATTATACATTTCTGCAGGTACAGGGTCTGCCAAGCTGGCTTTGCTTTAATGCATTTTACCATAAAAAATAATCCCTTCTTCCAATACATAGGCCTTACTTTTCTTTATTCCCGTAGGCGTCTTTGCTCTTTAGCTCTGTTTCTTGTAAGCCTCCTGAAGTTTAGTAATAGAACTTGGGAACAGGAATATTCAAATGAAACTTGGACTTAGATTTAATTGGGAAAGTTAATTTTGGTGTTTATCTTTATTAGAAGGCATGAATGGGTCCAGAGAACCACTTGTTCTATAATTTCATTTATCCATCATTTTCCCCATTATTTGGCATTTTCTGACTTTGTTAATATATGTCAGGGTAGTTTTTATTAAACATAGGGCCTTACTGGATACTTCCCAAGACACAAAAGTTCTAATTTAGCTTGAGGAATAACAGATTATAGACTAATACTTGCTTTTAGCCAGAGTTTAGTCCTAAGAGTGTACAGTTCCCAGCATGTATGTATTTAACATGGTTAAGATAACCTAAAAGCACAGGTTGGCAAAATTTTTTGTTTTTTTTCATCCAACAAATATTTATTGATTGCCTACCATGTGCCAGGCATGATTCCAGATGCTAAGGAGTAAGTAAAACAAAGATCGTTGCCTTCTTGGAGCTTTTATCCTAGTAAGGAAAGTCCAAATTTAAAAAATTTAAATAAGTGAATTGGTGGTGGTTTAGTCACTAAATCATGTCCAAGTCTTGTGACTTCATGAACTGTAGCCCTCCAGGCCCCTTTGTCCATAGGATTTTCCAGGCAAGAATACTGGAGTAGGTTGCCATTTATGATGGTAAGTGCTGTAGAGAAAAAATAAAGAGATGGGGGCTAAGAATGCCAGAAGACCCACTATGAAGTTGACAGTTAAACAAAGTTCTGAAGAAAGAAAGAGGAAACCAGGTAGATACCGAGCAGGGAAAGCATCCCAGGAAGAGGGGTAAGCTAGCACAGACGTCCAGAGGCAGGAACAAGGAACCCTGTACAGCTGGAGTGGAAAGTAGGGGAGAGTAGTAGGAGAAGGCATCAGAGAGGAAGCGGGGGCCAGATTGTCTGGGGACCTGTTGGTCATAGTGGGGACCCGTACGTCATAGTCAGGACTTAGTCTTTTATTCTGACTGAGACGAAAAGCCTTTGGAGAGTTTCAAACTTTGGAGTGACTTGATCCGATATATTGAATATGTTTAAGAAATAGCGCAGACTGCTGTGATGTGAATAGACAAGGGGAAGGTTAAGGGCAGAAACAGACGGATGAGGAGGCTGTCAAATCCAGGGAGACATTGTGGCAGCCTGGACCAGGGCAGTAGCACTGGGCGTCTTAGGAAATGGTGGGATATTGGGTATCTTTCGAAAGTAGAGTTAACAGGATTCCCTGAGGGTTGGTTATGGGGTTCTTGACCTGAACAACTGGAAAGATTAGAATAACTGTTTTAAAGGGAGATGAATGAGAGAGAAGCAGGTTCGGAAAGAAAATCTAGGACCTTGATTTTTTTTTAAAAATTTATTTTTATTGTGGTAAATATACATAATATAAACTTAACCATTTTTAACCATACAGTTCAGAGGTGTTAAGTATATTCACAGTGTTGTACAGCCATCCATGTCTAGAGCTTTTCATCATCTCAGACAGGAACTCCGTACCCATTAAACAGTAATTGCTCCTTCCTCCACACCCCCCCACCCCAGCCCCTAGTAACCTCTATTGTACTTTCTTTCTCTATGAGTTTATCTTTTTTTTTTTTGGCTGTGCAGCTCAGTTCTTAGTTCCCTGATCAGGGATTGAACCCCAGGCCCTAGCAGTGAACGCACCAAGTCCTAACTGCTGGACTTGCAGGGAACTTCCAAACTTGTCTATTCTAAGCACCTCACATAAGTAGACTCAGAATATTTGTCCTTTTGTGTATGGTTTATTTGACTTAGCGTAATTTTTCTAGGTTCATTCATGGTGTAGCATGTATCAGAATTCCATTCGTTTTAAAGGCTGAATAGTATTCCATTGTATGTATATGCCATATTTTGTTTAATCTGTCTATTGTTAGACATTTATTTGCATTGTGGAAACTACTGACTATTGTCAGTAATGCTGCTTTGAACATTGGTGTACAAATATCTGAATCCCTGCTTTCAATGCTTTAGAGTATACCTAGAAGTAGAATTTATTTGGCAGCATGGAAATGAAAGATGACCTTCAGAAGAACTGTTCTGGTGGAATGATGGAAGAAAAGCCTCTTTATAGTGACTTCAAGAAAAAACAGGGAATTTGAGGCAAAATGTATAGATAATCTTTTAATGAATTTTGTTGTGAGGGGAACCTGAAAATGGGGCAGTAGCTGAAGGAGAATGTGGGATCTGGGGAGTTTTTGTTTTATGACAGACATTATAGAAAGTGTGTTTGTTAACGGGATTGATCCAGTAGAGAGAGAACACTTATTGATGCGGAAGAAGGAGGAGTGAAATGGCTTGTCGTTTTGGAAAAGCAGAGCTGTAAAGTCCTGGCAGGCTTGTCCTCTGCCTCAGCTCTCTCTGACACAGAGAAGAGAGAGCAGGAAAATCGAAGAGATGTGAACTGTGACTGTTGCTACTTTGGCGTCTGTGGAATTAGGTTTAAAGATCTTGATGGCAGCCTCTGGTTTTATTTGTGCCAAAGCACCTCAACAGTAACAGCTGGGCCCCATCCAAAGGATAAGGAAAAAAGAAAGTTTCTCCTTCCATTTTCATTTTTTTTAATGCATTTTATATATTTATTGACTGCTCTGGGCCTTGGTTGCTGTGCGAGGATTTTCTCTAGTTGCAGCGAGGAGGGGCTACTCTAGTTGCTTTGCATGGGCTTCACATCATGGTCACTTCTCTTGTTGTGGCGCATAGACTCTAGGGCACACGGTCTCAGTAATTGTGGCTCAGCGGCTTAGTTGCCCCGTAACATGTGGAATCTTCCCACACCAGGAATTGAACCTGTGTCCCCTGCATAAGCAGGCAGATTCTTAACCTCTGGACCACCAGGGAAGTCCCGACATTTGTATTTTCTTCCTTATTTCACTGAAACCTCCATTTTTACTTTAGAGCCTTAGATCTTTACAGGCTACATCTTAGCAGGTAAATAAGAGTGAAAAATAATTTCACGGTTTCACATTACCAGGAGAAAGGCTGCTTTGGTAACGAAGTCTGACCCATGGCCATAGTCAGCTTTAGAGTCATATTTATCGAACATACTAAACACAAGACATCCCAAGATAGGAAATGTTGAAATACCAAGTCAGTTGCACATTGCTGGAGAGCACTTTTCTGCCAACACCCACTTGTTCCTTAAGTTGTTATTGTGTGGCCGATATTCTTACTCTAGTTTCTGTGTCTGTCTTTGCAGAAGGAATAAAAGTCCTAAGTATTCACACAGATACGTTTTGTGATAGGAGCTCCAAAGGAGGCTTCTAAATTATTTTCAGAATTGCTCTACCGTTACCTTTTCACCCTAAGTGAGTCTGGAATGCGTCCAGCAAAACAACTTTGGCATATTCATACCTTTCAGAATGAATCATCTTCCTTCCCTTTAGTGAGAGAAGGGCCCTGTTGATCATTTCTGGCAGAATTTCCACAAATGTTCTATTTTTCTTAAACCTTCCAGTGTTTGACTTGAGCTGAATCTGGAGGTGGGTGCCTGATATTCCTACAGGAGACCTCTGAATCTCCCAATTCACAGTGGCCTATATTGAAAGATTAGTCAGTTTTGATTCTCTGGAAAGATGTCAGACATCTTTTTTTAAGAAGTTGTTTCCATTATAGGAAGTCACAAGTGGTGGGCAAAAAAGACTGTATAAGAATACTGTGGTAAAGCTCGGGGGAAAGTGGAAGGTTTATTCTTGCTTGTTGAGCATTATCGTCTTTACCTGGCTATGTGATGGAGAGTATTACCATCATAATGTTGAGGTGGATTCTGGGAATCCTTTGATCGCCTGGAAATTCAAAGTTTGTCCCAACTGGCCTGAACTTTTAATTTTTATATTTTGCAGTATCCAGACATAAGTCAAGAAGAATCTGATTCTCCGTTTGTTTTCATCTGCACAAATCCCCAGGAAATGATTGTGAAGTTTCCTATTAAAGGAAATCCAAAAATCTGTAAGTCACAAGCTTCGATGATCTACTTTTTTTTTTCTTTTTATCTTGAATCTCACTTGTTTAGCTTAAAATTTTTTTCTCTTTTTATCCTGTTCCATATCATCTCAAATACTTGAAGAATTAGAAAAATTCTATTTATCATATTCCTGAAACTAACACAACACTGTTAATCAACTGTTTAATATTAAAGTTACTGTTAATTAAAAAAAATTCTTTTTGTCAATAACTTTAGTGTTAGGTTAACTACAGTATAGCCTTTTTGAAGCATACCTTGATCCACAATTATTGGTATATGAGTGAATCATAAACTTCCAGTTAGGACCCCATTACCTTTAAAATACTACTTGTAAGCCAAAAGAGTACATTTGCCCCACTGTACTGTTCTTATCCATTGTTCCTCAGTATTCAATCCAAGAATAAGACTTAACTTTTTGGAGGTACCACTTCCCACTATTGCTTTGATTACTGGTCCCAGAGGTCTGCTCTAGCCCTCTTGCTTTTCATCCTCTTTTTGAAACCTCTTGATGGTTTTCTTTTCTGTAATGTTTGCTTTTATGTGTTTGTGATTATAGTACTCTCTGCATGTTCACTCTTTAGGAAGTGCCTATGACTTTATTCTTTCCACTTCCACCCCATCTTCAACTCCCAACTTCTCTGTTTAGTCATACACCAGGTTCTTCTATTTCCAAGCAATCTCAAGAAACGCAGCATGGTGTTCTCTCTTTCTTACTTACTTTTAAACACAGCATGAACAGCTCTCCCATTTGCTTGCTTATGTCAGTTACTGTTCTGTGCCTTTGTGACATTGCTCTCCCATTGTGTGAATTGGATGCTCCTAGGGCATGCATTGTTGTCAGCTGTGCACAGGGATACCTGACCCTGTGCCTCAGTTCAGTTCAGTTCAGTCGCTCAGTCGTGTCCAACTCTTTGCGACCCCATGAACCACAGCACGCCAGGCCTCCCTGTCCAGCACCAACTCCCGGAGTTTACCCAAATTCATGTCCATTGAGTCGGTGATGCCATTCAGCCATCTCATCCTCTGTTGTCCCCTTCTCCTCCTGCCTTCAATCTTTCTCAACATCAGGGTCTTTTCAAATGAGTCAGCTCTTCGCATCAAGTGGCCAAAGTATTGGAGTTTCAGCTTCAACATCAGTCCTTCCAATGAACACCCAGGACTGATCTCCTTTAGGATGAACTGGTTGAATCTCCTTGCAGTCCAAGGGACTCTCAAGAGTCTTCAACACTGTAGTTCAAAAGCACCAATTTTTCGGCGCTCAGCTTTCTTTATAGTCCAACTCTCACATCCATACATGACTACTGGAAAAACTTTGTGCCTGGGGACCAACTATTTTATAAATCTGTTCTATGGAGAAGTAATTCTCAAAGGGTAGTGTAAATAAAAATCACCTACAGAGCTGTTAAAACACAGATTCCTGGGCCCTCTCTCAAGTATTAGTAATGCTCTTGGTTAGCTGACTACACAATGGATAATACTGCTTTGGGGCACAAAATGAAATGCTTGGAGTATGAATTTAGATGAATGTATATTCCCTCCAAAATTCAGGCAACTCTGATGATTTATGAAATACATTCTTGAGATTTCCTGCAAGTCAGAAAATCTGAACATAAGTTGCCCTTGACTTACACAGATTATTTACTACATACTTTACCTGCCCTGTTAGCCAAACGGCCCTGGAAATTCTTTTTCTTTCTTCTTAACTATTTAGGATTTAAATCTTCCTTTTTTTCTCCTTTTTAAGTTGTGAAATTATACCCCTTCCTACTCTACTCTGTTCTTGCCTTCCCGTAGGCCCTGAGGACAACACTGGTGGTCAGCCTTCTCTCCCAGACCCACTGCTATTTGATCTTTAGTTCCAGTTACCTTTTCAGAGCTTCCTCCCTATCTTGGTTCTCATCTGCTGCTTAAACTCTTGTGAGAAAATATTCTGTGGAAACAGAGTTTATATATTTCTCTGAAATGTTTTACTTCAGCACTTTCTCATCTCAGAGACTCACCTTCAGCACATATATGACCTTGGTTTTTATCCACAAGGTTTAATAGGGGTTGGAGTGAGTGGTAATCTTAAGAGAAAGTTTTTCCCTATTGCTTCTATTGGTTAAAAGCTTTAAAAAAGCCAAAATGGGCTGTGTGCTTCAGGGACAGCAGGGCTGGAAAAAACTCTGAGACTGCAGCTTTTCCCATGGTAGACCAGGCAAGGTAAAACATGGGTCAGAAACAGTAGGTGAAGGGGGTGAGTGGGGTGTGGGGCAAGAATAGAATGACCAATCCCCGTGTTTCAGAAAAAAATTTTCTGTTGAGAGGGAGCAAGCCAGAGGATTTAGTCTGGTGTAAAGTTTTCATTCCCTCCGAGTCTTCATTCCTTGATCCTTCATTCATCTTTACTATCTTTAAAAAGCTTAACACTTTGTCAGAACTTCCTTCCCTTAGGCCATAGAGGCCCACCTCCAGTAGTTCACAGCTGGAAAAGTCCTTAATCCCACTGCCATAGGGAAAAATACATACTTGGCTCTTAATTTGGAATGCTTCACATTTTCTTCTTAGAGTATTGTTACATGAAGTGGTTAACTTCCATGGTATTAATAATATTAGTAGTCCAGTTACAATTCTGTGCCTTAAATATTTTTTCTTGTGTGATAGCTTAGGAATTTAGCCACTCTTCATAGATTAGTTCTATGAGAAATTTATCTTAAGTTGCAAACTTCTGACTTGCAAATAAACTTCTACAATATAATTTATTTACATGTTGTATTGTGTGTGTGTGTGTGTGTGTGTGTGGTTTAAATTAAAAGCATATATTTTTATTTATTTATTTGGACATGTAAACTTGAGTTTGCTTGACCTGAGGATAATTGTGCTTCTTGAAGTTAAAATAATTTACAAAACAGTGCACAATATGAAATCACTTGGCTATGTGTCTGCTCAAATTAAGAAATGCAAAATAGTTAAGTATAGTAGAATATGTAGGTTGAATGCTCAAAGAGATGAAGGAAATTTTTTTACTTTAAATGAACTACATGCTTTAAATTCATGCAAATTCTGCCTTATATCATATGCAAAGCTTGTGAAAATCCCTATGAGAGTTCTATCGATTGATGGCAAATAGTTTTTTCCCTTTTAACTTCTCCCCCATCTGCTGCATATGCATTTGATTTTCTTTTAGGCACCATGATTGAGGATGTGGTTTAACACTGAAATGCTGTGCGTACTAAATGTAAAAATATTGGGGAAATACAGAAACTAAGCATTATCACTCTGCTTTTAAGAGAGTATACTGTATATTACTGTAGTTAACTGTCCAGATCCCAAATCTTAAAAAAACAGGCTAACCTAGAACTCAGAGTTCAGAGGGCATCCACAATAACTGCTTCTCCGTGCAAGGAATCCCAGGTCCTGGCCTTCATTGCCCAGCTGACCTAAGGATTGCCACTATTGGTAGTCACTATGTTAGGAATGCAAAGAAGTTTTTAGTTGTAAGGAGCTCACAGATTGCTGGCACATGTATGGTTTTCTTAGATTAGCCTAGGGGATGAAAAGGGGATGAAACACTTCTGAATCCATGGGAGTGCCCTGGAAATCCTTCTTCCTTTCTATCTCTTTTCTCCTATCAGTTTTCCATTTTATGACATCATCATTGAAGCCAGAGATTAGTTTGCCTACCATTGAGTGCTTTCCTCCAATGGGTTGATCTTATCTGAGCTGTTCTCACTTGAGGGCTTTCACAATCAGACTGGAGTTTTATGAAAACAATATTTGGGATATTCTTATACAGGAAAGCCTTGAGAATGTGAAGAAAGTAATGTCTCTCTCTTTTTTTTAATAAGAGGAGCCTGAAATAAATAGTTAAAAGTCTTGCCTAGAGATGCTGGTAAATTTGGTAAATTAAAAGTACAACTGAGATCATAACTATGAAACACAACTCCCAAGGCTTAGCATAAATAATACAACTACTGTTAATTTTTCAGAGACCTCTGAACTTATGAAGCACTTGAATGTATTTTATTTCAATCAATTGCTTTGATTAAATGATTTAGTGTATATAAAATACTTGGTATGGCGCTTCGTATTCAGAAAAGCACTTAGTATTGGCTGTAATCCTCTCAGCAACTTTGTAAGTTAGTAGAAATTTTTTCTTCCTTTCATTTTATAGTTGAGTGAACAGGTTTACAGAAGTTGTATTTTGCTCAGGTCTTTCTACCTCTAGATTTCCTGCTTTTCTCACTTTTATCACATTGCCTCAGAAACAAAGTATTCCCATTTACATTTCATTTTTAGGCCAAAGTATCATAGAGCTGCAAAGGGCCTTCAGTGCTGTGTAGTCCAGTTTCCTCACAGTATTGAAAAAGTTGAGGATAAGAGTGACTAGGTGACTTCCTCAAGGTCATACAGATAGGTAGTCTGAGAACTAAAACTGGGACCTGCGTCTTCTAACTTACTCAGTGCAGAGAACTAGAAGTCTGGAGTCCTAGATGGAATTCTAAATTCTGTCCTAACTTGTTCTAAAAAGTTCAGTGAGAGGCAGTACTTCTTCGTACCTCTGGGTACCACCACCTTTACAATGAGAACTCTTTTATGTTTATCTGATATCTGCTATTTTTGGTTACTTAGTAGTTCCCAAATCTTTACAGTAAAGGTTCTGAAATTTGCAGTGCCTGCTTTCTTTAATTCATTTATTGAGCACCTACCATTTGGCGGTCACTATGGTAGTCTTAGGGATACAAAGGCAAATTTGCCTCATAACAGGGCTTTTTGCCAGATTGCTGGCACATGTTTGGATTTTCAGCAAGGCAGCCTGGGGGATGAAAGAACTCCCAAGTCCCTGGGAATACTCTTATGTTTCTAAAGCCCAAATTAAAATCAGCATCATTGTGATTGTTGTGGACATCATTTAGGGTCTCATTAAATGATGGTTTCTAAGGAAGCCCAGAAAAGGAAGTAATGTTATTCCAAAGGCAGGTGTAGCCCTGGACAGATGAGGAAGAAGAGAAAAATTAAGAAAACAGGGAGGAAACTTGTTAAATTGAAGTAATTTTTTTTTTTCATACTCTCTTTGTGCAGTATTCAGGACATGAATTCTTATCTTGGTTGGACAAATGAGGATACTGAAGTCCAGACAGATCAGATGACTTGTTTGTATCAGACAAAGAAGGACTGGAACCTGGGTCCCTTGACTTCTTGTCCAGTGCTTGCTCTCTTGCACCTGATTACTGCGGCAAATGAAAAGGATAGAGTGCAAGGGGCCGGGGTTGTGGGCATAGGGCTGTAGTACACCCAGCTGCTTTTGTTTTGGTGTTTGCTTGTTTGTTTACTGCCAAGGCTGAACTGAACTATTTCTCTTTCCAGCATCAGCATCTCTATTGAGTTAAATAAGACTTTTTGTGGGAGAAAGTCACCTGCCAGCTCTGTTCTCAGGCCAGACAGACAGGAACTCTGTTAAGTTCTTCCTGAGATGGATATTTCTTAAGGCGGCTACCACTGAACTGACCTTTATCCTGGTAGATCTGAGAAGTCAGAGGTCGGAGACCACATCTGTGGAATACCTCTCATTAGGGTCACCTGGGACAGGAATGTTGCTTGTTTTCTAACTTTAACACTTAGAGGAGTCATACAGCCCATGACCTTTGCCCTTCTTAGCTGGTGATAGGGCCCCTTTGTCAGAAAAGCATTCATGTGGATTCTACCTCACTGTTTCAAGTCACTCCCCCTATTAAGTCTGAGGCAGCAAAGGAGTGAATTGAATTGCTTTTCTCACTGTGAGGGAGATTCATGCATTATGCTCAGCCAGTTAACAGGTCAGAGGAATGAGTTTCCCACTGTGTGAAATGTCTTCCTTTATCATTATGTTTGTATTCTTTAAAAACTTGCCTTAGTATCAGACACTCCGGAAAACGTGTGTTTTTTTCCCCCCCTAGTAACTACAGAATTAGAAATACTAACTCCTTCAATTCTTGCTGTGAATGCTCATTGTGTTGGTGTGCAGACGCTTGTGTGTCCCTGGACAGTGTTCCCACTGCTTCCTCATTCTTACAGAATGAAACTCTGAAGTTTGAAAGTGTCTGAGTCCTGGAGCAAGATAATTGAATGTGACAGGAACACAGTAACCAGAAGACCTGAGAGGCCATGAAAGATTTGCATTGCAAATATAAAAAATAAATAACGAGGCTTCTTTTTCTCCCTTACAGGGAAACTGGATTCCAAAATCCATCAAGGAGCAAAGAAGGGGTTAATGAAGCAGAATAAAGCTGGCTGACCCAGGAAAAAAGGAACTCTACAGCATAGTGGAGTTCTGTGTACTAAAATTTCTGTCCACTGGTCTTTTGAAATTGAAGCAGTAGCAATCTAAGGACTTGGCATCAGGCGTTAAACTTCCTCTCAGAATTTAAACTCTTATCAAAATCTGTATATTTTTCTTAACGAGATTCTTACTGTATGTAGTGGGTCAAAAATCTTTGGATACATTACTTATAAAAACTTATTTTAAAAATTCTCAATCTTTGACATTTTTCTTAGAATGATACAGAAGAAAGTGGACCAAGTTGGAAATTTCCTCTCTGAGGCTTGGATTTATTTTAATTAGGGAAATTCTTAACCTAGGTTAACAATATTTTAAGGGACCACTTGAATTTTAAAGTGTTTTTTTCCCCCAAAGTGATAACTTGGTGGAGTGTTAGGATGTTTGAGGAATTCTATGTTTAATACAAACAAGTGATGGGAACAAAAAGTCCCCAAACTAAACAGGTTTGCTGCTCTAGTCCAGCATCTCTTCAAATGAATAGTGTTCAAAAACTGAGTACTTCGTTGGCAGATTTTTGGGGGGCAGGCGGGGCTGGGGTGGGGGTGTAACCTGAAGAGGTGCTGCCACTTTGTTCTTTGGTTTGAGACATTCGGACATGAGAGGATCAGGCTGGGACGAGATGGAGGCACCTGGTAAAGCAGCATGAAATGGCGCTGTTTATTTTGTTGGTATTGCAAGAGTATCATTTGGCTGGAGCAGTTAGAAACAAACAAAAATAAAATCCATTCAATAAATGCATCTAGATAACCCCAAAATGCTGAAACCAAGCCCTTTAAGGCATCCATACCCCAGGAAGCTATGAGTTTTGAAAAAATAGGTTGGTTTGAAATGAGACTTTTTACTAGTCATTCTGGTCCCACTTAGTGAAGTACTTTTTTTTCTGAGGCTGTTCAGAAGAGCTGTCAGAATCTCAGTTGCTGGCATCAGGAAATTCATGGTCTTCAGTGTGTATGTTCTGCTTTTTATAAAGGAGCACTACCACACTGGGGAAGTTGGATTCCCTCCAGCAGTTGTGTGCATGACTTAAAAAAGAGAGCACAAGGGAGAGAAAAAAAAAAGTGCCCTGTGTTATGAAAAAGATTAATTTCCCCTTTCTTTAATCCTTCATATTCAGCGTTTATTTGCATTGAAATTCCTCCACTTATGTATTGATGTTCACTCAACTGTGAACCCTGCTTGTTGCATGGCTCTGGGCATTGGTTTTGTGGTGGACTGATCACCCTGGATTCCCAGGGAAAACCCACCAGATTCTTGTTCTGGTGATGCAGACATGCTGTATTCTTTTTTTTTTTTCTGTTCAACTTGTGTAGAGAAAGTGGAAAGGACACTAATGGCACTTCTTTAGGGGGAAAAAAGTCTCTCTCTGGCCTTCTACAGACCCTAGTACTATTAATGAAGCCACAGTAGGTTCACTACGCAGTTACTAGTTTACTAAGCAGTAACAACTTGAATTCTGTGCTGGAATTGTCTGGTTTTTTGTTTGTTTGTTTTAATACCAAAATAAAATTGAAAAGCAGGAAGTGAAGAGCCCAGGGAGCAAAAAAAAAAGTTTTTCTTTATGCCTTTTTATTTGAACGACAGCCTGAGCACAGAGGAGTATGGATTGATTTTTTCCACCTGGATAGATTGTGGGTGCATGCCTAAAGAAAAACATCAGGAGATGCAAGAGTTCAGGTTATGCAACCATTTTGTGTGCTGTGATAAGAGAGTTTACAAGAACTTCATAAGTTTGAGAACCCAACCTCAGCATCCAGAATACGCAGCTGGAGCCACAGGAGTAAACGGCGGAGTAACTTGGAAACTTCTCCTTTTCACGGTCAGCCTGTGAAAGCCTCCCTTCAGTTCACATGGTGGTGGTATAAGGTCTCTCTTTTATTTGTGGAGACACCCGGGAGGAAGTGTGGGAGAGACTTGGGGGTAGATGGCCCTCAGTTGCTCAGTGATGAATAGCATAATTTAAAGTCTAGTGGAAATTCTTAGCAGCCTGAGTACAAACTCGCCCAGGAATAGCCTGTCAGTACTTTACAACACTTTGCACTGACCCTGTTACTCTGGAACACCTTGGCCTGAGGGAAGGTCCACATTTCTGAGCTGGTTTTCTTGTACAGGTTAAAGATCTTACTCTCTTTTGGATGGTTGGGTTCAATGGCTGTCAGTTTATACAGTTACTAAAGGATTCAGCTTTTTTGTTTTTGTTTTTCTAGGCAGGACACAGTCTCAATTATATAAGCTCAAAGTAGGATATATATAAAACTGGAGACTTTCCTCTGTCAGGATTTAGAAGGCTTTGGCCATGCAGACAGATGTTTAGAATGGAGTGGGGGCTGGGAGGTGGGGGTGGGATGATGGTTTACTTGCTATAGCTAATCTAGAGAAAGAAAACTAGGTGTCCTCCCTCCTTTTTTTTTTTTTAAAGCCGGAAGTTTACAGAAACCCTTTTTTTCCTTAGGGAGTAGGTGTAAAAATTTCAGACTTTAAAGATTGCTTTTATAAATAATTATAAAGTTATGGCTTTTTATGAGTTATAGCCCCTAATCTCTTTCCGTTTTAACTACTGTCTCTACTAAAGCCCGTTTATGTGGATTTCATTTCATTTGCTAAATTTGTGTGTGTGTGTGTTTTAATGCCTTTGCTAGAGCTCCTAGCCAAGACTGAGACAGTATTGGGGTTGTTCTCTTGCCCAGTTAGAAAAGGCCAGTAAAAAAGCAAGCATCTATTAAACTAGAGAAATCAGCTAACTTCAGTTTATTAGGCCTGGGGGGAGGAAAGAAAGTCCTGTGGTGAAGGTTGTTTTTTTTTTTTTCCCTTGAGATTCAAATAGCAAGTGCACATCTGCTGTTGTCAGCTTCTGTGAATGTGTTTGGAGGGAGGTGATCCATATCACAGGCTCCAGCAGCATCAAGGGATCTAGCATGCGGAGGGCTTTCTACTTCTCTCAGGCAGAGAAGAAAGAACATGGCCACAGTGCCACCCTCTCACACGAAGAAACTTGTGTAAATGTGTGTCCATTCATGTTTGTACACATAATGTGGATTAATTCATGGGGTGAAACTTCATAGACTGATCAGATTTCTGTTGTGACAATGTAGAGTCTAGAACAAAAACCTAGTAAATACCGTACCTTGACTCAGAGTCTGGTAGATAAGGTGAGGTGGAGATGGTGACTGAGAAGGTGTAGATGTGTCACAGGAAGGGAGTGAGATGTTGGATCAGGGGGTAAAAAATGTCAATACGGAAGATCTGAGAAGCGTCTAGAGCTGTACTGCCTAATATAGTAGCTACATGTGATTATTTAAGTGAAATTAAGAATTCAGTTCTTCAGTCACAGTACCATATTTCAAGTGTTCACATAGCTACATGTAGCTAATGACTTCTGAATTGGGCAGCACAAGTATAGAATAATTCCATCATTGCCCAAAGTTCTATCAGACAGTCCTTGTTTGGAGTAGGGGTCAGCACACTTTCTCTTATTATAAAGAGCCAGACGCAAGTATTTTAGGCTTCTCAGGTTATACGGTCCTTGTTACAACTATTCAACTTTGCTATTGTAGTGCAAGTGAAATGAATCCATAGATAATACATGGGTGAATGAGCATGGCTTATGAGCCGCTAAAACTTTATTTATGAACACTGAAATTTGAATAACATTAATACAATTTTCACATCACAAAATAGTCTTCTGGTTATTTTTCAGCCATCCAAAAATGTAAAAACCATTCTTAATTTATGGGACATATTTGTCCTGTGAGCCGCATTTTGCCAAACCCTGGTCTAGAGGAATAAGGAGTCAAAACTTAAGATTCTTTTACTGTATAGGACCTCAATTGCTTGAAAATTTTTAATGGTACTTCTAAGCTTGAGAAATTTCTCTAAAAATTCACTGTAGGAATGTTTGCTTTTCTTTGTTCCCCATTTTTGCAATTCAGTGTTTTCCCATGGTAGAGGCATGCTCTTTAGTAGGAGATGCCACTTTAGTGTTAACTCTTAAGTCATACCTGTCTCAAATCTAACCCTTCTCTTTGTCTACCTGCAAGTAGCTGAATCGTCACTTGTAACATCATCACCTGGGGTCAGTTTTGTTCTTGTACTGTCCTAGAACGCTGAATATGGGTGGATCAGGGGGAGATTATTTTTCCTAGGCCAGAGCAGCTTAGTGTTCATCTTGAGCTATTACCCCCTGACACACACACGCACACACTTTTTGCATGCATATGTGGAAATGGAGAGCAAAGGGGTTTTATGATCTGCCTTTATCCTCAAATCACATGCTATCTTGAGTGGTACTGTTGAAGGATGCCTCAGGGTAAGCGAAAGGAAAGATAAAAACTGCAGAGCTGGGACTTCCCCGGGGTCCAATGGTTTGGACTTCCAAGCTTCCACCGCAGGGGACACGGATTTGATCCCTTGTCAGGGAAGTAAGATTCCAAGTGCTGGAGACTGCAACCAAACAAAACTGCAGAGCTGACTAAGATGGCAAGGACACAGGAAGGACACTAAGACTTGAGAATTAAGATAAATTTCTTCTCGCTAGGAAAGGGAGTGGACGTTTTAGAGAAGAGGTGGTGTAGAGTATGATGAGGTTCCTGAGTGAGAGGTAGGTGGGAGGGTTCACTTAAAGAAGGGCTGAATGCCTACTAGATCGTGTGCTGGGCAATCAGACGAATGGCAGATAAGAAAAGATAAAAGCTAAACTCGTTAGAAATAGAATGGTGTGTTGGAAAAGGACAAAGTAGGACTTAGAGATACGGGGTGGCAAGGTGAAAGGTGATATTGGATTAGAAATGGGTGCTTTGGAGAGGAAAACTAGTGGTAATCCTAAATAAGAAATTGGAGAACAAAGGATAAAATATTAGGGGTTGCTACTTTCCTGAACCAAGTGATAAAGTGGATGAAACCACGATTAGCTTTGCTGGTTCTTTGTGATGTTCACGTTCAGACAGACCCTTTGCTCTTCCCATGGTTGGACACCTACAGAACTGGTGTCTTCCGTATTTAAGGTACGATACTTCCCCAGAGACCTCTGCGAGGAAGTCTGGTCCAGCGAGAGTTCTTTCCACGAGGATAGAGCGTTAGGTTTGAGCTCTCCAATCCAGGCTTCTTCGAGTTTATCTCTGTTTTAACCGACTTGCCGGGTTTTCCAGCATTCCCAGAGCTCCGAGTCTCTAATCCGGGCTCCGAGTCTCTAATCCGGGCTCCGTGTGACCGCGCGTTCCGAGACCCAGGATTTGGCTCCTCCATCCAGGTTCCGGGTTTCCTCTGCGCTCTACGGCTCCAGACAGCACAAGGATCCGGATCCGAGGGCCCGGTAGTCCAGTGTCCGGGTCTTCTGGGCGGCCCTGGTTGTCCCGGATCGCGGCGGCGGCGGCGGCGGCGGTGGCGGCGGCTGAGGGACCCGCGGCCCGGGACACAGCGGCACCGGCGGGCGGGGCGGAGCGGCGCGAGGAGGGGGCGGAGAGCCGGAGCCGAGGCGGGGTGGGGAGGGGGGGAGGGGCCGCGGGAACGGATGGCGGCCTGGGCCCCGTAGCAGCAGCGGCTCTACGGCCCGGGGCCCAGGCGGGCGGAGGTGGCGGCTCCCGGGACCGGCCGCGCGGTGAGTCCGGAGCTTTGTGTGGAGCCGGGGCTGGGGGAGGAGAGAGGCGGCGGCGCTCAGGGGGCCGGGGATAGCGGCGCCTGACGGAGGAAGTGGGGGTTGGGGGGCCGGGGAGGAGGGAGGAGAAGGTGTGTAGGGCCGGGGGGGAGGGGGTCATTGCCTGGTTGGGGGAGGGGGCGTCGAGGGGCGCAGGGTGAAGTTCAAAGCGTGGCCAGGGCTGGTTCAGGCAGAGGATAGGGGTGCTCGAGAGGGGATTAGGGTCTGGCCAGGTTGTGGGGACAGGCCAGAGAGTTTCCGAGGCGAGTCTGGGTATCTTGAGGGGGCCCGGGGCGACTGGAGCTAGTGAGGGAGTTAGGGGGGTTCAGGGCGAAGGGCTGGGAGCAGGACGTGTGCGTGGCCCAGGAGTGGGGGGGGCAAGGTGGCTGGGAGTGTGCAGTAAGTAGGCTGTGGGTGTGTGCTCCTTCCAGGCTTCAGGTCACATTTACTCCTGTCCCTTTCTTCAAGATGGAGGGATTCCTGGGCCTGGCCTTAACTGCTGTCCTAGTGCCCCCGGGAGGGTTTGTGACCCTGTCCTGTTTGGAAAACCCGTGCTGCCCTCTTTTCCCTTTATGTGTAATTACGGTTGGATCATCTCTGTGCTTTGCTCAGATTCTCCTTCCTCCCTCTGGGGTTGAGGAGGAGGAGACACATCTGACCAATTAATGTGTGTTTGTGAAACAGGCAGCAGCAAACAGTCATTTCAGCTTCTAGGAATTAGGCTCACACAGGGTGGCGAGATCAGAGCCCTTCAGGGGGAATATTTCTGAACAAATCACAGATGATTAAATTCTCAAAGAAACAGCTTCCTACCTAAATGAGAGTGGGAAAGATGGGGGAGAAAGCCTGTCTGTTTCCAGCCATGTGTCCAGAGCCCCAGGGGTTGAGGAGGGTCCCCAGTCCCCCCACAGGCCTCTCTTTTCTCTGTGAGGCTTTGCTCTGCAGCCTTGAGTTAATTTCACCCCTGCTGCTTTGTCTTGGGGGAGGGAGTGCTGGTTTAGGCTGTTGTGAGGAGATGACTGTTTTGCTGCCACACACAATAGTCGTGTCATTTTATCGGGAGAGCTACCCCAGGGCTGAGAACTGCTGCTGCAGAGATAAACCGGTCCCTCTCACCCGCCTATTGTGTACACAGTGAAGGTCATAGGTTCAAGTCTTGTCTGAGAGCTTTGGATAGGCTCCATCTCCTAGGATGCTCAGTGCCATTTTCTTCCTTTTCCAGACTGGGGCTTGCCATTGGAGGAGGCCAGACAGAAAGGCTCTTCTTTTTGAGTGAGGAACAATGCAGAGCTCATTGGCACACATTTTTCAGAAGAATAGGGAATGCCAGCCATGTTGTGCCTGCCTCTTTGGCTAGCCTGTACTAAGTTGAGGAGAAATAGTGGCTGGAAGACTCAATCCTGAGATTTGTGTCAGACTTCTAAGGAAAAAGACTCTAAGCTAGTTCAAGCCAGCCAATTTAATCCTTTTTATAGAGATGGGACACTCCTACAAAGATGTTTGTTTATTTGTTTAGGAATACCACTAAAAACCTGAGCAGGGTTAAGATAGGGAGTCACGGATCAAGCACCTTTTTAATGGGGACTTCCTGGTCAGAATAATTGCTCAACAAAAAACCCCACAGAATTTGCCTATCTGGGCAAGAGCTGGGGGAACCAAAATAACTTTCCTTTTTATCTTTAATTCTCATGAAAGGATGTGACTTGCTCATTGTGCAGAAAATCCATATGTGTGTTTGTGTTAGGGAGAAATTTGCCAGAGTAACAAAAAAATTTGAGATCTTGGGAGTTATGAATGAGAGAAGGATGAGAACAAGCTAGAAGAAACCCTATCCTTGTATTTACCTCATAGAAATGCCCAAATAGTACTACTAGTTGGGTACTTGGGTACTGTTAGTTGGGTAAACAATAACTAGGGACTAGAAATGAGGCTTCCCTTTAGGACTTTAAAGAAAACTTTTCTTTGAAAAGAGATTAGAAATCAATTGTCATTGTGAGAGGACAGTTGTACACAACATACGTGGTCCACAATAGCCAGCCATTTCCTATTGGGTGTCATTGAAGAGGAACCTGAGCCTTTGGTTGTGGTAAGGGTCTTTCCGAGGCCCTCAGTCTGACGACGTTGCCTCCCTTTTCTCTTTATTTCAACGAGTTTCTTGAAAATGACGGCTTGCTGCTGAGGTGTTAGGCTTTGTTAGGAGGGAACAGGTTGTTCTGACCTTTCTATTTCTTGGTGACAGAAGTGTCTTAAGGCCTTGCTAGAGGTGGTGACTGTCTTTAGACTGTTTTCAACTGTGTGTCCTAGGTCCCTAAGTCAGCTAAACTGAATCCAAAACTTTTTGCTCTTGGGCTGTTGACTTTCATTTCTGAATCCTGTCAGGTGACAGTGAAGGCAGAAGCCTCAGATTAAATTTGCCCTGATTAGATTTAGTGGTTTCAGAATTGGGCCCTTGCCACAAGGAAACTTACAAGTCTTCTGATTGTGACCATCTTTCAGAGAACACTTTGGATTTCCACACCGCTCCCCCAGCTTCTTGTTAGAAAATGTTTCCTTGTGAGAGGTCTAGATAGCTGGACAGATTAGTGCTTATTTTGTGTGAGGATATGGAAGCATAATTTTGGCTTCTGGTAGTAATTATGTTGCAATTAGCATATAGCAGCTAAATGACTGGAACAGGATAATTTGTTGAGGGGTTTACTGATTGCTCTGTCAAGTGGAAGTGCCACTCCTTACTTATTTGACTCAGAATACCACTGCCTGGGCTCAGCCATGGAGACTTAACAAGTACAGGAATGATGTGTGGTCTCCAGAAGTTCTCCGCTTTCTCTCTTATTACTGCCAGGTACAATAGAACCTTCTAGTGCCACTTTCTCCTGATCATAGGTACCTAAGCAATTGTTATTTCCCTTGTGGAAACTGGTCGTGAATGGGAATACTGCCAGACAGATGGGGCCACTCAGAAATGAGGCAGCCTTATGTTGTGTGGCAAATTTTGTTTTAAGCAGCTGAATTCTCACTTCTGCCTGATTTTTAAAAATCAGTTTCCTTTAAAAAAAAAACTTGCAAAATACAAAATCACGTAGTGACTAAATATACCTTTGTGATATCTCATAAAAGTTGGCTGTGACAGACAAAATGAAGACAGGCAATGCTGATTGGCATGTTCTGGGCCCACTAAGAGTCAGTGAAGGGCTCTTTTCACTAGGGAACAGGTAATTCACCAAAGCACCTGCCTGGCTGGGCATGTGGAATTGGCAGCAGCTGTGCAGCTGAAGAGGGATTATTGAGCAGGTGGTTAAAGAATCACATGCCACAGTGACAAGAAAATACTTGGTCTTCCGTGGTTTAGGTTCAGTTCATATGTATGAAATTCTTCTTTGTTTTCTTAATGCCTGATGCTGGTGTGTTAGTGAGGCGATAATGAAATAAAGGGAAGAGATTCTTCCTTCTCTGTATTTCTTTTAGATTACTGAGTAGCATGCCTTAGATGTGGTCCTAAACGGCCCTATTGTATTTCTGTGAGTTCTGGCTTTATGCCCTGTGAATGGGAAGGAAATAATGGTAATTCAGTGTTTCTAGCACTTGTTTATTAGGGGGATAGGGAAGGAGAAAATTCTTTGCTTTTAGTGTGGTGAAAAAGATTTAGCCCACTGGGAGGATACCCAGCAGGTTTTGTGCAGAGGATGTAATTGACTTTTTGTGTTAAGTCTACCTGACATGGCTTACTCAAGACTTTCACATGTGTTTTTATTTTATGAATGTAATTCTCCACATGAAGTTTGCCATTTTTAGTTTCTCCCAACACCTTTATAACTCTCTTTTTCTGGCTTTGAGTTTAACATCACTGTTAGGATCAAGTCATCACCAGAAGACTAAATCATGTCAAGGAAGTAGCTCAAGTAAATATTTATCTTAAAAACAAGGGTAGCATTTCCTATAACTTGGAGAAGGACTTTCTATTTTGAGGTTTTCTGCAAATTCCCAGATTTTCCTCCCAGGTTATCATCATCTGTTAATGTGATTTCATTTTTCTTTCACGTGTTCATGCCACTATAAGTGGCAGTGCTGTAGAGCCTAAAATGTATAAACAAGCATCTTGATGTTTATTTTGTGACTTCTCTGGTGTCCTCCAGTCATTTTCTGTATTAGGCTGACAAACTGAGTGCTTGAAAAACCCGCATGCGCAACCTAATTGAATTCACAAGGTATTAATTAACAGTTGATTGACAGGAAAGACGATATAGTAACTGTTTTGGAGTTCAGAAATCAGTTTTCCAAGTGAAGTGAAGGCTTAGATCTGTTAGAAGGATTGAGACAGATTTGGATATTATAGATGGATGGATAGATTGATTTTTTTGATTGATTCAGGGAAAAGGGAGGCAAACGGTGGACCACTGCAAAGACAGGGACATTTGCAAGAATCTGTTTACACCTAGTTCATAACCTAGCTTTGAGTAGCAGCCTAGCCATTCTTTGTATAATTTCACTTCTGGGAAAGAATATAAACTTCTCTATATCCCTGGATGAAGCCATCACAGGTGTTTGTTTGTTTTAAACTGTTCACAAAGCACCATGTATTTTCCTAGCATTCTCAGTAGTTTGCTTCCTCCTGTTTTTCCCCCTCCCCCATGGCCCCTCCACATTCTCTGCTCTGAAGACTTCTCCAGCAGCTTGGAAACACTCTAATTACTGTAGCTATTATAGTCACAACGCAGATCTTCCACCTCCTTCCCACTCACCCCTTTCTGTCTTCCTTCCCCCTCCTCTTGCTCTAGCAGCAGGAGTTGAACTGCAGTCTCATGAGCACAGTCAGATCTATGAATGAGCTTTATATCTTGTCAAGGCAGAACTCCAGATCCAACAGGGCTGATTTTTCATGGTTCTCTTGCTGTTTGTTCTTGGATCAGAGTCCCAGAAATAAGAGATGGCAAATACCTATTAGGTCATATCTAATCCATCACTCAGGAGCAAACCTGTGATCTTTCTTTTGTCTCTGTAAGAATCTTTTCCTTCTTTCTTTTGCAGGTGAGAACTGTCTGATGCCAGGCAAACTCTGAAACTGCTTTCTTTTTATTGTGCTCTCTGGTCATTAGTATTAGGCCAGCTTTGCTCTTGGATTTTTATTCTTATCTCATTTTCAGGATTACTTGCTCCCAGCAGACTATCCACCCTCTTCAACTCGGTCCTCTCTTCTTGATTGCTGGCGCCACTTGTGTGTATGTGGGTTCCTTTTGTACCATCAGTTATCTGTGCCAGAAGTTACCACTTCTCAAACCTTTGCTACCAGAGTCACTGTGGCATCCTCTTAAGGAGTTTCATTTGATGAAAGCACAGGACACAAATACCCGCAGGTGATAATTAATAAAATGGCTCAGAAAATATGTGCCGGGTTGTGCCCTCAGGAAAGCATGTACTATATGAACAAATGCTGCGTCTTTCTGTTTGATTTGGGGTACTTCCTGGTCTAACCCTTTGTTCTCTTTATATGGATAAATTTTATTTTTGTGTGGCTTAGTTACAGTTACTTATTTTCTGATTTAATAGTGTAAAATGTTTGCTAATATGGCTTTTTAAAGCATAAAGGAAAAAGCATAGAATTGTGCGCCATAAATCCCAGATTTTGATCACTGTATTGCCTCTAACAAGCTATGTAACCTTGTGCTAGTCACTCCTATGTTTTTCTTTTCCTTATCTGTAAAATGAGCACATTAGACATGATCATCTCTAAAGGTTACGTGTAGTGTTGAATTTTACGATATCAAGATTGTGATGAAAGAATGGGACAAAATGATTAACATAAGCTTTTTTTTTTTAATCGTGTCAGTATTTAGAAGGGCAAATAAGTGCAATCTTAGTTTCAGGGGCTTGACTCTCACTTCTCTTTGATATGTGTATATTGGTTTTTTTTTTTTCCACTAAGCTGTCTTCTTTTGGAGAGTCTTGTATCCTCATTCTGTAGGTTCACCAATTTTTCAAATATATCTTTTTCTAGCTTGCTCCAGCTATAGCAGTTGGGATCAGAAAGCTGCAGAAAAAGAACCTCAGCTTGGGAAAAGGAAATCAAACCTAGAAGGATTTACCTGATATCAATAAGAAGTAATTTTGTGTATTCAGCCAGGGATTTAAGATCTTTAAATCTCTTATATCTGAAATCTTTAGCCAAATGGGACTGATATTGGAAGTAGGATTGGGCACTTTTCTGTTTCTGTCCAGTTAGTGGGAAACCTGCTTTGAGTTAACTTCTTGGCATTGCATAAAAGTTGCCCACTGTTTTGTTTAGAAAATAAAATTGTTATTTTTAATGCTCGAATGCAAAATCGGCAGTTTGACCAACAAGGGGGAATCTCTGAAATACCCCCTAAAAGGGATTGAGCAATTTGAAGCTGATGGGTGACTTTAGGAACTTTGAAATTGGTAGTACAGTTGATCCTTGAACAACACAGGGGTTGGGGTACCCCACCCCCAGTGAAATAAAAATATCCTCATATAACTTTGTAGTTGGCCTTCCAGTATCTAAGGTTCTAACCAGCGTCTGATTGTGCAGTTCTATAGTGTGTATTTATTGAGAAAAAAAAAAATCCAGATAGACATGGACCTAACATCACAGTTCAGACTCGTAGTGTTCAAGGGTTAACTGTGATGTTAGGAAGTCTTTGCTTTCAAGTAGTTTAAAGGAATCAGAGAAGGCAGTGGCACCCTACTCCAGTACTCTTGCCTGGAAAATCCCACGGATGGAGGAGCCTGGTAGGCTAAGATTGGGTCATGGATGTCGCTAAGAGTCGGACTTGACTAAGCAACTTCACTTTCACTTTTCACTTTCGTGCACTGGAGAAGGAAATGGCAACCCACACCAGTGTTCTTGCCTGGAGAATCCCAGGGACAGGGGAGCCTGGTGGGCTGCCATCTATGGGGTCACACAGAGTCGGAAAGGACTGAAGCGACTTAGCAGCAGCAGCAGCAAAGGAATAAAAGTGTATAACCTAGTTGTGAAGCCCCCAAGTTAGAATTTTAAACAGCATTTCCCAGTTAATTTTTGGATTTGGAACTTCCAATAGCAGCTTTTGGTTGAATGTTAAGAGAGTGATGGTTTTTTCTTTCTTTATTTTGAGAGAGTGTATGTTAACATAACAAAATTACATGTTTAATCTACCTTTGAACATTGGAAGAAGCATTCACTGTTCTTAAATTTATACTTAAAACATCCATCAGTCAGTAATAGAAAAATGTGGTGGGCGGAACTATTGTTTATTTTGGACTCATAAAAAGTCCTGAGAGTGTTCTGCTTTATTCCCAGCCATCTGTAGAGCATTACTAATTCTCAGGTAATCTAAAAGTTATTTTGGGAAGTGTTCCACTTGAATGAGATTTTTGAAAGATTTGTATTAGAAATTTTTTTCCGCCAAGTGTCTGGGTTTTGAATTGGACAGTGGCCAAAATAGGTGCTGTGCAACCTTTGGAAATGTACACCGTGTAGATTTCCAAATCACCGGTACTACACCGTGATTGAAATCCAAATCTGGCAGTTAGGCCGTTGCATTGTATGCTGATACCACATTGCATGTTAGTACCTGTAGTTTCTTAGGCTGTGGTTCAGTATAGAGTTAGGCAGCATTGTCTTACCTATTCTATGTACACAGTAAAGCCAGTGGGTTTTTGGTATGTTACCAGAATGTTCCTGGTAATATTCCTAGGTGAGCTCTTTGGGTTTGGTTGAGATGAACATTCATGTGAGCAGTAGTGAATTCAGGAATGTACCTTGTAAACTGCAGTTACAAATTTTGAGGTTTCACGTGAAGCTCAGCAAGAATGGTATTAGCAATGGACCTAGAGAAATTGGAAGAGACATTGAAATTGTGAGCCTCACCAAGTCTATGAATCTGAATGGGATAGAGGGAAAGGGGAATTTTTTTCCTACTTGGTATTTGCTTTCAAATGTACCTCCAGTCCATCATTTCTGGAACTTGCGTCCCCTTTTCTCTGCTAAGCATTACAGTTCTTCCAGTTGCCATGACACAAAACTTTGGGATTGTGTTTCGTTCTTTTTTCTTCCTTCCACCTCATCTCATCACCTCATTCACTAAATTTGAATCATTCTAGATATCTTTTCATTTGGCGTTGCCTTTTCACCTGACCTAGTTTAGGCCTCCATATTGTGTATTATTGTAGTAACCTCATGGTTAAAGCTTCTTTCTGTATTACATGTCGTATACTGCTGCATTATTATTATAGTTTTTATTTGGTTTATACAGACATCCCTTTCTTACTGTGCTTCACAGATACTGCATTTTCTACAAATTAAAGGTTGGTGGCAAGCCTGTGGCAAGCATGTCTGTTGGCACTGTTTTTCCAACATGTGTTCACTTCATGTCTCTGTGTCACAGTATTTCTCTAGTTCTTACAGTATTTCATACTTTCTATCATTATTATATTTGTTATGGTGATCTATGATAGTGATCTTTGACGTTACTCCTATGACTTGCTGAAGGTTCAGCTGATGGTTAGCATTTTAAAATTAAGATATGTACCTTGTTTTTCAGACATAATGCTATTGCATACTTAATAGACTACAGTATATTATAAACATAACATATATGCACTGGAAAGCAAAAAATTTGTGTGACTTGGTTTACTGTGATATTTGCTTTCTTGTTGTGGTCTGGAACTGCATCCCTAATGTCTCCAAGGTGCGCCTGTGTTTATCGAACACTGTGTGCCAGACCAGATGTGGTCTCTGTCCATTCAGGACTTACACGTCTAGTTGGGGAAACCAGCAGTCAATGAATGAATGTATGATTATGAGCTGAAGTGCTCTGAAAGGAAAGAATTTGTTTCTAGAAGAGTATGTAGCAAGGAATTCTAGTGTGGACTTTTCAAAATGTAGTTCTGATCATTTTACTTCTTTGCTGAAAACCTTTAATCACTCCTTGTTGCCTGTATAGGCCAGCACTTGATATCCTCTATAACCTGACCAACCCTGGCCTTCTTCAGTCTCATTTCATTTATTTCTCACTCTTTTTACAGCCATTCCTTCTGCTTACCTTGCATTTTTCAGTCTCAACACCTTAGTTTTTTTTCTTTTCTTTTTTTGTTGGAATGCCCTTCCTTGCTCTAAGGCATTCAGCTTCAAATTTGACTCTTCCTTCAACCTACCAAAAAATTTCCTCTCCTTCCTGAAGACTTTAACTTTCTTCTTCCCATCTGCCTGTGTCTCCAGAATTGATTTTGTATTCCTCTGTATCTCTTTAACTCTCTGCTACAATCTCTGTTATAGCACTGTGTCATACCCTGTCTTTGATTATAATTAGATGTGAATATGTTTTTTCCTCCTTCATTCTAAACTCCATAAGAGACCTCAGTCTCCTGTTTCCCATGACTTTCAGCCCAGTGCTTTGAATATAACTTTATTATGTTAATGCTTGCTTAATTGAATTGGAATTTGTTTTTTTGAAAATGGAAACTTCTTGAGATTTTTTTTTCCAGAACTTTCTCTGTGTTAAGATAACTTGCATCTAACACATTTTGTCCCAAACCGAATAACCTGGGAACAAGCTGCAGACTACGAAAGCCTTCAGGAATCCTTCAGACTCAAGGACACTCACGTGTCGCCCGTAGTTGTCTGCAGTAGTGCTGTGGTTCCGTGTATCCTAGCCGATGGAGGAATTGGGGTGAGGAGAGGTAGTACGCGACAGACAGAAGTGCGGTAGGTCAGGCACGGGAACCAGGCCGATTCTGTTAGAGGAGCACAGGCATTGTTGGGCCTTCTGGATATTGTTGGCCTCCAAGAGGTCTTTTTAGTTTTTCTTATTTACTTCTTTCACTCCATACATACTTACTGGAGTCCTGCTATATGTGAGGTCCTGTCCAAGCTGCTTAGGATCTATCAGTGAGCAAAATAGACAAAAAATGCCAACCCCATGGATCTTTTAACAAAAGGAAATAGAAATAAGCATAATTAATAATTATGTAGTATAAAGAGGGTGATAATTGATGTGGGGAAAAAATAGAACAGAGTAAGGAGGGTTAGTAGTGTAGAGGAGGGATAGATGAAGGAAATAGGAAGCTTGCAGGTTTAAATAAGATGATCAGAGTTGGCATCTTTGAGAAATACGGTGCAAGTGTGTTACTGGGTTGTTAGGCACCCCTGGGGTTGCTGAATGTTCTTCTGCCCCGAGGAGAGAAAGAGGCACTGTCTGTAGTTGTTCCAAAGGGTCTAGCCGACAGTGAGGGGGAAATATGTTCTTTTTTCCTGGCTGCTCCTCTGGCTGGCATTCCTGGAAGTTAATCATGGTGAAAATTGCAGTCATGTCTGGAAGACAGCAGGGGTAGAACAGAAGGCCTTATAGCCAGTTTCCCTGAGGAGTGCCTTGAGTAATAGGTGAGTTAGGCCTCTGAATTTTCTCCTTCCTCAAAAGGAAAAGCCCAATATCATGATAGTCCCTCTTTCTAGTGAGGTCTCAGCAACTCTGGGGGTTGAGGTAGCTCATTAAAAATAAGCTTTCAGGGACTATACACTTAGCTTCCAGCCTAAAATTTTAATTTTGAGGTTTGTGTTATTTTGATTTCCTCTCAGTGCATAGCTGGCTTTGTTCTGGAAGTCTCAGTACCTAATTCATCAGCCTGAGGGTGAAGATGTCTTGTGATGTCTAGCTGCTCTCTTGTTTGACTTGTGTTTTGTAAATTTTCTTACAGTTCCCTTGCTTGCTTTTTCCTAACCCTTCTACTATTTCATTATTTTTCCTGTTACCTCTTCCCTTTTTTCTTTACATGAAGCTGATAGGCAATAAAAATCCCTTAGGCCGACTGCTGTTTGGTAATTGACTGGAAGCTAAAATTCCTACCTAATATGTAGACATGTAATGTCTTATTTCTGTCCTTGGGTTGTATAGAATGCTCCTTGTGGACATCAAGTTCTCAGCCTGTTTGTTATACTGTATGCCATTTGAGGTAGCTGAAAGGTGCTGGGTGCCTGTATACTCTATTTTTAGTTATTTATATCATCAACTTGTGTGGTTGCAATATATAAGGAGGCCTATTTGCCATTCTGTACTATACTATGTGCTATTTTTGATATAAAATTTTAGAAGAAAAGTTCTTAATGAACTTGGGATTGATGCTTAAGAAAAATCTGTTTTAGGCAGAGAGGGTCCTAGGCAAATATCACATTGCTTTTCTTTGTCAGGATTTGCTACATGTCAGATTTGACGTCATAAATTCTCACCACGTATGCTCAAGTGGTACAGTAATATATGACTGATACTGTGAATTTTAAAGCCGGTGGCTATTAATTCGTTATGTCATTAATTTTCTGTAGTGGTTAAAAAGGTCTCAGTTTAACTGACCAAGTAGTTTTGCTTAATTAGTAGAAATGCTTTTAACATAGTTTAGTTTGCTAGTGATAGTTGGTTTTTTTTCAGTAGTATTGTTTCTGGGGTTTGTATTAGCAGGCCCTTATAGTCCTAACAAAGCTAGAAATCTGGCAGTGTGGATTTCAGATGAGTTCGGTAACACCATCTGACAGAGAGGGAAATGCAGGACAGTGTCTGGTAATATTCTTTTCTTTATGGAGCCTTTCTATAAGAAAGAAATTCAGTTTTAACAAGATCACATTGAGGTAGGTAATATAACAGTGAAGTGACATTTTCTTCCAACAACAAGTCTGTAATATATTTTACCTGAATTTGTGATCAGAAGCATTAGATTTATTTAAAAGTGTTACATAAACATGACGAGTGCCATTTCTGTCATCCTTATATAATTTTTTTCCTTCTTTCTTGGTAGGCAAAATAATGATAAACAGTGATTTAATTCACATCTCAGATACTTGATGGAAAGAAACAAATTGTTGAAGTGTGGTGCTGTTAGGCTGTGCACTTCATAGGGATGACACAGGCAACAAGCGATTACATTTTTATAAGGATCGAAATCCTTACTTAAAATGTCACAGTCCTAATCAAAATAATGTGACTGAGTTGAAACTGTTAAAGGAGAAGCTACAAAATTAGGCCAGATAATAATAATATGGGGTTTATTTACTCTTCATAGATTGGTTAACTACTTTATTAAGAGCACATTTAAAGTATGGTTTTGATTAAAATAAACTTCTCTGCACAGTTGGCAGTTTTAGATCCTATAGTGCAAAGAAATAACCAGGATTTTTGCTTTGAGGAACAAACAAGAATTGAGAAAGGTTTCTGTAGGTCAACACTGTTTAAGAGAAATCATATCTTGATTAAGCTCAGCATTCTTCAGGGAGAGGAAGAATAAAATCTATCAGGTGGGGGGTTCATTTTTAAGAAATTGAGCTGCGATAAAGTATGTACAGTAGGACAAGTGGAAAGATTTCAAATAGCAGATAACCCACTGAAAGTTTAAAGACTTAAAAACCATTTTATTAGAAAGCAAGGGATCAAAAGCACCATACAAAACAGATGGTCATTTGGCATAGTCTCAGAGGCTGTCGAGAGGAGAAAAGCATCTTTAAAAAAAACTTAAAAACATTTTCAGTCAAGACCAAAGAAACCCACAAAGTGATGATGGTTAGTCATGCGTGCTGCCTAGAAATTTTAGGTGAAAGAAGAAAAAGATGTTGAATTAGTTAAGTTCTTTGCTAAACTGATGGTAAGAGTTTTTGTTAAGAGCTTTTTTAAGAAGACCGCTAGAAAATTGGTAAGACTACTCACTCGATCATGGTGTGAAAGATCCATTCAGGGATGAAGAGGTTGGAGAATTTTCACTTCTGTTTTTCCCTCTTTCCAAGCAGTTTAAAGCTTCTGGTCAAATGATGATAAGCTTAACTTTAAAAAATAAGAAATTGGGACATGAATTAATCTCTTTTAATGCATATAAAGTACAGAAAAATGTATAGAAGTCCCAAAAGTTATTACAGAAGTGGTGATATTTAGTTAGTTGTTCCAACACATTTTTTTTCCCCTAGCTGTCTAACTTTTCTTGATCAGATCTCTAAATCTATCTACCCTAGAATTTAGGGAAAAATTCAAGGATAAACTGTAACTCCCAGTGAAAGTACATCACTTCAAATTAAGTAGCATGATCATTACATGAAGGGACTGGAGTAGATTTCACCATAAGAAGGGTTTGGAGGTAGCGGGAGTAAAATCTATATTAGAAAGTTGATCAAATGTAAATTAAAGATTGAGATGACTTGATATCATTAATATAACTTACTGGGGCCAAGGCAATGGGTTAATTTACATAAAGAGAAGTCACATATGACAAATCATTGACAGTTGTGTGTGGACAGAGTGGTTACCAGTAGACATCGTTTAGTTTTATTAAAGTCAGGCCAAGGCTGTTTAAAAACTTTAGCCTTGGAATGGGAGAAAATGTTTTGTTTTGTATTAGTAAACTGACTTTCTGACAGTAATCACATCCATCTAGGCCTATAGTTCCTTCTCTGCAATTCTAAAACCCCCAAATTCTGAAAGCTGTTTTGTTTTTTTTTTAAGGTAGGCACAAACCTGACTTCAGCTAATGAGGCTATTTATGGCTATTTTCATTGTGGTTTGTTCTGTTTCAAGTAAATATTTATTCACTTTATTGTAAGGATATTAATGAGTTTGATGTCAGGGTGCTATTCCGGTTTCTCCTGAGAGTATTACACTGTATGGTATATTAATTATCTCAGCTTTTTATAGATGAAATAACAGAGGCTCAGATAAGTGCAGTGACTTGCCCAAGATTCTTAAACATCTTCAGGGAGAGTAAGAATAGAATTGAACTTTTCCTGCCGCCTCCTTTGTTTTGTTTTTTTCCATTGCATTGTGCTGGTTTCTCATGACATTACCTCCAGAAATTATCTCAATGATAAGTTCTTCTAGGTGGAAGGGTTTAAGCAGTGACACTCATTTTATTTGACAGTTTAATAAATGTTTTACAAAAGTGACATATTCAGGTTTTCTCATGACACTAAGCTCTTTCAAGTGCTTAGGTTCCCAATTGTTTAAGATTATACATCCAAAGTATCTTGGCTGTGTGGGAGGGATGAAAACTCAAAGATGAGCTTTGGTGTGGATAGTATTACATTAAAAGGAGGCAGTAAGTCCAAACCACTTTGCTAGCATGAGATTTTCAGCCCCTAGAGGAGACTGGAAATCTTGGTAAGCTGTTCTTTGAAAAATTAGTTCAGTGTGCTGCCAGGGAAAGCTAGGCATCATTAGGAAGAGAACTAAAGAAAGATAAAAATAAACGTCCCCCTGTACAAAACCAAGTTTTGTCCATGTTTGTGATATTGCCCCTTCTTTTCATCCCTAAGAAATATGTATCAGAACTGGAGACCAAATGAAGTGAAGGCTTTAATGAAAACATGTAAAATGATTTTTTTTTTAATCTAGTTTTTATTTATTTATTTATTTTTTAATCTAGTTTTTAAAGACAGAGGTAATATTGTCAGACTCCATCAAGCGATGAGAAGAACTTGTTCACCAGTTCTTAGGATCTGTATTGGATAGAGAGCACCTTTTCAAATTAGAAATAAATTTAGCTTAATTACTGGGTTGCTCTTATCAATAGTAAATAAATAAAATTTGATAACAGTAGAAGTAGTAGAAATTAGAAATAGGGTCTAGAAGGGTTTTTGTGTGTGTGTGTGTGTGTTTAATTAAAACTTTTAAGCTAATTGTAGGAGTCTCATGCATTTGTAAGGATAATACAGAGGGATCCTTTGTACCCTTTACCAGTTTCCCCTGGTGGTAATGTCATGCAAATATAGAACAATATCATACCAGATATTGACACTGATACAATCTACCCAGGTTGTTCAGATTTCCCTAGTTTTAGTTGTACCCACTTATGAGTGTGTGTATTTGTGTTAGTCACTCAGTTGTGTCCAACTCTGTGACCCCATGGACTGTAGCCCAATAGGCTTCTCTGTTCATGGAATTCTCCAGGCAAGAATACTGGAGTGGGTGTCATTGCCTTCTTCAGGGGATCTTTCCAATCCAGGGATCAAACCCAGGTCTCCTGCATTGCAGACAGATTCTTTACCATCTGAACCACCAGGGAATTCCCACCACAGCCAAGATACAGAACAGTTTCATCACCACAAAGGTACCTCACATTGCCCTTTTATATCTGCTTCACTCCTGCCTCTCATAAGATTTTTGATAAATTATTGGATTAATATGTTTTATAACTGGTAAGGGAATCCAGAAATATTTGGAGAAGTATATATTTTTATATTATTTTTAAATATTTTATTTATCAGATTAATTGTTGTCATTCAGTATCTAAAGTGGTGTCCGACTCTGGTACTGCAGATTCTTTGCGAATCCCATGGACTGCAGCACACCAGGCTCCTCTGTACTCTCCTGTCTCCCAGAGTTTGCTCAAATTCATATCCATTGAGTTGGTGATGCTGTCTAACCATCTTATCATCTGCCACCCTCTTCTCCTTTTGCCTTCAATCTTTCCCAGCATCAGGGTCTTTTCCAATGCGTTGGCTCTTGGCATCAGGTGGCCAAAGTATTGGAGCTTCAGCTTCAGCAACAGTCCTTCCAATGAATATTCAGGGTTGATTTCCTTTAGGATTGACTGGTTTGATCTCCTTGCAGTCCAAGGGACTCACCACCACCACAATTCAAAAGCATCAATTCTTCACCTCTCAGCTTTCCTTATGGACCAACTCTCTCGTACGTGACTGCTGGAAAAACCATAGCTTTGAATATACAGACCTTTGGCAGCAAGGTGATGTCTCTGCTTTTTAATACACTGTCTAGGTTTGTCATAGCTTTCTTCAAAGGAGCAAGCATCTTTTAATTTTGTGGCTGCAATCACCGTTCGGAGTGATTTTGGAGCCTAAGAAAATAAAATCTGTCACCACTTTCCCTTTTTCCCTTTCTATTTTGCCATGAAGTGATGAGACCGGATGCCATGATCTTAGTTTATGAATGTTGAGTTTCTAGCCAGCTTTTTCACTCTCCTCTCATACCCTCATCAACATGCTCTTTAGTTGTTCACTTTCCACCATTAAAGTGGCATATTCTGCATTATCAGATTAATATGTACACTTTTTTTGTTTTTGTCCTCCATGAGCTTTATATTAAAGGTCAAATATTGCTGTTAATTAAAATCTGTAATCCACTGTTTTTTTTCATAGTACACTTTTTTATGTATCAAATATAAGGTACAAAGTAAATGATAATAAATGTTTTTGAAGCTAGGAAAGTAGGTATGCCATTCCCAGTCAGATGCAAACTTAGTTATCACATATATAAATCAAAAATGACACAAAGCAGGAAAAACAGAAGAACTTCCTTTGCTTTCTGAAAACAGCCAAGAAACCAAAGAAAATTATTTTTAAAAATTCAGAGAAGAATTTTTTTCATAGTAGCCAACATGCCTTCCTTAGGCATTAAGACATATTTCTGTTCATAACCTTAATACAGCCATATTTTTACTCTTTATGAAAACCAAGTCTCCCAGTAAAAATGGTATTTTACCACACTAATCTTTCAATTCCATCACTAAAAATGAAGTGACACTGACCAATTTCTAACCTCTTGGAACATTCTGCATAATGAACTTTAGTCACTGGAATGCGTAATTGCCCAGAAAAGCAGCACTGTCTGAACTGTGGTACGATTTGTAGTCAATATTCTTGTTTTCCAGTAAAAAGGAGATCTCATAAGAAGAAACAGTGGGCTCCTTGTGGTTACATTGATCAAGAGAACGTTTCTGATCTGCTTCTGAGCAAACATTTCTTAATAGGTTGATCACTGATCTGGGGTCTTCACTCATAATGGCACTGCCAGACACGATCATGTTAGCTCCTGCCTTTGGCATCATATGTCATGAATTTCTGCCCTCCAAACCCAGGTTCCACTGTCATAACCAGTGCTATATCTATCTGATTAGCCCATGGTACCAGATACTCAACTGTAGTTCCTGGTTTGATCACAATGCCAACCTTCATTCTGTTTTCCTGTGTGTCTTTGATCAAAGCTCCTGGGTTCTCAGTAGCCTCGAGATGAAACATATATTAATTGGCTCCTGCTATAGCCATTGGTTTTACCCACTTTTTTTGGTCTGGACACCTTCATGTACATGTCAAAGAAAGGGTCCTGGTCTAGCTGCTTTTGGAGGCTTTCTACCACAGGATGGCCAAAGGTGATGTTGAGAGCAAAATGCCCACCCACCTGTTACATCCAGGTGCAGATAATCGACCTCAGAGTCCAGCATCTGGAGGCACTTGACCCCTAAACTGGCCACATTACTGTTGAGGATGGATGAGCCAGTTTGTAGCCAGATGCCATGGTGCTGTTTCTCTAGAGCAAGTTACTGCTCAAGAGCCCCAGCTAGATGAAGGCACCTTACCCCAACTGGCCATGCCATTTTTAGTAATCCACTATTTACCCCTTCCTATCACCAAGTCTCACTCCCAGTAGGCAACTGCTTTAAGATTTTCGGTCTTTTTCTTGTATTTACTTCTGTATTTCTAAAAAATAATCTGCTATCCTATTGTGCTCTGCTTATCAAATCAAATTTTTGCTTTTATCAGTATCCATTAGTAAGTAAATATTTATTATTGAACTATTTAGTATACTACTATGTTTTCTTATGCAACTTATGTTTTTTCCCCAGGGTTTAATATTAATTACCTCAGTGTTTTTAGTTTGTCATTATAATTCATTCAGACTCTCCAACAGATGTATAAATCTCCTCATAATATAGTGAAGCACAGGGTGATCCTTAACTGTAGTTTCTTTCCTTCTTTCCTTTCTTTTCCATCCCTCTAAATATCCTAACCTGTGAAGACTACTGGCCTAATTCCTGTCTGCTGTGATCACATAAAATGCTCTTTTAGGAACAGGACCATGATCCAGTAGTATAGTACCTTTATTCATAGGTGTATGATTTTACCTTTTTTAAAAAAGATAATGTGCATATGATAAAGTACATTGAGTATACCAATCTTCAGTGCATAACTCAGTTTTGCACGTATAAGTAGCCATATAACCACCATCCAGTTCAAGATAATAGAGTATTTCTAACACCTCACAAGTTTCCCTCATGCTTCTTCCCAGTCAGTAAACTCTCAGAAATGGCCATTTTTCTGACATTTGTCCTCTTTGATTCATAGGTGTTTAAAGTGTGATACCTGGACAGTTTAAGTCTGATAGAATGTATCATACATTTAAGTATGAGGGCTCCCAGGGGTTGGTTATGTACTCGTTTGCGGGCTAGCCCTATTTTGGGTAACAGCTCTACATGGATGAGGCTGAAGGCTGAGAGTATTCTGGAGCAATTAGGCATTTTAAGAAATGTGAGGACTGGATTGTTTTCTAACTTTTCCCCTAGACTGTTAATAAATCTGTATCCTTTTTATGTATCTTAGAAAAAAGAGAAATCCACTCTCTTTTCTGGTAAGTTTGAAGCCTGTTAGGTAATTGAGACAGTTTATAACTAGTGACAAATCAAGCTCAAGTAAGAATGAAGAAAAGAAATGGCAGCCTTGGCACTGTTGTGGTTCTGCCCATTGAGGAAAGTAGTGTTCATTCACTCATTTATTGACCAAAATATTTATTGAGGGAGTACTGTGACCCAAACCCTGTTATTGGGATATAATGATGAACAAAAGAGAAACAGCCTCTTGCTCTCAGGGTGCATGCAGTCAGGTGGAAGAAACAAATGTTAATCAAATCGTTGCACTGGGAGGTAGGGTGTGAGCAGGGAATGTCTGAGGTAAAAGCCATGAGGCGGTAACGTGGAAATGGGGTACAGAGGACTGTGTCCATGAGAGAAGGCTGGAGAAGTCAGTCTGGCTTAGACATCCTGAAGGTTGTGGGTGTGTGGATCCCACTATTTTTATGGTTAGCCTGACAGTGTAGATACTATCTTTTAATAGAGAAGTTTTCTTTGTGTACACTTTAGAGTTACTATAGGATAGTAGATAAGAGGTTTAAGAAGGGAGATGAAGTCTAGAATATAAAAACGAAGGTAATTCCTCATGTTTCCTGAAAAATGCCTGAGTTTTTTCCTTTCCCTCATTCCTGTGAACTTGACCCACGTTATTCCCTGTTTTAGAGGTGAGGAGACGGAGCCATAGAAAAGCTTTGCCACAACAGTTCTGTGTGGAGGCCCAGTTTCTTAAATCTCCTGATTCCTAAGCTAACTCCACTTTTTTCTTGAGAATTTGACATCACCTCTTTGGTATATAAAGTTTACCTCTGGGGAAGAGAACTGAATTATGAAGGGTTACAGAGCCCTGCTGTTGGGAGAGAGAGGATGGTGAAGTGTTACCGTCTGTTCTAGATGATCTTTGCCTTTGGCTTCTTGGCCTCCTTACACAGAGGCCTTGGTTAGGGTTTTCTCTGTGAACCAGTTCCACCAGTGAATCCCTGCAGGGTTGGGACTGAATTATTTGCATATTTAGTATGCTATTTAGCCTATTCGAAATGTATGCTGGTACTAAGCAGTATTGACAAACACCAAGGCTCTAAACCTGAGCCCTGTTGAATAGCTTTGTCTAGTCGAAGTGTCAGTTGATGGTGTGAGATGAAACAGGTCAAGCCTCATAGTCTTTGTCTGAGAATAGCAGCCTGTGAAGACCATAAAACTACTCATGATATGCAGCATATCAACACTGAGGGACTGAGAGATGCTGCGCTTTTGCTCTTCTGTCCTTAAGTGACATGTGGTCAGAGGAGCTCTGCTGAATTGGATCCATCTTCTCAAATTGGCACTGTTTGTCCGTATTTGATTCCCATTGGAGATATAAGCTAAGAGCTGTGGTACTTGAGGATATGACACAGTTCCTTTGTTACAGTAATGAATGTAATAAATTAAGGGAGAGACCCAAAGGAAAGTTGGTTGATTGTCATTAGAGCCCTAGTTGGAAGTTCAGTTCATCAGTGAGGTCTAGTGTGGCAGGTAGAGAGGGAGATGCCTGTTGCAGCTGGATAAGCTGAGTCACCACTGAAGGTTTACATGTTGTACTGGGCTCACCTAAGGTTGACTGAGTATGATGTGATTTCCGGGTAGCATCTGAAATTCAGGGAAGATGGTATAGTTTGGTTTTCTTCTTGCAACTTTTGTTTTATCCCACTGATTTAGTGACAGTTTCCTGGGACATCAAACCCTGTGAACCTCACACAGTTTAGATTTGAAGGCCTGTTGGGGGTTGCAGGGGTGGTGGTGGTTGGCTCAATAAACTAGTAGATTGGAACAGTTTGTAAAAGAGATAATCCAGAGGTTAAAAACATGAGCTTTGGGATTGGTACCTTGGCCCTGAGGGATTTTTGAAACAAAATGGAGTCTTTCTGTCAGTCACTACAGTGTAGAGTTCCATGAGCCACATCTGAAGGTACTCCTAGCCTCAGTGGAAAACCAGGACAACTGAGTAGTTGAAAGAAGAAAGGATTGCCATTTTCTTTCATAAAACTCAAATGGATATCAGTACTACCTATAATTTAATTTGTAAAAGATTTTCAAATATTTATTTTTCCTTTATTTAAAATACTTTAGATCCCTGTACAGCTGTAAAACAGTCCTCTTTTAGTTGAGACCCTAGAACATTATGAGAATATTTGGGTCATTTTATTTTTTTGAGTTGTCACATTTTTTAGATTTGGATCCTCATAATATGCTTAGAACCATGATGAATTCTCTCTCCATTTTATAATAAAAAAATTAATATTTAATAAAGCAACTTGACTGACATCCTGGCTAGGGTCATTGGAAATTTGAGTCTGGAAATCACTTCTCTTGATTCTAAGCTCAGTTTTCTATTTTTTCTACACCATGCTGCCTTCCTGGAATTGAGCATTGCCTATTTTTTCTTTGTCCATACAGCTTTTGGTGAGAGCTAGCTAGCCAAGACTGATCACCCTCACATCCAAATGTGTGTGACCTGTCTGGTCACAAGCAGATTATACTCACTCAGACACAACTGTCACTTGCTCAGACCAAAGCCTGTGAGAAGATTGATACAAAAACTGTAACAACAGGGAGGACAGTTAAATTTACAGTGAAACAGCCCTGGACAATTTGCTGCTTAGACCAGATTAGCTATAGGTAATTGGCAGTTAAAGAGATCCTGTGTCTTTGAAGTCCTCTACGATGGATATAGAGCTCTATCTAGCAGAAAAAGAAGTATTATTTTTCTCATTGTGTTTGGACATAAGTAGGGTCAGCTGCTGTTTATGTCCTCTGGGCAGAGCCAGAGTCCTCTCATGAAGACTCTTTTTCCCATTCTTAGCCTGGAAGAGAGGCCTTGCTCATTACTGAGGTAGGGAGGTGGTGTGATCTATGGCATATGTCCTGATAAAAAGCAATTAATGACGTGAAATGTGTGATTACAAACCAGTCTGTGGGCTGGAAGTCTGAGAGATGGAGTTGGGTTCCAGAGAGGAAACGGGAATTTGAAGATTTGTTGTTACAGATACAGGGAATGGGGAATGATTGTCACGGCCTATTTTGGTCCCTTAGCTATAGCCACTCAGAGGAGAGTTCTTGATGATCAGGTACAGAACAAAGTGCAATAGCAGTGGCAAGTAATTCCACTGAGAATAGGGAAGTATAGTACAGTTAGGCAGAAGGAGACGAGAGAGGAAAATATATACAGAAACTCCTGCAAGTTGAAAGTGCTTTGTGGTCTCTGTAAGGTATTGGCCCTCCTGATTCTGTACTTTCTCTGCCATAAAGTAGCAGGTCAGCGCTTTTCATTTCCAGCTACCATGTTGGTTACCCTTCCTTCTGTGGTTAAACATCTCTGCAGTGACCTGTCAGAGGGTTGATTATTAACTGCATAAAGCCAGGGATGCTGGAGGGAGCAGATGGAAAGTGGTTTGGCTGCTACAGCCAGACTGGTAAAGAATCCTTGGCAATTTTTCAGTGTATCTTTGGAAAGATACCATCGAAGTTACTATGAAGGCTGCTGGGTTTGGAAAGCTGAATTTCTGAAGAGTCACCTGGTTGAAAAGTGGTAGTTACTTAACACACTCAGAAATAGGAGGGCAGTGCTCTGTATAGAACATCATAACCACTACTTATTGGTTCTCAGGATATGTTGTCTTTGTTTACATTCTGGTCATTCAGAAATTCTAGGTAGTTTTCTAGTAGGGAAGGCACTTTTTGATAGGTACATTAATAGAACTTCAGATTTGAAAAAGGCCCTGGACATGTCCAGGTTACACCTACCACACACAGAATTCTTCATGTAATTAGCTTGACTGGAGATGATGCTTTTTCTGATCACTGCTTTTGATAGAGATATGGCTTCATTAAGCATTGTAGGTCATTGTTGGGAATTTCAGATTATTACATTTTTTTCTCCTGAACTAAACATCTGTCTTTCTGTAACTTCTACTCATTGGTTCCGTTTATATCCTCAGCATCACAGAATAAGTTTCTCTTCCACACTGCAACCTTCATACCCATCTCCCTTCAGTTAACTCCTTTCCATACTAAAGAATACCAGTTTCTAAGACCTTTTCTCTTATGAGATGGCTTCTTGATGTTTTACAGTACTCTTGGCTATCTCTCCATTTCATGAATATCTCACAGAAGATATGGAACCTGAAAATGAGCACAGACCATCAGATGTTCTTTTCATCTCCAGCTACTTTTTAAGAAACACTTAAAAAAAATGTTAATGGCAATATTTCTGCTTACTAGAAAAACCAAAGCAATTTGCCACAACAACTTGGAATTGGGACAAAAAGAATTTGAGGAAGTTTTTTAAAATTTTTTTACTGATACTAAGGCTGTAATTTTTGAGGTTCGACATTATTATAAGCATTGATTTTGCCTCATATCTTCTCCAGGAATATATGCATTGAGTTTACCCTTAAAATTATAAAAATAACTTGATATTTATGTTTACAGGAATTATTCAAATTTACACTACACTGAAGTGACTTTAATGTTTCAGATAATTTTTAACAAGATGGATATATGTATGTTACATAATGGAAAATCTATTGTTTTAACACATAACAAACAACGTGACTCAGTGTAAGATTCTTGAAAAATAATTTTCTCTTCAAAACTATAGATTTTTTATTCTTTTTTAACATTTAATGTTACAGAACAGTCTAAGGTTGGCCTAATTTTGTTCTTTGTAATTTAAAAATTTTGCTAGAATGTGTGCACGTTTGGCTTTTAGAAAAATTGATTTTGCTGAAAAAATAGTGAACTTTTTCAAAATCTTTTTCAGTTCAAGGTGTTAACTTATTTATTATGTCTTGATGGGTTGCTTTTTTCCCATTTGTTCTAGTCTCTTCAGTTTTGCTTTGAGTATTATTAAATACTTCCTTTTAATTTCCCTCATTATTTTCTTTTTACTGTCCTTTTTCCTTTGAAATAGGATCCTCTACTATTGCAATAGTATCCTGTACTACTCCAGAGGAGTATCTCAAATTTTCTTGTAATTTCTTCCACAGTTTTAGTTCTGTGCTTTTTTGATTTCTGTATGAATTTTAATTGGTGTTACCACCAATTAAACCACCAGTTGGTTTAATTGGTGAATTTTAATTGGTTTTTCATTTCCTTGCATATTCCTTTTTTTAAAAAAAAATTACATTCTTTTAAGTTCATATCTTTTCACTTCAGCTGGTATCTTCTTAATGCTCTGCCTTCCTTACTGTCATGCTTTGTTTATCTTGCTCCATACTTGACAGGTCAGCCCATACAGTAGAATGAGAACTATCAGGAGCTCTCAGTGAGCTCTAACATTTTCTTGTACTTTATATTCTTTCCTTTATATACCCTTCCAGAGTCTCTGTTTCATTACCATCCTGTTTTGTAGAGGAAGAGTTTTTGTTTGTTTTTTAGAGGAAGGTCTTTTGAAAGTTCTGTTGTTTTTCCAAGAATAAAAAAGCATGGGATTGTTCTAATGGTTTACATTACATACTAATGATGGGGCAGCTCCAGGGGAAAGAGGGTCAGTGGTAGGTGAATGTGGGTTGTGCTCTACGCCTCACAACAGTTGCAGAGATTGAAGAGGTGATAAATTATGATGTTGGGCAGAACTATGCTTTAATAATCCTTTGTAGTGCAGATTCAGTTGGCGTTCCCATTTCTTTGCCCTTCATAATACAATTGTTTTCAGTATTGTGTTTCACTGCCTTATTAACTCTCATTTTCTGTTGTATTCCCAGCGCATAGTTTAGTGCCTGGGACTTAGTAGGCAATTAATACATTTTTTTTTTTTTTAATGAATCAGTAGATAGCATAGAGAATTCCAAGCATTTTACTAAAAATTTCTTCAGAGTTTTAGATCATTTTTGGTGGTATCATTTCTCTAATTCTTCAGAGATTATGTTGCTTTTACCGTGCGGGTCGCATTGTTTCATAGTTCCTATGTTTTCCCTCATGGTTTTTGTTCATCCTTTTATGAAGTAAGATCTATGTGGACTCAGTGCCAACTGTGGTCAGGTGCTGTTGCACTAAGCTCTCTACTTGGTTAAAGGATGTATTTTCTTCTCAGTGCGTGTGTGCTGTCGCTTTAGTCTTGTCTGACTCTTTGTGATCCTAGAGACTGTAGCCCACCAGGCTCCTCTGTCCATGGGATTTTCCAGGCAAGAATACTAGAGGAGGTTGCCATGCCCCCTCCAGGGGCTCTTCCGACCCAGGGATCAAACCTGCATCTTATGCCTCCTTGTTGGCAGGTGGGTTCTTTATCACTACTCATTTTCTTCTCAGATCTGTGGCCAAATGGCGGATTAAAGTGCAGTCCTTTCTCTCTTAAATCCCAGTTAGCGCTGGTCTCCTAGGGTGACATCTTCTCTTGAACAGTTTCTCTTGAACCCTGGTTCTTTGACACTGCCTTGAGAGAGAAGGCGGAAAAGTACAATTTGTCTTATCCCTGTTCTATCTATAGCATTTACCTGTTAGATATTTACTTCATAGGATTCATCGCGCCCCCTCTGGTTTCCTCTTTCTGCTCTGCCATCTTCTGAGGGTTATTTTCTAAATGCACATAGAAAGATGGTAAACAAAGGAGTAATTAAGAACAGAATTCTTTGGCTTCATCATAAAGTAATACCTCGATGGTATATTTTGGCTGTCAGGTTTTCGAGATGGTACACTCCCCAAGGAAATATGTATATTTCCTTTTTTACCACCCACTTCACCCACCCCTCTTTTTAGCTATCTCTGTTCCATGTTGTGAGGCCCTGATGTTTATCAATATAGTGTCATCAGTCTTAAAAGAATAGGGAGACTTAAACCACATTCTAGCATTAAGTTTTTTAGTACTGTTCAGTTATTGATAGGGTAACATTTTTTTCTCTGTGTGAGTGTGTGTGTATCTTCATGAGGATTTTAGTGGGAAAGATTACATTGAATTCTGCTATTTAGACATAATTTGAAACCTGGAGTTTAATAACGCTGGCTTAACTGAATGTAAGCTAATGGGTTAAGTCCTCTTTGAGGATTGTCTCCTCTAATTGCAGTTTTTGTCCCTATCCTGATATTGTATTTTTCCCCAGTCCTGTTTACTTTTCTCTTTTGCTTACCTACAATTAGATACCCTCCCCCTGCCCCATATTATTTTTAGTAGGAACAGGTCCTGTTAGTAGAGGGATTTAGCCTTTGCTAGGCAATGTTCTAAATCTCTGATAATTCAAGAAGAAGTATGGGAAGTGATGTGAGTAAAATTGTGCTGGGGGATGTGCCAGGGCCCGTATTGACTGAGGGAAGATTGCCAGCTGGCAGTGGTAGTAGAAATCAGTCTCTTGGGAATGGGAAACTAGAAGATTCCTAGTTAAATCTTAGCACAGACTCTCCAGGCAGTTGGAAATATTGTACTGTCCCCTGGGGAGATGGAGTGGGAATTAGCTTTTTCCTTGATCCAAAGTGACTTGGTTGGAAATACAACTGAACCTGTTTGTCTTGTCCATTGTGATGTGATAGCCACCTCGCAAGGGACTGTCTTGTGTGGGAGTTTATTTCAGGCTGTCTCTTTGCCTGTATTGTTTCCTTTAACAGCTCTTTACATTTTCTTTTTCCAGCAATGATGTTGTCCACTGGGCATGTACTGACCAATGTGGCAGGTCTGAGAACGTAGCTGAAGCTGAAACTAGGAAAGCTGGGGGCAAGGAAGAGCCTTGAATCTTGAGGTGGGACGTTGACTCTAAGATGTCCTTGAGCAGTGGAGCCTCCGGAGGGAAAGGAGTGGATGCAAACCCGGTTGAGACATACGACAGTGGGGATGAATGGGACATTGGAGTAGGGAATCTCATCATTGACCTGGACGCCGATCTGGAAAAGGACCAGCAGAAACTGGAAATGTCAGGCTCAAAGGAGGTGGGGATACCAGCTCCCAATGCTGTGGCCACACTGCCAGACAACATCAAGTTTGTGACCCCAGTGCCAGGTCCTCAAGGAAAGGAAGGCAAATCCAAATCCAAAAGGAATAAGAGTGGCAAAGACACTAGCAAACCCACTCCAGGGACGTCCCTGTTCACTCCGAGTGAGGGGGCAGCTAGCAAGAAAGAGGTACAGGGACGCTCAGGAGATGGTGCCAATGCAGGAAGCCTGGTTGCTGCTATTGCTCCCAAGGGCTCAGAGAAGGCGGCTAAGGCATCCCGCAGTGTAGCGGGCTCCAAAAAGGAGAAGGAGAACAGCTCGTCTAAGAGCAAGAAGGAGAGAAGCGAAGGAGTGGGGACTTGTGCAGAAAAGGATCCTGGGGTCCTCCAGCCAGTGCCCTTGGGAGGACGGGGTGGTCAGTATGATGGAAGTGCGGGGGTGGATCCAGGAGCTGTGGAGCCACTCGGGAGTATAGCTATTGAGCCTGGGGCAGCGCTCAACCCTTTGGGAGCTAAACCGGAGCCAGAGGAAGGGGAGAATGAGTGTCGCCCGCTAAAGAAAGTCAAGTCTGAAAAGGTAAGAGGTGGCCAGATCTGGCTGCCCACTGCCAGTCAGAACTGCCCTGGACTAACCACCTAATGTTATGTGCACTCTGTGGGAGGCTCATTAGTTTGTGGGTAATGACCAATTACAAGGTCAGAGCAGCTGGTAATGATAATGTGGTTTTGTTCCAAATTAGGGGATTCCCTGCAGATTCATTAACAGCAGGCCTGGACATTTTGGAGAAGAATATCTGTTGTTGGGGGCAGCTGCTTGGTAGAATGAATTTTCTATAAGCCAAGAACCTCCCACCTTGTCCTTGTCCCACCTGAGTCACTTGTTACTAGAGATTGGCATCAGTCTTTATGTGGTTCCCAGCTTGACATTTCATCCTTAGAATGATTGATAAACTTAACAAGTTGATAAGCTTAACAGGCTTTCAGTTGAATGCTGTTTTTAATGGGATAAATGGTGATGCTGGGTCTCTGGAAGAGACAAGGGTTAAATAATTTTCATTGCATGTCATCTACCAAGTGTTCTATTGGTGACTGCCAGAGAGCAAAAGGACCCATTTGGGGCAAGTAAACAATGGAGCAGGAGGTCCTGAAGTGCTTAATCAGCTCTTATGAATTAGTGTTGTGGCCATGAAATTTTGGCCTTGAAAGAGTGTCTTTGGCCACTAACGTATAGTTCTTGGCCAGGTATCTACATCAACTATTGGTCAAAGTCTCCTGGTGGTTTAATAGCTGCCAAACAGTGTAATGATACCTTGCCTTCTGCTTGACTTGGAAGGACAGGTGTCTACAGCCCCAGCAGGGGCTCTCCTCCTTTGGGGAAATCATCTTAGTTCATGTCTCAGTAAGTGGAACTTGCAGGTCTAGAGCAGAGTGGCTGTGCGTCCAGGGTCAGCTCAGGCTGCTTAAACTTGTGCAGCTTACAGTTTCCTACACAGTGGCTGGCCTGGTAATGAGCTCTTCATTGGCTCTTGATTTTCTGCTCTCTGCTCACCCTGTGCTTTCAGCTGATCCCAGCAGATGCAATATAAATTGATTTCTCTGTAATTGCATCAGCTGCAACAGGGAATACCTATTTCCATATGTAAGTGTTAATAAGTAGAGGCTGGATGTGTATGTTTGGGTGGTAGTGTCCTCTCAGTGCTGGCTTGTGTTTTCTTTGCTGTAGGTATTTTGGTCCTTGCCTCTGGCACATCTATAAGTCTTAGCAACATCTGGGCTTCCCTGGTAACAGTGCTGTCAATTTTTTTTCCACTAATAACCCAATGGTCTATTCCCTTTTACCAGTGGCAGCTGCCAGAGAGACTGCCTGTTTAGGTGACAGATGCTACAGGCCACCTCAGCAGAGTCAAGTCCCAGCAGGTTACTGGTGTGGTGCATCCTGTGCTGGCTGTGATTTACCATTTTCTTTGGGGTGCAGATGGGTAATAAATGTTTTAAAGAGGCCTAGGAGTACCAGGAGTTCTTGCTTCTGTTCCAGGCCCTTTAGACTGTTCCCTACATCTGGCATCAGTAAGCTTTTGCCACATATCTATTCCTGTTCATAATCTTTGTTCTTCCTGTGCTGCAAAGTGGCCACTTCTGAAGGTAACCTTCATTTTCCTTTCTGTTTAGAACTCTTGACTCATGTTGCAATCTTCTAAGCCCAGTAGTGGTCTGTGGGTGAGGATTAATGATGCTTAGCTTCATGTTGGGTTTAAGTCTAAATGTCCTTAAGAGTCTCCAACAGAGAAGCAAATGGAACCCTTTTTCTCTTACAGGTTCAGGGACTAGGTAGGTGGCTGCCCTTCAGATTATAATTGGGCTGAAAGATACAGTATGTTCAGAGAGGAATATATTTTGGTCAAGGGAAGTTTGCTTCTTAATAAGGTAGCTGTGTTATACACTTTGTCTCCCAAAAAGACTGAGAATGGGGCAGTGGAATGAGAGAGGAAAAGGAGAGAGACTGTGCTTCTGTTTTTGGAGGAAAGATGAAAGTGCTGAGAAGTACTTTTAAAAGAGGAGATTTGCTGCACACTTTGCTGTTACTCTAGGCAAGAACCTGCTTTCTCAATTCTTTTCCTTGTTCCCTCAACCCTTCTGGACTGTCTGGTTCTGGGGGGTGCCATTCTAAAGCATTTGGCCGTCGGAATAGATAATTATGTAAATAAATGTTTGGAAGTTGCTAGGAGATGAAAACACTGTGCAGAGAGACAGCATTTCTGGAATGGGAGGAGGGGAAGATGCAAAAGGGAACACAGGTTAGGAATCTTGGAGTAGAGTAGCATTTGAGAAACAAGGACCCCAGGGTTTGGGGCACAAGGGGTTTTTGAGTCAGTGTTTGATGATTGATAATTTACCTTAAAAGCTAAGTCTTTGAAAACTTATTTAAGATTTTTCTCTCTGAGCTATGGGCTTAAGCTATGGCTTAACTGGTTTGGAATGCTCTGTCCATGTGGGGACAACCAACAGAACCAAAACAGCAAAACAGATGTTTTGATACAATCTAGGAATTACATATGCTGAGCTGGGAACTGTCATGAAGAGGGGAAACTCATAAAATTTGGAAAGGTTCTTAGCTGGAGTCTCCTTAACCCATACCCACTCCTCTACTGCTGCTGCTAAGTCACTTCAGTCGTGTCGGACTCTAGCCCCTTGGAAACAGGAGAGAAGAGAATGGAGTTTGTGGTATAGGACAGAATTGTTACATGTCTACTGCTAGCTAATGAGGGGGATTTGAATATTCAAATTCTCTACTTCAGGATGTTCTTTCTTATCAGGGTATAGGTGTCTCAGTCTACGGCTGAGCAAATTCCTATCAGCAAAGGAAGTGGATTTCCCTTCATGGGATCTCACTGCTGCTCCCCACACTTCGCTCTGGCAAGGCTCACTGTGCTGTTTCCCAGAGTTCTAGGAGAGACCAGAGATGGCTCTTAGCAACTACTGCTGCCCTAAATTGTCATGGAACACTCCTGCCTCATACTTCCTGCCAGCTGAAGAGATGGGGGAAGGGAATGTTGAGGCATAAACAAGACAGAGCCTTCTGGCTCCTGTCTGCTCCCTTGCCTCTGATTTGATTGATAGGTTGTCAGGTTAGGGATGGAGGGGGAGGTCCTACGAGGGAGGGTGCCGGTCTGAATGTCCCCAGCTTAGTGCTCGAGCTGCTGCTCTGACAGGCAAGAAAAAGAATTTCCATAGCACCAAAGGCAGTGATCTGTCTGGACTTTGAGGTAGGGCTTAAGCCAGGAATTTAAGGTGACCCCACCCTCGCCCGCAAATCATGTAAAGTTCTAGTGGCTAAAGGATCTAGAAATTTGCAACCGGAAGCTCTCCTTTTCTCTTTAGCTGCTGTTTTTGATCTTGGAAGGTAGAAACACTCTGCAGTGTGCTTTCCCCATATTTGTGTCTCAGCTTCTGCTGCTCTCAGAATGCTGCATACACATACTTACAACTTCCCTCGCTAGTTAGGATACAGAGAAAGCTCAAGTGTGCTCTTTGCTCTTTCACCTTCCGATCGTGCTTGCTGTCATATCCTGTGTTCTAAGAGCATCTTCCTTTGCCCTTGATTTTGTTTTCTTGCCCTAGTTTATGCCTTCCAGCTCATTTCTCTCGTGTTGCAATCCCTCATTGCTCAACCAAGGTCAGGTCTCTTTTATTCTTTCTGATCCAAGGCTTTCTCTTTTAACGCCTTCCTCCTTTGCTAGCTGTTCTTTCTCAGTTATCGATGACATAGCAGTGAGCCTTGCTTCCTGAAGCCAAATGTCGTCAAGCATTTTCCTTCATGGAAAAAATTAGAAAGAAGTTGAGTTGATATTTATGGGGGACAGAGATGTATTCTCAAACTACAACGAAGCCTGAGCTTACATTTAGTTTTTCTTCAGCAGCTGTGTTTTCCACCTGGGTGTTGTAATTCAAGGAGAGCCCTGAGAAAGATTATCTAGTCCAGTCTTCTCACTTTATAGAAGAGGAGACTGAGACCAGGGAGGTCATGCGACTTACCTAGACTCTCAGAGGGAGTCAGTGGCAAAGCCGGGGTTTTGTTTACCAAGTTCTTGTGGCATATCGTTACTCTGGGATTTTTAACAAATTCTTCATTGTTATGAAGGATTCTATTTTCCCACTCTAAAGACTACCTCAACAACATTGGGTATATTAATAAATGCCCAGATGCTCTTAAGACTGCTTTCCTTGGTTTTCTGTATTGATTTTAATATTGTAGACACTCAGTAAACAACAGATCTTTAAGTTTTGCTTTCTTTGGTAAGGTGATGATGTTTACAAAGAACAACCATTCGTAGCTGATGCTGAACCTCCTTTATTGTATATACAGAGGGAAGAATGTTACTTTTAACTCTGTACTTTGAGCTTGACTTACTGAGAGTGTGTGTGTGTGTGTATTCTGTAGTATTATTGTTCAGTCAAATTTTCATTGTTATCACTGTGGCATTGCCAGCTCCCTCTTTATTTGGCAATTGCAGGTATGAAAAAACAAAACCCTGCCTTCGTGCTTCTTGAATATATCACTAATAGGCAGAGCTTTAAATGTGTTAATATTGTGGATATGAACCATTTTGTAAAGACATGATATACTGTTAGATACCATTATCATCTTTCATTCATTCTGTGTATTAATAGAGTGCATTTTAGATTCTAGGTATTATGCTTAGGACTGGATATATACTGATGAACAGAACAGAAATGGTTGCTGCTCTTTGAGGAGCTTACAGTTTACCGGCTAGGGCAGAGTTCTTGAAATTGTGGCCCATAAAACCATATGCATGATATCATTCGAGTGTCAGAAATGCATATCCTTGGACTCTACCCTAAATCTGCTAAATAAGTGTTAGGGGTAGGGACCCAGAAAACTCTCCAGATAATTGCTATATACTTTAATGTTTGTGAATTTTCTTTAACCATTGTTAAAGATGGGCACTTCGTAAGGTGGGCATTGAGAGCCATTTCTAACCTAAAACACCAGTCTTGTAAACTTAAATTGCATATTAGCTCTTACTTATAACTTAATGGTTAAGAGTATAAACTCTGGAGCCAAACTACCAGGGTTTGTATCCCAGCTTTGCCACTTATTAACTGAGTGATATTGAACAAATTACTTAACTGAGCTGCCTCAGTTTTCTCGTCTACACAATGAGGAAAACAGTAATTCTTTACTAGAATTTTTATGAAAGTAAATTAGTTAATCCATATAAAACACTTAGAAAAGTGCTTGGCACATAGGGAACATTCGATAAATATTGGAAAAGGAGAAAAACATGATTTGAGTTGAAATATGTCTCAATTGACTCTAGGCAATAATAAGCTGAACTATCACAACATTCCACCTATACAGGAAGCCCAGTATAAATAGATAAGCACGTTGGCTAGACTTTCAGCACTGTTCTCAGAAGACATTCCAAACCTGGATTGGGACCTGTATATGCTTGTGATGTGTTCTAAAGGCCTTGGTATTTATAGTGGGGTTTGGTGAGGTAGAAGACCAGAAATTGCTTTCCAAAGATATTGCAGCAGCCTGTTGAAATTCAGATTTCATATAAATTGAGTTTCCTTTTTGGCCAGAGCCCTGGTGTGGGGTTGAGTATGTTGGATAGATATTGCTGTGGGTTTGCCAGCATGTGCAATCTCATGTATGCTGGAAGAGCACTGAATGTTTTTGTTTCTGCACAAGAGTGCATGGAAAATCTAAGTCCTAGTCCTTAGTCTTCCTCCCCCAGTGTGAACTTGTATTTTTGCCATTTGGGTATAAGAGCTGTTACCAACAGAGCTCATCCAGGGAGGCAGCAGGGCTTGGGCTTTCAGGCTGGAGGTGGCAGTAACATGCACAGCTGAGATCCTGCCACTGCTGGCTGTCTGAGCCCTCTTCTCTGTGGTTTTCACTCTTCAAGCCATGCTTGAGTAACCCGCCTCCAGAGCTGCTGACAGGGCTGTGTTCAGAGGCCTTGGAAATTACACTGTTCATTTCCTTATCATCCCCTGACCTGCAGTGCAGAGCCTTCTGGTGCAGGAACAAGGCAGAAAGAAATCCAGACGGCTCCCAGCCAGCATGTGTCAGGGACTACAAAGAAGGAAATTGGACTTGCTCACTTAAAAACCATGGGGTTAGGCTTTGATTTTTGGTTCCTGCCGAGAGTTATTTGTGTGGTTGCGCATGTTCTATCTCAGTGTGCATGTATAGAATGAGTCTGTACATGGCAGAGCTGTAGAGGAGGAGCATCTGAAAGTAGAAAGCAGAAAGGAGATTGCTTTTCTCATCAGTTAATTTCCCAGTCTCTCTAGGTACAGTTTAGTCATGGTTGAGAGCACCCACCCAAGTAAGAAGCTTCCCAGGCTAGCTGAGGAGACATTTTTAACAAATCCTATTCTCTGAAGTTGTTCATCCTAGATGACATTGACATAGTCAATATTTAAGCTACCTAAGAAAGAAGAGTTTGGCCAGTATCGGGTAAAAGGGGTAGCTCTTTTGTGAAGGGGGGTAGTATGACAAGGAAAGGTAGGAAGAATTTATAGCATTTTGTGACTTTTTTTTTTTTAATTTCTGGTGCAAAATTCTATTATGTTTTCAGAGCGTGTCCCTGTGCTTTTGTCTTATGATCTTATGAAACAGTCTACTTCTTTTTTTCTTTTGGCATTTCTCTTACCCTAGGAGACCCAAAGGAAACACTTTTCAGACTGAAAAAGTACTATGTGTATGGTAAGGTTCTTGAGCAGAGTGTACAGTCATTTGAACCTTAATTTTCCTTTTTCTGTATTTCTACTACTTTAATGTCCCTCGTGTCTAAACTGGTAAAGAATCTGCCTGCAATGTGGGAGACCTGGGTTCCATCCCTGGGTTGGGAAGATCCCCTGGAGAAGGGAACAGCTACCCACTTCAGTATTCTGGCCTGGAGAATTCCATGGACTATGTCCATGGGGCCGCAAAGAGTCGGACACAACTGAGTGACTTTCACTTTCACTCTAGTCTATAAAATGCTTGCTTTCTGCAGAGCTATAATATTATGCTGTCTGCTTGCAATGTTGGTTGATATAAGAAATGGCCAATGTCATTTGTGATATTGGAGCCCTTGTGAAGTGGGAAAAAAAGAAGTCTTTTAAGCTTTCAGTCCTTAGAGATATTTTTAAATCCTAAGTGTCTCTCTTGTTGGAAGTGCTCTGTAGAGAAGTGTTTTTACATGAGAAACATGACAGCTAAGATGAGAGGGAATTATTTCCTTTTGTTGTTGTTGTTCAGTCGCTAAGTTGTGTTCGACTCTTTGCAACCCCATGAACTGCAACACACCAGGCTTCTCTATCTATCACTGCTTCCCTGATGTTCATTGAGTCAGTGATGCCATCCAGCCATCTCATCCTCTGTCACCTCCTTCTCCTCTTGCCCTCAGTTTTTTTCTAGCATCAGGATCTTTTCCAGTGAGTCAACTCTTCTCTTCAGGTTGCCAAAGTATTGGAGCTTCAGTTTCAGCATCAGTCCTTTCAATGAATATTCAGGACTGATTTCCTTTAGGATTGACTGGTTTGATCTCCTTGCTGTTCAAGGGACTCTCAAGAGTCTTCTCCAACACCACAGTTGGAAAGAAGGCAGTGCTCAGCCTTCTTTACCATCCAACTCTCATATCCATACATGACTACTGGAAAAACCATAGCTTTGACTATACGGACCTTTGTTGGCAAAGTGATATTTCTGGTTTTTAATACACTGTCTAGGTTTGTCATAGCTAGTCTTACCTTCTCGTAAAGCAGTGAACCCTACATCATCAGCAGTATCAGCATAGCACCTGGAAACTTGTTAGAAATTCAAGTATCAGACCCCTTCCCACGTCCCCAAATCAGAAACTTCAGGCTTAAGGCCCAGCAATTTACGTTTTACCATTTGCTCTCCCTCTGATCATGTTATACTTTAAGGTTTGAGATCCACTGTGGTAGAGCTCGTTTCCTCTTAATAGTTAAGATCAAATTCACCAAAAAGTTTAAAAGGTAAAAAAAACTCTGGACAGTAGGTATGATTTTTTTTTTCCCTCCTGAATGATGTTCAGATATATCTTTTTCTTTATGGACAAACTGACAGGAACCTAAAATTGGAAGGAATACCTAAGGATTTGGGAGTTTGAGAGCAGAAGAGATATTTAAATTATTTATAACTTTTCTAATTCTCCCTTTTCTCATCTATAATGTGGAAGTGAATAACTACTGACTTAATAGGGTTATTATGAGTAGATTAAATAAAGAAGGTTAAACACTCAGCACAGTGTCTAGCATGTACAGTTGAAAGTAAAGTTGTTAGTTGCTCAGTTGTGTCTGACTCTTGGTGACCCATGGACTGTAGTCTGCCTGGCTTCTCTGTACATTGAATTCTCCAGGCAAGAATACTGGAGTGGACAGTCATTCCCTTCTCCAGGATATCTTCCCAACTCAAGGATTGAACCTCAGTATCCTGCATTGCAGGCAGATTCTTTACCATCTGAGCCATCAGGAAAGCCCATCTAACATGTAGTAAGTACTCCGTAAATATTAGCTGTTACTAATGGTACACTGTTACTAGCTATGAGGTGCAGGGTAATTGTGAAATTAAGGAGAAAGGATATCCTTTGAAGAGATTAGCCCCTAGAGGTTTTGGAAAGTAATGAGTTTATGATAGCTAATATTTTGAATCCTGGTTTCCAGGAAGGCTTAGGAAGAGACTGATTCAGAGCATTTGGAACCATTAAGGTTTGGGATTTTATCATTTGCTGGTTAGTTTGAAAGGGTTTGTTGGACTCCTTTTGGTTACAGAGCTGATCTCATGTTGAAGAACATGGCTCTTGCTTAGCTATTTCCCATTAATAGCTAAGGTTTGGTATATACTCCAGTCTTCTGAATTATTTTTCTCAGCATTGGAATGGCCCTAAACTGATTATTTTGTGGCAGGAACAGGGACCTCTTCCAGGGCCCAAGAGTGGGCTCTTGTCTGACACTCAGAAATGTCCAAGGAGACACATGTGCTGACAAAGCAAGAGACTTTATTGGGAAAGGGCCAGGTGGAGAGCATCAGGGTAAGGGAACCTAGGAGGACTGTTCTGCCATGTGGCTTGCAGTCTCAGGTTTTATGGTAATGGGGTCAGTTTCCAGGTTGCCAATCACTCTGACTCAGGGTCCTTCCTGGTGGTGTGCACTGCACTCAGCCAAGAGGTATTCAAGTGAGAAAGAGTCTGGGAGGTTGGCAGGACATATGGACTGGAGTCTTCTCTCTCCTTTTGACTTTTCTCTAATTCTTCCTTTTGGTGGTAGCTTGTTAGTTCTGTATTCCTTACTAGGACCTCCTGTTTAAGATAACTCATTCAAGTGGTTACTGTCAGGCCTAACCAGGGTGGGTGGTTTCAGTCAGTGGTTCCCCTAACATTTATAGTTTAGAGAGTTTTTTCTTCTCCTCTGTTAATCCTTGAAGAGTGCAGACTTTAACCTTTTGAAAGGATTAGAACTACAGGTAGTCTAAACAGTCAAGAGAAGAATAAGGATTGAGATACTTCTTTTTGTGAATTTGTCACTAGCTGCAGGAAATAAAAGAACAGTCCTTAGGTTTTTAGGAAGTGGTCCGTTTTCAATCTGAAATATTGTCCACTGAGAGAGTACAATTTGACTGTGCGCTTGAAAAATACACTAATTGAATATTTTTAAATTTGAAACCACTGGGTTCCAGCCTTAGTGGCACTACTAGCTTGGTTTAAATGAACCAGAACCGGGCCATTAAATCCTTTCTTGTCCTTTTTTTTTTTTAATTGAGGTACAATTGACATAACATTATGTAGTTTCAGGTATACAATGTAATGATACCATGTTTTTGTTGCACAATGATCATTTCAGTAAGTTCAGTTACGTCCTCATTGCTACAAAATTTTTTCTGTTTTAAGAATTTTCAGGATTTACTTCCTAGCTACTTTCAGATATGCAATAGAGTATTATTAAGTGTGTGTGTCTGTGTTACTCTCTCAGTCGTGTCTGACTCTTTGCAACCCCATGGACTGAAGCCTGCCAGGCTCCTCTGTCCATGGGATTTCCCAGGCAAGAATATTGGAGAGGGTTGCCATTTCCTTCTTCAGGGGATCTTCCTGAGCCAGGGATATGTGCTCTTAATTTTCCAGAAATCTATGACACCCCAATATAAAATAATAAAGACCTTATTCCTAAACCTGCTTCTGGACACATTCAAAATAAATACAGTCTTTTAAGAAGAGACAGAATCACTTCAGATAGGAATAGTAAAGGTTCACTGTCTGCTTTATTTTTTTGTAAACACTATTTCCTTGAAATCAGGAAGAAATTAAATGTTTTTTAATATAAAGTGTTCCCCTGGTGGGATTCTAAATCTCATACCCAAGAAAGAGTAAGTATAGTTAGAATGCTAATTGTTATCAGAGATGAACATATACTTGAATATGCTACAAACTCATAGTTAAAATAATTATGGAATATCATGTTTGGGGCAAAATCATAATGATATAACCTTAAATTTTCATATAATAGTTTTGTTTTGTTTTTTAATTTGATTGCACTACATGGTATATGGGATCTTAACTCCTCAACCAGGGATTGTACCCAGGCCCCTGCAGTGGAATCATGGAATCTTAACCACTGGACTGGCTAAGGAAGTTCCCATATAATAAAATTTAAAACATAGTTTTTAGTACTGATATAAGTGTTATCTACGCTATCAAAATTTACATTAATCTGTACTTTAGATGGATCTTTTTTGGTTTTGGTGTATGCATATACCACTGCAAAGGAGGAGAAAAAAATGGCAAATGTAGGGAAGAAATCATACAAAGTGACTGCACATTTATATACACCATATTAGTCTAGATCTTAATTCTCTCAGTATGCAGATTTCTAAACATCTGGTAGAGTGTCTGTTTTAGATAAGATATGCCATAAGGCATTTTTCATTTCACTTATACATATGTGCTTAGATTGAGAATGTGATTGCTTATTACAATTTCAGAAAGAGGTTGAGAAATTCTTTAATTTATGTTTGTTCTCTGATATCTCTCCTGTCCATTCCCATCTCTTACACGGATCAGGTTCTAAAGTCAGGGTTTGAGCTACTTGGTCAGAAAGAACCCTTGAAGATTACATGGGTGGTACCATGTTAGAGTGCCATACAGACTTCACAAAGTCAACATAAACAATTTTTTCTTTAGCATTGAAACAAACCGTCATTTCTTTGGTTGAAGTCTCATGTAAAAGCTGGCTTTTATTTGAGGACTGAATTGATGAAAAATATGTTTTTGTAAATACTAGAATTAACCGAACCCTTCAAAATACATACACTATGAGGAGACACAAGGAAATGGAAACCAGATAAATGAACAGCCAGTTCAAGTCTCCCATCTCTGGCTCCCTCCAGAGTGTATACTCAATGGATGGAATAACTGCAAGGCCCACACCATTCACATTATTCTTTGTGTTTGTTGTTGTTTTGCCAGTCACATAAAGTTGATTTGTTTATGTTATCTGTTTAGCATACAAAAGTATTTTATGGCCGAAGAAATCTTGGGCTCCGCTTTCTCTCTATAGTGTAAGATTACAGGTCTGTGGATTGAATCCAGCCTAACGATTATTCTTTTGTAGCATTCCTACCAACATAATATTCTTGAGTCTCTTTTTTAGGTCTAGTGCCTTTGGTAGCCTCTTTCAGCTACTCTTCATTTTCTATCCTTTTCTGACTTAGAATCTAAATCATGCTTTTTTAATATCTTGTAGTTGTTTTATAATAATCGTTTTTTGTTATTTATGATACTCAGTTTTACGTTTGTGAATAGGTCCTGCCCTAACCAGATGGGATTATATTTAGTTATGGAGATTTAGAGAGGGAGCTTTTCTCTTCCTGTCCAACTGAAATAATTAACTAGGAAAAAATAGTCATTTTTATATGCTCTACCATGGGTATTCATTACAGTCTGGGCATAGCATTGGTTGTATCAAGAAAACCACTGTACTACTGACTACAAGTTTTTACCCATAGTTTGAAATCACTATTAGCCACTGCTTAGGGATGGTACTGTTGTGAATAGAATGCCTTATTTGAAGGCTTGGTACCAGTGCTGTGCTTTTGGCTGTGTACTGGTGGCAGCTCTTGGCCAGCACATTGCAATTGTCCTATAGGACTGGAGAGACAGAAGTTTCCATGTTGAAGAGCTAAGTGCAAGTGTTTCTGGGTGTAGGCCAGTACATCACTGAGGAAGAAGAAAAGTACAGTTTGCCACTCCCTGGGAAGCACTCTGGCCAGGGCAAGCCTTCCAGAACTGAACGTTTATTGATTTAGGAAGGTCTGGGGGTTTGTCCCTCAGCCTTTGTGATATGGAACTTATTTTCAAAGCAAGGGAAGGGATGGGATAGAGCAGACTTAAAAGTAATGTCATTTCTCAACTCTCTAATGCCCCTTTTAGAACTAAGCAGCTGGTGGTGGTGGTTTAGTTGCTAAGTCGTGTACAACTCTTGCGATCCCATGGATTGTAGCCTGCCAGGCTCCTCTGTCCTTGGGATTCTCCAGGCAAGAATACTGGAATGGGTAGCCATTTCCTTCTCCAGAGAATCTTACTGACCCAGGAATCAAACCCAGATCTCTGAGGGCAGAGCTAATATCACACAAAAAGGAGAAGATTTGATTGTTGTTTAGAAACCAAGTAGTTAGGGCTGTCCCTAGCTTCTGCTGGGTTAGTGACCTGAAGTGGCATTTAATGCAGAGAAAAGTCTGGGAAAGTAGTTGGAAAATAATACTCCAGTGACATTTTCATGTTTGACTAAAATTTTTCAGATTTTTCACTTGTTTTTATTTTGTAGTTACATTTCATCTTCTATTTCATATCTAAACAAAAGCAGGAGCAAAGGGCTAGGTAAATCACACTTTAATCCTTCCCATTCCCTTGTCCAAATAAAGCCTGATACTAAGGAAAGCTTATTGAAATGAACTGGGAGCAGCTGGATAGGTAGCTTGGAAGATTGTGAGGAGGTAGTGGAGTTGGGTTTTGAAATGGTGTGTGTGGGGAATAAGTGTGTAAATATAAACTTTGATGGTTTAGTTTTATTTTTAACAAATAACTACTTTCCTTATCACCTGTTTACTTGCCAATGGCAAGAAAAACAGCAAATGGCTAGTTTACCACCCTTTAAGGATTGTTTTAACTAGGAATTGGAGATAGGGTAGTTTAGGAGTTGATAGTAAGAGATGATATCTTTGCTGTAAGTAATACAAAAAACAAACTTTTAAAGGAAACTTAATCTTATTTATTTATTTAATTTATTTATTTATTCTTTTTGGCCAAGCCAAGGGGCTTGCAGGAGTTCCCTGACCAGGGATTGAACCTGGATTATGACAGTGAAAGTCAGATCAGAGATCAGTTGCTCAGTCATGTTCGACTCTTTGCAACCCCATGAACTGCAGCACGCCAGGCCTCCCTGTCCATCACCAACTCCCGGAGTTCACTCAGACTCACGTCCATCGAGTTGGTGATGCCATCCAGCCATCTCATCCTCTGTCGTCCCCTTCTCCTCTTGCCCCCAATCCTTCCCAGCATCAGAGTCTTTTCCAATGAGTCAGCTCTTCGCATGAGGTGGCCAAAGTACTGGAGTTTCAGCTTTAGCATCATTCCTTCCAAAGAAATCCCAGGGCTGATCTCCTTCAGAATGGACAGGTTGGATCTCCTTGCAGTCCAAGGGACTCTCAAGAGTCTTCTCCAACACCACAGTTCAAAAGCATCAATTCTTCGGCGCTCAGCCTTCTTCACAGTCCAACTCTCACATCCATACATGACCACAGGAAAAACCATAGCCTTGACTAGACGAACCTTTCTTGGCAAAGTAATGTCTCTGCTTTTGAATATGCTATCTAGGTTGGTGATAACTTTCCTTCCAAGGAGTAAGGGTCTTTTAATTTCACGGCTGCAGTCACCATCTGCAGTGATTTTGGAGCCCAGAAAAATAAAGTCTGACACTGTTTCCACATCTATTTCCCATGAAGTGATGGGACCGGATGCCATGATCTTCGTTTTCTGAACATTGAGCTTTAAGCCAACTTTTTCACTCTTCACTTTCACCTTCATCAAGAGGCTTTTTAGTTCCTCTTCACTTTCTGCCATAAGGGTGGTGTCATCTGCATATCTGAGGTTATTGATATTTCTCCCGGCAATCTTGATTCCAGCTTGTGTTTCTTCCAGCCCAGCATTTCTCATGATATACTCTGCATATAAGTTAAATAAGCAGGGTGACAATATATAGCCTTGACGTACTCCTTTTCCTATTTGGAACCAGTCTGTTGTTCCATGACCAGTTCTAACTGTTGCTTCCTGACCTGCATACAGATTTCTCAAGAGGCAGATCAGGTGGTCTGGTATTCCCATCTCTTTCAGAATTTTCCACAGTTAATTGTGATCCACACAGTCAAAGGCTTTGGCATAGTCAGTAAAGCAGAAATAGATGTATCTCTGGAACTCTCTTGCTTTTTCCATGATCCAGCAGATGTTGGCAATTTGACCTCTGGTTCCTCTGCCTTTTCTAAAACCAGCTTGAACATCAGGAAGTTCACGGTTCACATATTGCTGAAGCCCGGCTTGGAGAATTTTGAGCATTACTTTACTAGCGTGTGAGATGAGTGCAATTGTGCGGTAGTTTGAGCATTCTTTGGCATTGCCTTTCTTTGGGATTGGAATGAAAACTGACCTTTTCCAGTTTTGCTGGCACATTGAGTGCAGCACTTAGACAGCATCATCTTTCAGGATTTGAAAGAGCTCCACTGGAATTCCATCACCTCCACTAGCTTTGTTCGTAGTGATGCTTTCTAAGGCCCACTTGACTTCACATTCCAGGATGTCTGGCTCTAGGTCAGTGATCACACCATCGTGATTATCTGGGTTGTGAATATCTTTTTTGTACAGTTCTTCTGTGTATTCTTGCCATCTCTTCTTGATATCTTCTGCTTCTGTTAGGTCCATACCATTTCTGTCCTTTATCGAGCCCATCTTTGCATGAAATGTTCCCTTGGTATCTCTGATTTTCTTGACGAGATCTCTAGTCTTTCCCATTCTGTTGTTTTCCTCTATTTCTTTGCATTGATCGCTGAAGAAGGCTTTCTTATCTCTTCTTGCTGTTCTTTGGAACTCTGCATTCAGATGTTTATATCTTTCCTTTTCTCCTTTGCTTTTCGCTTCTCTTCTTTTCACAGCTATTTGTAAGGCCTCCCCAGACAGCCATTTTGCTTTTTTGCATTTCTTTTCCATGGGGATGGTCTTGATCCCTGTCTCCTATAGTCTAAACAGATTTGACTACAGTAGACTATGAATCTTAAACGATAGACTACTGTTAAAGTAGTCTTGAGCTTCCCTGATAGCTCAGTTGGTAAAGAATCCGCCTGCAATGCAGGAGACCCGGGTTCAATTCCAGGGAATGGATCGGGAAGATCCACCCCCTGGAAGAGGGATAGGCTGTGGTGGTGGTTTAGTCATTAAGTCGTGTCCGACTCTTGCAACCCCATGGACTGTAGCCTGCCAGGCTCCTCTGTCCACGAGGATTTTCCAGGCAAGAATACTGGAGTGGGTTGCCATTTCCTTCTCCAGGTGATCTTCCCGACCCAGGAATCAAACCTAGGCTACCCACTGCAGTATTCTAGCCTGGAGAATTCTATGGGCTGTATAGTCCATGGGGTCACAAAGAGACACGACTGAGCGACTTTCACTTTCACCAGGGAACTCCCATAAACTTAGATTTTAGTGTAGTTCTGTTAATAAAAATTATTTTTTCTTATATATTCTTGTGTTAATCTTATCTTAGGAATGGTTCCTTATCGTTACATTTATCCTGCTTATGTTCTTCTACGTGTTTCAGAAACATTTCCAAAATTTGACTTGTAGCTGCTGAGTAATAAGTCTAGTAGGAGGGACAGAATGTAATCAAATAAGTACATAAGCTTATGAAGGCTAAGGTCAAAGAAAATATCCATGAAGATATCTGAAGAATGAATAGGATCAATAGTTAGTTTGGCAAAGGGAGTAAAATGAATGGAGAACCAAGTGGAAATGTCCCTTAAGGTCCAGAGGTTATGAGAGAAAACTGGAAATCTAAAGATGTGAGAGTTACTAATGTGAACAAATAAATGATAATTGATGCCATGAAGGTGGGTGAGCTTACCCAAGGAGAATGTGTCTGTTGAATGAGTCAAAAAGAAAGGGGCCCAGGACAGATCTCTGAAGAGCACCAAGAATATAGCTACATAGATGGCCTCTTAGGCAGTGCTTCCCTGTGTAACGGAGAGAATATAGAACTGCAACAGGGGACACATGTCTACAAAAACATTTAAAAATTCTCTGAAAGTGATTATAGAACTTGCTTAGTTCTATAGTTAGATTTGGACTGAGTCATGCTTTAAGGGGAGAAGGCAATGGCAACCCCTCCAGTACTGTTGCCTGGACAATCCCATGGATGGAGGAGCCTGGAGGGCTGCAGTCCATGGGGTCGCTAAGAGTCGGACACGACTGAGCGACTTCACTTTCACTTTTCACTTTCATGCATTGGAGAAGGAAATGGCAACCCACACCAGTGTTCTTGCCTGGAGAATCCCAGGGACGGGGGAGCCGTCTATGAGGTCGCACAGAGTCGGACACAACTGAAGTGACTTAGCAGCAGCAGCATGCTTTAAGGAAAAGTGCCTTTCCCATGCTGCTTGTGAACAATGAAAGAATGATCTTTGGTTTTTACTTTAACCACTTTCCATAATTTTTCTGCTTTTCACAGCCTCTTCCAAATCATACTTATCTTCCACCGTGGAATTAAAATGAAAGCGTAGACTTTGTAATTAGACCTGTGTTTGAACCCCAGCACTGCCACTTAATAGATGTGGAATCTTGAAAACTTCCTCTCTGGATCTCATTTTCCTTAAATTTTTATGGATTAAAACCACACTGTAAGTGCACAGTATATGGTAGTCTAGTAGTTGTTAACCAGCAACAAATGTTTGTTCTGTTTTCTTTTTTCTTCCTTGAAGCTTCTCCTGGTTTTCCCAGGCAGGGTGATTTTTTTTTTTTTTTTTAAATCTGTTATCATGTTAACCGCAGCTTTTCTGCTAGAGCAAAGGAGTTTTGCATTTTTGATAAAAGCCCTTACTAGAGAGGAAGTAGAAGGAAGGCTTCTAGAAGGTAATCCAGAAGTTTCAACAACAGCATCATCGGTAGTTGGGGCTAGGGGCAGTCAGGTGGATTGTAGGATGTTTAGCAGTGGCTTTGCTTTTACCCCCTAGGTGCCAGTAGCATTCCCCCCAAGCTGGGACAACCAAAAATGTTTCCACACGTTGCCAAATGTCCCTGAAAGGACAGAATTCCATTTGAGAACTGTTTGCTAAAATACTTTTTCTTGATATGTGTGTTACTTACATGACTGTGTTTATGTAATTTTATGTTCATGAAAATGCAGCAAGTTGCATAATAAATGCAGTTTTCTATTGGAAATGTTATGTTCCCACACAAAAAAGAGTCTGTAATTCTTTTTTCACCAAAAGCAATAGAGAACCAGGCAGTAATCAATAACTGTGTCTTAAGTATGTCTACATTTTCATCCTCTTTCAATCCCTACAAGATGGTGTAGAATTAGCAGGAAGAAGGGTCTATGGTAGGATGGAAAGGCAAAAAATAGCCTCAAAACTTGGCTTCCAAACCTCTCCTTTCAACTCCTAGTTAGTAAGATGTTGAATTTCGAAGATTTCGGTGTTGAACTCTGGGTTCAGGACAGAGTTGAACGATTAGCAAAGCATGTATCTTCCTCCCACCCTCTCTTCTGTACTGTGACAGCAAAAGAGAAGGTCACCCAATTTGGTGACCCTCTTTCAACTCTCAGGACCTCATTTGAACTCTTGGTACCTCACTGAAGTTACTTCTGAAAGTGTTTGCTTTTATCTTTAATATAAAATCTTTTGGTTTTTCTCTACTTGGTATGGGTGAGTAGTGTCCTTCGGTATTGGATGATGTTGACTGCTCCCAGTGAATACTGACTGTCCCCAGAGAAGTCCTTGACTAGGACCTAAGCTGGAAGCAGTAAGTTAAGTAAACCACCTTAGCGTCTTTAGAGGAGTCCAAAAAAAGATCCCGTTTTGAAGTTTGAAAGATCCTGTAAAGAGAGAGCAGGCCTTAGGCCAAACAGCCTTTGAGGTGGTAACCGGCTCATAAACGAGAACTGGCATGTGCCAACAGAATCTCTCATCCTGGCTCCAGAGTTGGCTGAGGAGGTTAATGTGTGGAAGGCTCTGTAAGTGGAAGGATTGTTCTTGGCTTTGGCTGTAGTGTAGCTGGAAACAGCAGGGCAGGAGCTTGGACCTGATCTCTGGCATCTGGGTATTTCTCTGAGAAGAAGGATTTTTTCCCTTCTTTTTCTTGTTGATATTTTTCCTCTCCCCTCCCCCCTTCTTCGTATTAACATTTCAAGGTACAGGAAATGGTTGGATATTGAGTGTTTTACAGCTCTTCTATTAATATTGGTCTGCCAAGAGGAAAGCCAGAAGGGATTTAACTAGGTAGAATCAAGGCTCATAACTTTTATGAAAGTGCCCCAAGCAAGGTATCCTCAATTTATTTGGAAATGTTTAAGTTTTACTAAAATCCCATCATTGCCAGCATGTTTTTATAAAGAGGATAGACAGCCATGGTGGCTAAACCAAGGAGAAACCTTAAGACCTGAAGTTGGCAGCAACACAAGCCATCTGAGCTCAGAGGGAGAGCATTGGTATGGCCAAAAAATGCAGCTATGTCTCTGGACCCCTGTCCCCTCATTATTCTCTACTGGCCCTGGCAGCTGCCAGAACTTGCTCAATAGAGTTGTGGGCTGGGGATTGTTTCTTAATCCTTGTAAAGAGTACCAAACCTCAGCTGTGTTATCTAGGCTCTGAGCCTCTGGCACTTGGCAAAGGGACTTGCTGAGGCATCTGGTGACTCTAGACAAAAGCCTATTTTGTCAGTGAGAAGACTGGGGCAAAGTACAAGCATTGTTATCTCTGATGCCCTCAGGGCAAACTGTCTACTTGGCAAGTGGGAGAATCTTGACCTTGTGAATTACAGCAGCCTCTCCACTGGGTTTTAGGTTTCTTTGAGATTATTTTCTATTTGTCCACTACTAATGCTTTAAAAAAAAAAAAAGTTTTAAAAATAAAAGTATTAAGTGCTTTATTATAAAGAAGGTAAAAGGAAGAAGAGAAAAATCATGTTTAATTCTACCATATTTCTTTTCTTCACAGAAGAATTTCTTTAATGTTGTGAAACTGGTTGAGTTTATTAGTTCACAGTTGGTTTGTACATGACCTGTACCTCATGAAGCTCACCCTTGTTCCCTTACGCATCTTTTATTTTACCATTTGAGAACTGACCTGGTCTGGCTCTACTTGGCTAGATTTCCTTACATTTGATGAAATCTCACCCTGGAGTATGAAGTTATCTTCTATATTTAAGTTTTTGTAACTTGTCTCAGGCCAAGTTTTTATCTTCATCTGTGATTGTCTTTAGAAGGCTGGTTGTTTGTTTTTTAAATTAGTGATGGTGAATTAGTCTGCCAGGGAAAATGATTTTGTTAGTGACTGATAGCTGGAAAATTTGGGGGCAAGCTGTGAACTGAACAGGTTATAGATAGAGATTTTTACCCCTCATACGTATTTTTTTAGATTAAGGTCACATTTCCTTTAAGTGTTTAACTCAGTGGTTTTATAGTCACAAAAAATGATGGTGCAGCCATCACCATTTCTTAATTCCAGAATATTTTCATCACCCCAATTAGCAGTCTCTCTCTCTCTTTCTCTCTCTCTGACACACACACACAGCCATTTTCCCTTTCCCCCACCCCCTGTTGACAACTAGTCTACTTTCTATCTCTGTGGAGTTGCCTGTTCTGAACATTTCGTGTAAATGGAATCCCACAACACATGACCTTTTTGTGTCTGGCTCCTTTCCCTTAGCATAATGTTTTCGAGTTTCATCCATGTTGTACCATGTATCAGTACTTCATTTCTTTTTATAGCTGAATAATGTTCTATTATATGGATATATCACATTTGTGTGTCCATTCATCATTGATTGATATTTGAATTGTTTATACTTTGGGCTATTATGAATAATGTTGCTGTGAACATTTGGTATAAGTTTTTGTATAGACATGTATTCATTTCTCTTGGGAATATTCCTATGAGCGGAATTCCTGGGTCATGTGATATTTAACTTTTAGAGGGATTGCCACCTTTTTCCTAAAGCAACTGCTCCAATTTTCCATTTCTACCAGTAGTGTATGAAGAGTCCCATGTCTCCACATCCTCACCAACACTTGTGATTGTCCATTTTTTGATAATAGCTATCTTAGTGAGTGTGGAGTGGTGTCTCATTGTGGTTTTGATTGACATTTCCCTTCATGTGCAGCTTATCACTTCATGTGCATATTGGCCACTTATATATCTTCTTTGGAAGTCATGTCTGTTCAAATTCTTTGCTCATTTTTTTTTCTCTAAAATTTTTATTTTGTTTTGCCCATATTTTTAATTGAGTTGTTTGTCTTTTTATTGTTGAGTTGCAAGTCTGTCTTTATTATTCTGGATACCAGTCTAGTATCTTAATAAATATATGATAGGCAAAATTTTCTGCCGTTTCTGTAGACTGTCTCCTCAGTTTCTTGATAGTGTTCTCTGAAGCACAGAAATTTTAAATTTTGAGAGAGTTGAGTTCATCTTTTTTTCCTTTAGTTGCTTGTGCTTTTTGGTGTCATATTTTATTTATTTATTTTGCTGTGCCTTGGGGCCTGCAGGGTTTTAGTTCCCTGACCAAGGATTGAACCGGGGCAACAGCAGTGAAAGCACCATGTACTAACCACTGGATCACCAGGGATCTCCCAAGGTGTCATATTTTAAATCACTGTCATGAAGATTTATGTCTATGCTTTGTTCTCTGTTTTATGATTTTAGTTTTTACAGTGATCTTTGATCCATTTTGAGTTAATTTTTGTACATGGTGTGAGGTAAGGGTCCAGGTTTATTCTTTTACATGTGAATATCCAGTTTTCCCATCACCATTTGTTGAAAGTGAAGGTGCAAGTGAAAGTCACTCAGTCGTGTCCGACTCTTTGCGATCCCGTGGCTGTAGCCCACCAGGCTCCTCCGTCCATGGGATTCTCCAGCAAGAGTACTGGAGCGGGTTGCCATTTCCTTCTCTAGGAGATCTTCCTGACCCAGGGATCGAACCCAGGTCTCCCACATTGCAGGCAGACGCTTCAACCTCTGAGCCACCAGGGAGGCCCCCATTTGTTGAAAAGGCTATTTTTTTCCCTATTGGATTGTCTTGACACTCTAGAAGAGAACTGCTGCTGCTCCTGGTAAGTTGCTTCAGTCGTGTTCGACTCTTTGAGACCTCATAGACGGCAGCCCACCAGGCTCCTCCATCCATGGGATTTTCCAGGCAAGAATACTGGAGTGGGGTGCCATTGCCTTCTCCGAGAAGAGAGCTAACTGACCATAAATGTATGGGTTTTTATCTGAGCTCTCTATTCTGTTCCACAAATTTCTGTGTCTATCCTTATACTAGTAGAACCATCTTGATGACCACAGTTTTTTTTTGTAAATTTTATTTATTTATTCGGCCCTGTTGGGTCTTAGTTGTGGCACACGTGGGATCTTTGTTGTGTCATGTGGATCTTTTGTTTTGGTGCGTGGGCTTGGACTCAAGTGTGTGGGCTTAGTATTTGTGGTGTGCAGGCTTAGTTGCCCCATGGCATGTGGGAGTTTAGTTCTCCGACCAGGGATTGAACCTGCATCCCCTGCATTGCAAGGCAGATTCCCAGCCACTGGACCACCAGGGAAGTCCCAGTTACTATAGCTGTATAGTAAGCTTTGAAACCAGGAGTTGTGAATTTTCTAACTTTGTTCTTCTTTTTAAGAGTTTTTGGATTCTGACTCCCTTGCATTGCCATAGGAATTGTAGAATCAGCTTGTTGATTTCCACAAACAAACAAAAAAAGCTAGCTAGGATTTTATAGTGAATTGAATTTGTCACATAATTTACAGAGTATTGCAGTCTTAACAGTTTTCCAGTTCATGAACATGGGATATTTTTCCATTTATTTAGATGTTTAGTTTCTTTCAATGATGTTTTGTGGTTTTCAGAATACAAGTCTTACATTTTTGTTAAATTTATTCTCAAGTATTTTATTCTTTTGATGAAATTTGTTTTTCTTTTTCACATTCTTTTCCCATTTAGGTTATTATAGAATATTGGGCAAAGTTCTCTAAGGTGTATAGTAGGTCCTGGTTGGCTATCTGTTTTAAATATAGCAGTGTGTACATGTCAATCCCAAGCTCCCATCTGTCCCTCTCTGCCTCCCTTCCCTGCTGGTAACCGTAAATTCTCTAAGTCTGTTTCTGTTTTGTAAATAAGTTCATTTGTGCCTTTTTTTTTTTTCCTTTCTGTGTATAAGTAATATCATGGTATTTGTCTTTATCTGTCAGACTTACTTCACTTACTATGATAGTCTCTAGGTCTATCCATGTTGCTGCGAATGGCGATTTTATCCTTTTTAATGGGTGAGTAGTATTCCATTGTATATATGTACACATCTTCTTTACCCATTCATCTGTTAATGGACATTGAGGCTTTTTTAGCTTTATTTATTTATTTAATTTTGTGGCTGTGGTGGGTCTTCGTTGCTGCATGTGGGCTTTCTCTGGTTGTGGTGAGTGGGGGCTATTGTCTAGTTGCAGTTCAAGGACTTCTCACTGCAGTGGCTTCTCTTGTTGTGGAGCACAGGCTCAAGGCATTTGGACTTTAGTAATTGCAGCGAGTGGGCTCAGTAGTTGTGGCTCACAGGCTCTAGAGCTTAAGCTCGGTAGTTGTGGTGCACGGGCTTGATGCTCTGTGTCAGCATGTAGGATCTTCCCAGAGCATGGATTGAACTGGTGTCCCTTGCATTGCAAGGCGGATTCTTAACCACTGAACCACCAGGGAAGCCCCTACAATGGAATTTTGAAGGGAACATTTATGCTCTTGAGATTTAGGAGTATTTTTATTTTTTAAATTTTAAAAAATTTTGACTGCTCCAAGCTTATGGGAACTCAGTTCCCCTACCAGGGATCAAACCTGGCAACAGCAGTAAAAGCCTGAAATCCTAACCACTGGGCCACCAGGGAACTTTATTTTTCATAACAAATAGTCCTTGAGGTAGGTGAGTGTGTGTGTGTATTTGGAGAAACCTGTGTAATGTAAAGTACAAAAGACTGAGAGCACCTGAATTCTAGTGCCCATTCTACCACTTAAATTATATAACTTAGGACATTTTGGTTTATTCTCTGTGCTCCCTTCATTAATGCTTTCTTTTCATTAGATATTTCTTAAACGTCTGGTTTGCCCTATACATATTTGAGGGTAAAACGACTGAAGTCATTGTCCTTGGATAAAGCCTCTTAGCCTCTGTGCCAACAACTTCAGTTTTTTTATCTAAAGATAGAGGTGTTGAGCATATGTTTATTTGTGGGCATGTGTTAAGACCCTGCTTATTTTCAAAGTTCAGTATGGCTTTGGTGTTAAGACTGGCCTTATAAGCAGATAGCATATGTGTCAATCTTATGCTCTCATTTTTTAAACTACTGTAGTCACAGCTGCTGCTGCTGCTGCTAAGTCGCTTCAGTCGTGTCTGACTCTGTGCGACCCCATAGACGGCAGCCCACCAGGCTCCTCTGTCCCTGAGATTCTCCAGGCAAGAATACACAGCAAGGACCTCTAAATCCTTGTCCTCTGCCCTGACCTCTTTCTAAAGTTAGGCCATGGTTTCCAGCTACCTAACATTTCCTTACTTGGTTGTCCCAAATATAATTCAAACTCACAATGTCCAAAACAAAATTGTCCCTAAAGCCCACATCATGCTTACTCAGTTTCAGTAGTGGGATTATTTCCTTCCTTTTGCCCAAACTAAAAACTCCTGATTCACCCTTACCTTTTCCTGTGTGCTCACATCTGATGTATCACAAAGACCCTTTGAGAGCCCCTTTCCTGTGTATCTCTTGTTATGTCCCCTCTTTTCTGTACTAATTTCCACTTTTTTGTTCAGACATTTTTCATTTCTTACCTAAACCAAACTCTACTCTCACCCACTTGATTCCCACTTGGTAAATTAATTGTCATTCAGCATCCAGCTTGAATGTCACTTTTTTTCGGCATATTCTTATTAGCCAAGTCTTCAGGCTTCAAGGTGAAATTAAACAGCTTTCTGTTAATATTATGGAGAGTTTGAATATTGTATAGGTATTAATAACATCCGTTGAAAAATCATACAGACTTGTGTTTGAATCCTAGCTAGTTAGTAGCGTATTATGCAGCTTCTCCAAGCCTTTGCTTCCGTGGTGGCTCAGAATCTGCCTGCAACGCAGAAGATCAAGGCTCAATCCCTGAGTCAGGAAGATCCTTTGGAGAAGGAAATGGCAATCCACTCCAGTCTTCTTGCCTGGAGAATTCCATGGACAGAGCAGCCTGGCAGGCTACCATAGGGTTGCAAAGAGTTGGACACGACTAAGCAACTAATACATACACACAATCTCTAAGCCTCAGTTTCCTATCTTAAAGTAAAACTAATAATTACTTCATAGAGCAGAAGTAAAGACTAAATGTAGTTATAAAGGTAGTGATATAGTAATCCTGGCCATGATATATTGAACATTAAATACAATATAATACTTGTTTCAAATTGCATATTAAAAGCATCTAGCTTAGTGCCTATTATATAGCAGACATTCAGTTTTTAAAAAGCTAATATTTTCTGTGTTGTCTTCTTCCACTGAGCAAGAATCATGCCTTATTTTTATGATAGTGTGGTAGATCATCAATAAACAGTTGTTGAATTTGAATTTATTTACTGTGATTTGATGAAATGTTGGGAGGGTCTTATAACATTCCCTGCCAACTTGACTGTAGTTCCTTTGGGATTTAAAGGTTTTGAGTTTCCTATTAAAGTAGATACCCCTGTAGAGAGATAATACCTTGCTATGTTATCAAGAACTATCCTGTGGGAATTAGTTGTTTATCAGCTGATTTCTAATCTGCAAAAGATCTTGCAGGATGAGACTGGGTGGAGAAGAAAGGGGAGAGGAAGAGATCTGAGCGCGTAGTATCATGGGGAACAAAATCGCCGTTTCCCATTTGCCGCAGAATTGTTGACTCTCTTTCCTAATTTGTAATGAACATCACACCACCTAATATGCAGGGGCAACATTTGGTAGTCTTGGCTGTAGAGCCACAGGATTAGACCATGTAAAAGTAAGTCATTTCTATTCCTTGAAGGTCTGAATTAGTTACCACTTTGTGATGTTACTAGCGTGATTGCAGACTCACTCCCTGTATAGACAGTTAATAGTTTTATATTTAGTACTGAGAGAGTGGATATTCTAGACATAGTTCCTGATTTTGGCCAACTGTCTTGTAAACGGATGTCAGCTATCACCTACCCAATGAACTGCCCAAAGGATTGCTGAGCACAAGATCAGATGATAGACCTAAAAGCACTGAAAAGGCTACACAAATGCAAAGTGTATCATTCCAGAGTCTAATACAGTAAGTCTCCTACGTTCAAACAAGTTCCTTTCCCAGAGCGCATTCCTAAGTCCAGTTTGTTCATCAGTCCAACAGTTACCTTAGGTACCCAACTGACACATTCAGCTATCTGGCACAGAACTGCACTAGGTTTATAATACTTGTCATACAAATAATACATAGAAAACAAACACAAAAACTAAACTGTTTTAAATCTTGCAGTACAGTACCTTGAAAAGTACAGGAATACAGTACAACAGCTGGCATACAAGGCACATTCGTTTGTTTGAAAGTTCATAACTTGAAGGTTTGTATGTAGAGGACTTACTATACATGACTTTGGAAAACTCGTTTAACTTCCTAGGCCTTGGTTTCCTTATCTCTAAAATGAAAAACTTGGTAAAAGATATTTCCAATACTTCTATCAGTTCTAAAATTCTGGGATACTCTATTCTGTCTTGCCTTTTAACTGATGTCCCTTGCTTCCATGCAATCTTAGCACATCAGCCATAGTTATTCTATTAAAGCTTGTCAGTCACTATGATTTCTTCCCCAGAACCCTCCACTGACCCTTTGTTTCATCCTGTTAAATCTGGTGGTCCATAACGCCGTGCATGGTCTGTACTTCTCCCTGCCTTGCCTTTATGACCTTATCTCCCGTTTTCCCCCTCTCAGTTCCCCTCCAGCTTTTCCTTTGAACATCTCAGGTGTGTTTCGGGCTCTCACACTGCAAGTTTCAGCTTCTAGAATTCAGAGACCGCAGCATTATCAAGTCCCTCATCTCCAAGTTTTTACTCACGTCACTCGGTTTTAAATTTGCACCTGCCTCTGCACTGCCTCCTGCTTACTCCTTTACCCAGTCCCGTTATTTTTTCTCAAAGTATGTATCTCCTTCCAGTGTACAAAATGTGTACTTTATTATAATGTTTATCGTCTGACTCCATCTTAGACTGTAAGCTCTATTCACCCTTGTTTCCCAAGCACCTTTCATAGTACTTGCCCCATTAAATATTTGTTAAACATGTGGATGGGCTGTGCAGTGTGGTGAATACTAATCTCATTTTTAGCTGATATAAGCCTCAGTTGACTCATTGATGAAGTGCTGGTTTTTTATCTCTTATCTTTTTTTAAAAGGTTTTCCTCAGATATTTGATAGTCCTTGGATGTCTGCTCATGTTTTAAACATCTTTGGGATGGAACATTCACTGATTGGAAGCTGAGTGCATCAGCAGAGCATATTATAGTGAACTTCACAGTGAGACGGTTATTAAGTTGGCAAACCCTAAATTTCATTATCTCTAGGTCTTTCCTCATGAGTTTACCAGATTCCTTAGAAAAACCTCTTGTAATCCTCCTGCAAGGTAAGGACTACTGCCAGCTTTCTTTGTCCAAGTGAAAAAAGAGGATTGGGGCCTCGGCCTTCAGCAATCAGTATGCTTAAGTCCACATTTAACCCCATTATATTAGATGTTCCTTGTGCCCTCCCCTATGCCTGAAGTACTCTAGTCCCTAGATTCTCTCTTTGACTCTTTCCAGAGAATAAATCTCTAGGCTTCTTAGTTGGGGAGGGTATCTGAGTGAGAAGATGGACTAAGGATATAATTGTTTCTGAAACAATTTTCAACCAGCCTTATTTAGACTAAATCACCAGGCTACCACCTACCCACTCCCAGCTTGAGTTTATCTGGCTCCACCAGTTCCTGAGCTCTTGGAGATAAACTTCTGTGATGGTGATAGGTATAGTTGAAAGTTTTCTCTATTGCAGGATTAGTAGTCATCATTCTTATGTTGATTTAGTGTGTTTCAGTACTTTGCTTTCTATATTCCAGAATGTTAACTGTTGTCTCCTCCTCTTCCCTTCCTTTTGAGTTTATCTTTTAGAAAATCCTTCAGTGTAGTTTTAATGTGTTTTTGTCTACTATATTTATTATAGCTATTTTCTTCTCTGTCATTTGCATTTTTAAAAAAATATTTATTTATTTACTGCCTGCATCAGGTCTTAGTTGTGGCACCTGGTATCTTTCTTTGTGGGCATGTTGGCTTTAGGTTGCGTGGGTTCAGTAGTTGGGACTTGCGGGCTTAGTTGCCCTGCAGCATATGGGATCTTAGTTTCCTGACTAGGGACTGAACTTGTGTCCGCTGCATTGGAAGATGAATTCTCAGCCATTGAACCACCAGGGAAGTTCCTATCTTTTGTTTTTAATTGACATTTTATTTGAGATAATTATTTAGAGTCACATGTAGTTAAATAATACAAAGATTTCCTTGTACACTTTACCCATTTTCCTCCAGTAGTAACATTTTGCAAAACTATAGTATAATATCAACCAAGATAATGACATTGATACAGTCCACCAGTCTTGCTCACATTTGTTTGATTTTGCTTGTTTCTGTGCAATCTTATTGCATGTGTAGGTTTGTTTATCTACCACTATCAAGATTCTGACTTAGTCTACCACCACAGTCAGCGTAATCCTCTCAAGATTCGTCAGGGTTGTTGTGTGTATCAGTACTTCATTCCTTTTTATTGCTGAGTTTCTGTGGTATGGGTGTGTGTGTGCCACAGTTTAACCAGTCACCTGTTGAAGGACATTTGGACTGTTGCCCGTGCTGTGCTGTGCTTAGTTGCTCAGTCATGTCCAACTCTGTGACCGAATGGACTGCAACCTGCCAGGCTCCTCTGTTCATGGGAATTCTCCAGGCAAGAATACTGGAGTAAGTTGCCATGCCCTCCTCCAGGGGATCTTCCCAATCCAGGGATCGAACCCAGGTCTCCCGCATTGCAGGTGGATTCTTTGCCAACCGAGCCACCAGGGAAGCCCCGGACTGTTTCCAGTTTGGGGTTTCAATGGGAAAAATTGCGGTGAATGTTCATATACAGGCATTTGCAAACATAAGTTTTTATTTCTTTGGGATAAATGCCCAATAGTGCAATTGCTGGGTCATATGGTTATTGTATGTTTAATGTTTTAAGAAACTGCCGAGTTATTTTTTCCAGAGTGGCTGAACCACTTCACATTCTTACCAGCAATGGATGAGAGATCCTTTTTTTTTTTCCCCCACATCCTTGTCAGTATTAGCAGTGTTTTTACTTTAGTCATTCTGATAAGTGTGTAGTAATGTTTCATTGTGATTTTAATTTGCATTTCCCTAGTAACTAACAATATTGAAGATTTTTTGTGTACTTGTTTGTCATCACATAACCTCTTCAGTGAAATGTCTCTGAATGTCTTCTGCCTTCAGTCAGGGTCAGTGATTCCTCCCACTTTATTTTTCTTTGTCGAGATTGTTTTAGTTATTTATATGGAAAGGCCAGTGCCTTAGTTTATCTGTATCTACAGAGAACCTTGGTAGGATTTTGATAAAAATTATGCTAAGGGGAGAATTGACATCTATCAATTTTTTTGTTTACTTATACATGTTTTTTATTTAATGAAAGTTTATATTTTATGAAATCTGAAAAGTGGGTTTTTTTTTTTTAATGACTCCTGAATTTCGTATCTAATTTAAAAAGGACTTCCTCATCCAAGGTTATAACAATATTAACCTGTTTTTTTTTTTCCTTTAAGTTTTTTAAACCATCCAGTATTTATTTAGGTATCCTGTGAGAATCTAATATTGTGTGTTTTAAAATCCAGTTGGAGAGTCAGTTGCTCTCATTATTTACTGATTATTATTCATTGATTCGAGATGCCATCTTTATCATAATCTGAGTTATTATATGTATTTGGTCTGTTTCTGGGCTGTCTTAGTCAGTCTAGTCATCTATTACATTATCATACCTCACTTTTCATAATCTTTTGTAGGCCTGTGAGACAACTACTGTCTAGGAGGAGGCACAGCATGATAGTTAAGAATTTAACATGGAGGTTCAACTTGCCAAGTGGAATGCTATTGATATTTCTACCTTTACTAGCTAAACGACTTAGTATGAGTCATTGAAATTCTCTAGACCTTAGTATTATCTGTAAAATGAGGTTTATGATATGATATACATTAGTAGATTATTGTAAAGAGTAAAAGCATTAATATATGTAAAGGTCTTTTAATGTATAACAGAGCCATGTAAGAGTTAGACTATTGTAACAGGAAAAAGTTGTGCTAATAGTCTTTTCAGATTAGCTTTCAAAATGTTTTTTATTCTTCCTCAAATCCAATTCAGCTATTGATGGAATTACATTGACTTTATAAATTTAGTTTGAGGGAGAAACAGTCTTTATAATAATGCAATAAGCCATTGCATTATCGTTATACATTATTTGTTTACCACCCAAGAACATGGCATAATCTCTTCATTTATTCAAGTTTAGAGTCTTGTGTCAGTTCTGGCTTAATTGATAGAATATTTTTTGTTCTCTTCCAATCTAAAACATGAAAAGAGAAATATTAGAACCTATGTAAGCTTCACAAGTATAACATTGCCTTTCTTTTCCTCTAGAATAGCAATGCTGGAGAAATGTGATACCATAGACGACATCATTAGGTGCTCTGTAGGTGTTTGTACCTATGTTGGTAGTTTAAACACATTTTCTCAGTGTTGTCTCACATTTCTTTGCCCTAAAATGCATGAGTATTTTAGCAAATAAAGAAGAAAAACTCAAAGAATGGTAACCTTTGGAATGATAATAAAACGCAGAATATATGTGAAAAAATATATGTGTATATACATGTGAATATTGAATGAATATATGGAAATGAAATATACAAATATAATTGATACCTTTGAATTTGGCCATTGGAATTTTCCTAAGTGAGAGCCCCCTGCCCACCCAGGTCCCTGCTTTAGGAGAGAATGCCTGTATATTCAACCCCTATCTTCTTTCCTCTCCTCAGTCTTTCTTATCATCTGCGTACAAACTCTAGCTATATTCTTTACATTTTAGATTATTCATTTTTAGAAGAGAAACTGCTTTTGATTGTGTGTAAATGAAATACTTGAAACCCAATTCCCAGTCTGCATGTATCAGATTAACTGCTTCAAGAAAACAGCAAATTAAAAAAAAAAAAAGAAGGTACCAAGTAGAGTGAAAGAGTCTTTAATTCCAGTGAGGGCTGTGGGAGATGTCATGTACACAAGTAGTTAAACCATGCTTGTTCCTGTTTTTCTGATTTTTCTCCCCGAATTCTTTAGGTTTGATAAGTGCTTATATTTATACTAGGAAGTGGTGGACTAGGGATAAACAACAATACAGCTGTATATTTGGATAAGAAGTTTTGAGTTGAAGGACAGATCAGTAAAGATACCAATCATGATGCACCAATATATACTCTTCTTTCTGTATATTTGAAGTTTTTAACAACATTTGGGAGTACAACAATATATGTAAGTATATAGAGGTAATAATTATCAATCATATAGAATAATATATAACTAAAAAAAACCATGTTATTATACATAGAAAAAATGCACTAGTTGTAAGTTTACAGCTTACAGATTGACAAATATACAGTTCAATGAATTTTCTCAATTTGAACACACTCATGTAACTAGCTTGGAGATCAAGCAACAGAACATTACTAGCCCCTGGAAACTTCCCTTGTGCTGTTTTCTAGTCATAAGTCCTCTAAGGCTAACCACTATTCTGACTTCAAACAGCATACATTAATTTTGCCTATTTAAAATTTTTTTTTAGTTGAAGTGTATTTGATGTACAATGTTACCACATAGTGAATGACAATTTTTGAAGGTTATGCTCCATTTTTAGTTATTATAAAATACTGGCTGTATTCCTTCGGTTGCACAATATATATTTGTCACTTATTTATTTTATGCATAGTAATTTGTACCTCTTAATCCCCTGCCCATATCTTACTCCCTCCTCTCTACTCCTCTTCACTAATAACCACTGTTCTCTATATATGTCAATCTGTTTCTTTTTTATTATATTCACTAGTTCTTTTTATTTTTTAGATTCCACGTGTAAGTGATATTGTACAGTATTTGTCTCTCTGGCTTATTTCACTTAGTGTAACACACTCCAATCCATATATGTTGTTGCAAATAGTAAAACTTTATTTCTTCTTAGTATTAATAGTAGTCCAGTGTGTGTATGTGTGTGTGTGTGTGTGTGTGTGTGTGTGTATGTATTTATACACCTCATCTTTGTCTGTTCATCTCTTAAGGGACACTTAGGTTGCTTCCATATCTTGGCTATTGTAAATAATGCTGCTATAAACATTGGGATGTGTGTATCTTTTCAAGCTAATGTTTTCATTTTTTTCAGATGTGTACCCGGGAGTGGAATTGCTGGTTCATATGGTAGTTCTTTTTCTAAGATTTTTTTCATGTGGACCATTTTTAAAGTCTTTATTGAATTTCTTATAATAGTGCTCTGTTATGTTTTTGGCCACAAGGCCTGTGAGCCTTAAGTTTCCTGACCAGGGATTGAACCCATACCCACTGGACTGCTAGGGAGGTCCCTCTGGGAGTTCTATTTATAGTTTTTTTGAGAAACCTCCATATTGTTTTCCACAGTGGCTATACCAATTTACATTCCCACCTACAATGTATTTTTATATAAATGGAGAGTCATGCCTTTTTTTTTTTTTTTTTGACATGTAGGGTCTTAGTTTCCTGACCAGGAATTGAACCTGGCCCTCCTACAGTGGAAGTGCAAAGCCTCAACAACAGGACTGCCAGGGAAATCCAGGGGTCATACACTTTGGAACCTATCAAAGTCATATACGTTATTGCATGTAGTTGTAGTTTATTCACTTTGATTGATCCATAGTAGTCCATTGTGATAATAAACCACGATTTATTAGCAATTCTATTGTTGAATATTTGAGCATTTACACTTTTCAGGATGGGCTTCCCAGGTGGCTCAGTGGTTAAAAAAAAAAAAAAAAAAAAAAAACCACCTGCCAATGCAGGAGAAGCAAGTTCAATTCCTTGGTTGGACATATTCCCTGGAGAAGGGAATGGCAACCCACTCCAGTATTCTTGTCTGGGAAATCCCATGGACAGAGGAGCCTGGAGGGCTGTAGTCCATAGGGTTGCAAAAGAGTCAGACACGACGTAGTGACTAAACAGCAAACTTTTCAGGGTACCTCTGGCCCACTTTTTAAATATCGGGGCTATGGACATTTTCTGAAATACACTGTTGAGGAAATCTGAAATTTCTTTTTTTTTTTTTTTGGATCAAATCTATATATTTTATTATATAGTTACACCCAATTGTGTTTTTGCTATATACTTTTAACTTGAGGCATCAGTAAAACCAGTACATTAGATAAATCCTGAAATTCCACCAGCTATAAGCTATTTAAATATTGCTTATACAAAGTATTTGGGGTGGGGGGGAGGTGGACAAAGGGTTATTTACAAAATGGAAGTCAGATGCAGCAAACTTAGGATTACCAGAGGATACAGGGGAGAAGGATACATTGGGAGATTGACACTGGCATGTACACACTACTATACATAAAACAGATAAGAGTAGGAAATGGCAACCCACTCCAGTATTCTTGCCTGAAGAATCCCATGGACAGAGGAGACTGGCTGGCTACAGTCCGTGGGTTTGCAGATAGTTGGACACAACTGAAGCAACTTAGCATATAACTAAAAAACTGTATAGCACAGGGAACTCTACTCAGTACTCTGTAATGGTCTATATGACAAAAGAATGAGTGGATATCTATGTATAACTCATTCACTTTGCTATATACCTGAAACTAACACAACATTGTAAATCAACTACACTCCAATAAAAATATAAAAAAGTCTTAAAGGAAAGCCAGCACTATATAAACAGCATACACTTAAATAAAGATGAATGTTTAACATACAGAGTAATGTTTTTTATTCACTGATAAGCTAAAGGTCCATTTCAAGATGTTTCTTTTGTATGCTTAATAAGTTTTATTAGCAAGCAAAGCCCTGTGAAGGATGGCATCATCTAGTCCTCAGACTCAGATTCATCTTCATCTTGACTAATATGGAAGTAACGAAGCTCATAAGTCTCCTTGTCAGATGCAACCACACGAAGCCAATCACGAAGATTGTTCTTTTTAAGGTATTTTTTGGTAAGGTACTTCAAATACCTTTTAGAGAACTGCTTCTCAGAAATGACTATGATTTTATTCTTGAAGCGTTCAATGTGAACGACATTCCCAAGATTTACAGTTTTTCCATTCACTTTAACCTTCTCCCACAGAAACTGTTCAAAATTTCCCAAATCAAAAATTCCATCTTCTACTGGATGAGTAAGATCCAAATTAAACTTCCAGGTTGACTTCTTAGGCTTCTTGTCTTTCTTCGGCACCATCTTGAAGGCTTGCCGCGCGATGAGAGAGAGCTGAAATTTCTTACTTATCAGTTCCCTACTTTAGAAGCTCCATAATAGTGAATATACACCTTTTATTTTAGAAATTTACAGTCCACATATTCTCCAAACCCATTGTTTCAGTTACCTGTAATCTCAGCTGCCTTTTGCTGTATAACAAGCACTCCAACTTAATGGCTTGAAACAACCATTATTTACTTAGCTTTTTCTTTTTTTAATTCTGAGGGTTAGCCATTTAGGCTAGGTTCTGGGCTTCCCTGGTAGCTCAGTTGGTAAAGAATCCACCTGCAATTCAGGAGACCCTGGTTTAATTTCTGGGTCGGCAAGATCTGCTGGAGAAGGGATAGGCTACCCACTCCAGTATTCTTGGGCTTCCCTTGTGGCTAAGTTGGTAAAGATTAGCCTGCAACGTGGGAGACCTGGGTTCGATCCCTGGGTTGGGAAGATCCCCTGGAGAAGGGAAAAGCTACCCACTGCAGTATTCTGGCCTGGAGAATTCCATGGACTGCATAGTCCATGGGGTCACAAGAAGTTGGACAGGACTGAGCGGCTTTCACTTTCACTTTCACTTTCTTTCTTTCTGGTGATCTGGGCCAGACTTGGCTTACCTTGGTTGGGACAACTGGGCCACCTTCTCCATTGGTTTTATATTCTGTAGCAGGCTGTCTGGGAGTTATTCACTTGGTAGTTATCCCCCTCTCCAAGAGGAAGTGTGAGATGTGTACCAGGCCTCTTGAAAAGTGCCCAGAGAGAGAGTTGGCAGTGCTTTGCTTCCTCAGTTTCTTTTAGCCAAAGGAAATCACAGGGACAACACAGATTAAAGTGGTAAAGAAGCTGAATTCCATCTCTTGATAAGAGAATTGCAAGTGGGTGGGGTTAGGGAAATAGTTTTTTTACTTTTTTTTGTTTTGCAGTCTATGTATCCACATTTTAGCATTTGTTCTTAGGGAAATAAATCCCAGTGTTCCACCTTGACTGACATCTTTCTTGTTTTTGATATGCATTTGTATAAACTTATTTTCACCTCTGTTTAAAACAGTGTTTGGTGCAATAAGTTGAATTAGGGCTTTCTTGTGTTAGAGTGGTATTTTAATTTTATTTCTTCTCTCCCTGCTTTGCTTTTTTTTTTTTTTTCTGTGCTAGCCACCTCATCATTCAAGATATTTAAGAATACCTCTTCAACAAGCCTTTTCTGACTTTGTGTCCCCTACCCTGGCATCTTTCCTTTGAACATCTCATGACAGTATTTAGTAACATAACATTGTATTACATTCAGTTTTCATGTCTTTTTCTGTTATTAGACTCGAAGCGTCTTTCTGCATCTCCAGTATCTGACATGCAAGTTTTTAAAAATGATAGATGAAATCGTGAGAGAGCTGCTAGACTTTTTTATTTATCAGATCTGTCTTCTCCGCTTTTGTTTTGTTTTGGCCTTGCTGCGCGGCATACGGGGATCTTAGTTCCCTGACCAGGAATTGAGCCCAGGCCCTTGGCAGTGAGAGCATGGAATCCTAACCACTAGACCGCCAGAGAATTCCCTGTCTTCTCCATTTTAGTACAGAATTGTTTGTCCCTATGCTTCTGTTGGGTGTAAATGCTGCTGCTTTGACTGGATGACAGTACTGATATTTAGATTTAGGTTACTAAGAAAGGTCAAATATCATCATCCATATATAAAATACTTGTTGTTACTTATTTTTGTAATACTTGTGTTATTTTGATTAAATGTAATTTTTACTTTCTCCTAAGAAACTTTATTTAGAAAGTATTATTTTATATAAATATGCATTTAATACTTTGGAAGATGAAATAATTCATACATCTAATGACATTTGTCCTTTTTTACTGCTACCAGTTATCTGAACCTCCAGCCATTGGGGGGATTTCCTCACCTTATAAGACCAGTGTCTACTGTAAAATCAGAAAATGCCACGTGCTTAACTCTACTAGCTCTGTTAGCAATAAGGGCTTGAGGCCTGACGCAGGCCTCACCAGCTGAGGACGTCACCCCTGGTGTTTTCAGTCAGCCCCTGATGCCCAGGAGTAGTGGAAGGTTGTTTACAGTGCTGGTGACAGCACCATCCAATATCCAGTTGCATCACTGGTTCACGGGTGGCAGCAGCGGTGTCCTTACCAGACTGATAGTGTGGCGCGATTTTGTAAATGGTTCTGGTTGTATAGCCTCTTCCTGTGCCTACTTGTTTTCTGAGATTTACTCTTCAGACTTTCTGGGAGTTCTGTGAGTCACCCACTTGCATCATTTGCTCAAATCAGCCACAATTAGTTTCTGTGAGCAACCATGAGAGATACAGTAAGTAGGTGAATTTTGAGAGTGGAAACCACAGTATATATCAAAGAAACTCATCTTACCGAGAGACATAACGCATGAAATAGTAGATCTATGTTAACAGGAAATTGATAGCTTATGTAACACAGATTAGAAGTGATGTAAGGAAAGGAAAGATCAGTGGAAGGGTATGAGGAAACTGATTTATAGAGAAAGTGGGACTCAAATAGTGGGTAGAATTTGGATAGAAAGAAGAAATGTTTAGAGAGTTATAAGTCTTATACCTGTATTGTTAATTATCATCACTGAGAACTTTTGAATTATTGTCACCCCTAATTCAAACTAGGTGAAATGGGGAAGGGGATGTTAGGAATAGGAAAAGAGGGCAGTGATTATGACTATATATTAAGGAAACTAGATAAGTTTGTGCTTTCACTGTTAGCACTTCTCATGACTATATATGAGTGTTACAAGTCTCCCTATGGAAAAATATGTAGACATTTACTTTTTCAGAATTTCTTGTTTTCAAGTTCACTTAAAAGCTATAAATAAAGTTTTTTGAGGACAGGGAGATTTCACTGTTTCTTTCTCTTTCTCTGTCTCTTTCTCAAACTTTAAAAAAAAGCTGTTTGATACATGATTTATTTTCGAAGCTTATACTGCCTAAAATTACTTGATAACCAATAATCTGTTCATCAGTTATCCTAAGCCTCAGGGAGCATGTTGGAGCTTTCTCTCTCTTTATTTGGTAAATGTATATAATTTTATTGGAGTATAGTTGATTTACAATGTTCTGTTAGTCTTGGCTGTACAGCATGGTGATTCAGTTATGCATATACATATATGCATTAAAAAAAGGAATTTTTTTTGTTCTTTTTCAGATTATTTTCCCATATAAGTTATTACAGCATATTGAGTAGAGTTCTCTGTGGAACTACTGTATAGATCCTTGTTGGTTATCTATTCTGTTTATAGTTGTGTGTGTATGTTAATCCCTAGCTCCTAATTTATCCCTTCCCCTGATATCCTTCCCCCGACATTTCCTCTTTGGTAACCATAGGTTTGTTTTCAAAATCTGTGAGTCTTTTTTCATTTTGTAAATTAGTTCAATTATATCATTTAAAAAAATTAGGTTCTGCATATGTGTGAAATAATATATTTGACTTTCTCAGTCTGATTTACTTCACTTAATATAAAAATCTCTAGATCCATCCATTTACTGCAAATGCCATTATTTCATTCTTTTTTATGGTTGAGTAGTATTCTGTTGTGTATGCATCACATCTTTATCCATTCCTCTGCAGATGGACATTTAGGTTGTTTCTGTGTCTTGGCTGTTATAAATATTGCTGCAATGAACATTGGGGTGCATGTAGCTTTTCAAATTATGTTTTTCTTGGGATATATGCCTAGGAGTGGGTTTGCTGGATCATATGGTAGTTTTGTTTTTAGTTTTTTAAGGAGCCTCAATGCTGTTCTCCATGATGATTGTACCAATTTACATTCCCACCAGCATTCCCACCAGTGTAGGAGGATTCCCTTTTCTCCACATCCTCTCCAGCATTTATTGTTTATAGACATTTTGATAATGGCTATTCTGATCACTATGAGGAAGCTTACTGTAGTTTTGATTTGCATTTCTCCGATAATTTAGTGATGTTGAACAACTTACTTTTTGGCCATCTATATGTCTTTTCGGGATAAAAGTCTATTTAGATTTTCTGCTCATTTTTTTTTTTGATTTGGTGGTTTGTTTGTTTTTTGACATAGAGCTGCATGAGCTGTTTGTATTCTTTGGAGATTAAGTAAATATTAATGTATTTTATAGTTGACTTTGTCCAGATAAAAGTAAAGATTAATTGAGGCCTGTTCTTCTCCAGCGAACAGATTGCAAATGAGTATCCTTTTTCTTTGCTCCCAGGATTGTTTTGCACTTTATTATGGCACTGATTTGTTTTATTCTATTGTAATTTTTGTTTTTGTCTGATTCCCTCCCCTCTCTTACCTCCCCCATCCCAGTCTATGAGCTATTTGATAAGGACCAGGACTCTTAGGGCAGTGGCACCCCACTCCAGTACTCTTGCCTGGAAAATCCCATGGGCGGAGGAGCCTGGTAGGCTGCAGTCCATGGGGTCGCAAAGAGTCGGACACGACTGAGTGACTTCACTTTCACTTTTCACTTTCATGCATTGGAGAAGGAAGTGGCAACCCACTCCAGTGTTCTTGCCTGGAGAATCCCAGGGACAGAGGAGCCTGGTGGGCTGCCGTCTCTGGGGTCACACAGAGTCGGACACGACTAAAGTGACGCAGCAGCAGCAGGACTCTTACTCATCTGTGTATCTCCAATGTCTGGCTTGTAATTGGGCTCTATAAAATTTTTTTTAAGATGTAATAAATTATTTCCTCTAAGTGCTCCTTGGAGTTGTGAGAAGAATTAAGATTTTTTTTAGCTCAGAGTTATCATGGACATTAGGATTGTCCAGTTGTTCTGATATGTTTGTTTTATTTTGTTTATACAAAAGCTTTAAGATACCTTGGTCAAATATGATTTGTTTTGGGGTCCTTCTTTTTCAGTGATTCTTTCTTTACCTTTTAGAGCATTTTCGGATTTACATAAAAATTGATAATAGTATAGAGTTCTTATATATCCCAGATTCCTTTACTATTAACATCTTCTGTAATAATTTATATGGTATATTTATTGTTCTTATTGAAGCAGTATTAAAACATTGTTATCAACTAATTTTCTTACTTTATTCAGATTTCGTTAGTTTTTGCCAAATGTCCTTTTTCTGTTCCAGGATCCCATCCAGGAGATCACATTGCATATAGTTTTTTATGTCTCCTCCTCCAATTATTCCAGATATGGAAATTTCTCAGATTTTCCTTGTTTTTCATGACCTTGAAAAATTTGTCAAATTTTATAGAATGCCCCTCAGCTGGTATTTATCTGATATTTTTCCTTAAGATTAGACTGGAGTTACAGATTTGGGAAAGGACCAGAGTGCTAAAGTAACATTTTCATCCCATTACTTCAAAGGTAATACTGTTTACATGATTTATCACTGTTGATGATGACCTTTTTCCCCTAGCTGAGATAGGGTTTGTCAGGTTTTTCCACTGTAAAGTTACTCCCCGTCTCCCCATTTCTGTAGTCTTTTGACCAAAGTCACCCTATATAGCACACATTTGAGTCAAAAGTCCAAGTGCTGTCCCTTCTTGAGGACAGAGTAGCTACATAAATTATTTGGAATTTTTCAGCATGAGTTATTCTGTTATGCATTTTTTTCCTTTTCTGTAATGCTTTTTAATGGTGATGGAGGAAGGTGAAAAGGTGCAGGGTGTTCAGTAGAACTTTGTATTTCCTTGCTCCATGGGTCTTGTCCCTAGGTTCTTGTTTCTGTAGGTAAAGTCATGATTCTTCAGTTGAGATTGTGCTCTAAGTGATTCTTTGGTTTAGGTTCTTTTTGTTTCACCTCCTTTTGCTGCCTAATATTATTAAATATACCTCGGGCTCTGATGGTTTCTGAAGAGCGAGCTTTAGTTTTAAGGAAGGAAGAAGAGGTTTTATGATTACGTATAGCCATACTTCACATTGAAAGAAAATATTTGTTATAGTGCTTTAGGAGTCAGAAATCAAGATCTACTGGAGTGAATAAAAGAAGGTATATCTTCACTTTTCCTTAAATGTTTGTATCTGGTATAGGACTGAAATATAACAATAGTAAATATTTCACTAGTATAGTCCATTAGTTTAGGGCCATGGTTTTTAGGGTGTGGGCCCCAGATCAACAATGTCACCATCATATGGAAGCCTGTGAGAAATGCAGATTTCCATTTTCATCCCAGAGCTACCATCTTGGAAGCTCTAGCAGTGAGGCCTTGCAACCTGTCTGTCTTAAGCCCCCTAGCCCTTAAAGATTCTGATACCCTGTGAGGTTTGAGTATCTGTCTGGTTTATTGAGTGTGAATGGTAGCCTAAAGAGCAGTTCTTAGGGTAGACTGGCTGTGTGTAGCATTTGCTTTTCCTACAGGGCTATGAAAAATCTTTCTTCTTTTAATCAGAATGTCTGATATCTGAGATGTTAGTTTATATTTACTTCCCTTAAGATCATATTTACTAAACTGCTATATCTCTAACAGTGGTTGGCAGACCACAGACTACAGGCCAAATCAGAGACACTGCCTGTTTTTGTAGTCTGAGCTAAGAATGGTTTTAACTTTTTTTTTTAAAACGGCTTTATTGACATATAATTCACATAACATAAACTTCAGCCATTTAGAACATTCAATTAAATGATTTTAATATATTCACAGAATAGTTTACCACTATCTAATTTTATCTGATCTGATCACCCCCTAAAAGAAGCATAGTACCCTTTAGCATTCAGACCCATTTTGCCAACCCTCACCCTACCCTAGCCACTCTAACCCAAGGTAACCACTAATCTTTCTGTCTGTATATATTTACCTATTTTGGACATTTCATATAAATGAAATTATACAGTAAATATGTGATATTCTGGGACTAGCTTTTTCCGCTTAGCATAATGTTTTCAAAGGTCATTCACATTATAGTCTCAAAACTTTCTTCTTCCTATTGCTAAATAGTATTCCATTGTGTGGGTATATCCCATCTTATTTATCTATTCATCAGTTAATAGACATTTGGGTTGATTTTTACATTTTTAAATGGTGAAAAAAATAAAAAATATTTTGTGATGTGAAAATTATAGGAAATTCAAATTCATATTGTCCATAAATAATATTTTATTGATACACAGCCATACCTACCCCTTTGATGTATCATCTATGACTGTTTTCATGCTACAGTGGGAGAATTGAATAGTGACAGACTGTACAGTCTTCAAAGCTTAGAATATTTACTCTTTGGCCCATTGGAGAATAGGTTTGTAAACAGTATTTCTCAACCTTTTTCTTCATGATTGTTTCCTAAGGAGCCTTTTTTGATACTTTTTTCCCTACTTGCCTTCCTCTCCATGATATTTTAATACCAGAGATTGCTATCTCTTTGTATATTGATGCCTTGGTGGAACACAGACTGTTACAATAATATCTTTTGTTTTTGTTTTTTTTTTGTCTCCTCAGGGATGATATCACCCTAATTGAGAGTGATACTCTAGAGCAGTGTTCTGGTTAGGTTAATATTCCTTTGTTACAGTAGGAGGTGAAAATTGTTTTTCAGATCGGTTATATTTCTCTCAGAACTGTTTCTAATGTTGAGGTATTTAAGCATTATGTTATGATCTACTGTTAGATCTCTAAGCTATGTGTCAACATAGAACACAAGATATTACCATATTGACATTTCTAAATTTTGGAAAATTTTGATGATTCTTCATCAAAATACTGCTTTTGATATTTATATCAAAACAAAGGCTTTTGCTTTAGTTCATATTAATAGGTTGGTTTATTAGATTATCAGTGTTTATTAGTAAATTTGACTATAGGCAGAGGCTGGAGAGTTTAATTTTTTTTAGTTTTGTCTGTAAAGAGAAGATTTTTATTACCAGTTGGTTTGTGGTGTTAGCTGTCTGCATTTCTCCTAGGCCTTATAATTCATTACAGAAAAATTATTTTATCTTCCCCCATCCTCATCTTTTCTTCCCTAGAGTGTATGTTCTTGGAGAGGTAGGAATATGCAGGGCTTTATGCAGATTTGAAGGCAGGAGAGAAGGCTGGTCAAAATAGGAGATTCTGTTTACAATTTACTTTGTAAATTGGAGCAGTCACTGTGGAGAACAGACTTGCCATATGATGCTGCAATACCAGTCCTGGGCATATATCCAGACAAAACTCTTAATTTGAAAAGAGATGTGGACTCCAGTGTTCATAGCAGCACTATTTATAATAATCATAATGTGGAAGTAACCTAAATGTCTATTGACTGATGAATAGATAAAGATGTGGAATATTACTCAGCCATAAAAAAGAAAGAAATAATGCCGTTTGCAGCAATATGGATGGACCTAGAAATTATCATATTAAGTGAAGTATGTCAGGTAGAGAAAGACAAATATCATATGATAGCACTTATATGGAATCTGTATCACAAATGGAATCTAAAAAAATGAAACAAGTGAACTTATTTACAAAACAAAGACTCATAGAAAATAAATCTGGTTACCAAAGAAAAGACAGGGGAAGGGATAAAGTAGGAGTCTGGGATTAACAGCTATACACTAGTCTATATCAAAATAGATAAACAACAAAGACCTATTGTATAGTACAGGGGACTATATTAAATGTCTTATAGTAATATAACAAACAAGCTGTAATGGAAAAGAATCTGAAAAAAGAATAGGGGTGTGTGTGTGTGGCTGAATCACTTTTCTGTATACCTGAAACTAACAGAACATTGTAAATTAACTATGGTTCAGTTTTTTAAAATGTTTTTTAAAAAAGATTCTAATTTAAAGCAATCTAACACTGATGCTAACTACCTCTTTTCTTTTTGTCAATTGTTGATGGCTTTGTGTTTAGTAATCTAGAATAGGCCATTAATCTGTATGGAGACAGATGTTTGTTAAATATAGATTTAAAAAACTCAAGTCTAGCAGCGAAGCAAAATCCAGTTTTTTCTCCTTCCTATTTTTTATCAAATAGGATATATGGAAAAGTAGAAAAGAGCTGCATTTCTTTGGAAGGAGAATACTTGGTGGATTGGAATACTGTAAATGCATTACACTGGGATGATAACTGATTTCATGGAAAGGAAATTGTCCAGATGGAATCTCTTCTCTTTGCCCTAGCCTTTTGGGTCCTGCTATTTAGTGAACTGTGACTTTTTTTCTCATCAGTTTATTTCTTCTCTCTAGATTGTTTCTCTCCTGAGAAAGGTGAGCCCAGAACTTATTCCCCAGTATATATTTTCTATGCTATATGAGACTAGGGAAGCTTAATAGTGGTCTAAAGCTATCCTTTCTCAGACTTTGAACTTGCCTTGCATTATTTATAGGTCTCTTGGGCAAAATTTGAAATATAATTTTTGCCAGAATTCACTGGAATTGTTTTACAAGTAGTTTTTTTGAGAAATGGATGAAGAAATGATAACCTATTTCAGGCTCTTACATCTATGAGAATGTTATTCCTAACTTAATATTCCTCACTGTTATTTTTCACATCATTAATGGAATGTCAGCCCTGTAATTCTGAATAGAATTTAAATATTGTCACTTTTCAAGGTTCCATGTACTATAGTCTAGTACTCATTATATTTTAATCAACATATCTAAAACATATCTTTCTACTTAAACTTGATTGTCTAGTAGTATTCTATATCTTGGTGATGCTTAATGCATATCCATTCAGTTGTTGAATCTGAAAAAGTAAATTGTCCTAGATTGTCTCCTTTTCACTTATCCAGAGTCAGAAGTCCTGTGAATTACTCCACTTGAAAATATCCTCTCTTTTCCTCTAAGACCTACAGTCCTTCAGAATCCCATTTCTGATTTTTCCTAGTTTCATCTTCTACCACTCCTCCTCTATTTCAGACATACCAAAATACTTGCATTTCCCTAGACATGCCATGGGGTTTTATACCTCCTATTGTTTTATACAGTCGTGCCTTTGTATATAATTTTTTTCTCTGCCTAGAATACTTTTCTCTTCCATTTTTGATCAAATAACTTCTGAGTCTGCTTCACAAATCAGTGGAAGTTTTACTCTGGAGGGTTTTTTCCAAGACCTCATATTTATTTGTGTTATAGCATTTATCACACCATATTATAAGATCTAATTCTCTTTTCCACCGAGACTGTAAGTTTGTTTGAGGGCAGGTATTGTATTATCTTTATCTTAGGCTTCATATTATTTAACATAGCATCTGCTTCCAAGTAGCTACTCCATAAATGTTCATTGACTGAATTCAGTCATTGCTCAATGACTGAATGTCATTCATGTTAAAAAGAAAAAAATTTCAATGAAGCAGACAGGTTTTCAACTTGAGCTTTGAGCCCATTTAAGTAATATTAATTAGACCCAAAGTCCAATGAAATCAAAGAATTTGAAAGCACTTTGGGGCCTGCTAAAATATAATTTGGTGCGCTCTATACGTTTACTGATTTCTGGTATCCAGATTCATGCAGAATGTGATTAAAGTAAATTTTAGACAAATGGTGTTGAAAGTTCTCTTTTCAGGCTGATTTTCATTCCTTTGTATTGAAACAGCAGGCAGCGTTCTCTTTTGGTTATAATGAAGGCGTGGTTTCTTCTACTGCATCATCTGAAACCCCTTTACAAGGCCATGGGTCACTGTCATACTTTGCTCAGTTTTCTCAACAGCAATGTCAGGACTAATCCCCTCTCATAAATCCTCTAAGCTGTCAGCAAACAAACCCCTTCTTACCAGTCTCGCACGAAAGCCATGAGCTAGGAATACAGAGCAGGTACATGATTTATTTAAGGGCAGTTGTTTTTCCGTTTCCAGATTGCCAGTCAGTGCTTCTTTCTCTGCTGTTGGCCCATCAAGTTGTAGGTGTTGTGCTGGGTATCTCAGGGTGGTGCCTAAGTGTTGAACACTTGCAGAAAGCTGTGATTTCCCTGTTATGAGAGACCTCTGTACCTGTGGTTTCTGCCACTCTGATTAGCAGGTAAAAGAGATTAAGACTGGCTGTTTTCAGGATTAAGTGAGACTAGAAATCCACTTCTTTCTTAAAGCCTTTGCGTCATTCCTAGAGGTACTTTCAGCTGATTCTTTTGCAACCAAAGCTGCCTGATAAAAGGGGAAAGGACTGGTATGGTGAGAAGAGGATCCAGATAATCAGGACTTTTTAAAATTGTTTGTTGAGGTATAATATCCGTACAATAAAAATCATATATTTTAGTTATACAGATGATTTTTGACAAATGATTCCATCTGTTTAACCATCACCCAAGCCAAGTTGTAGACCATTTTAATTTTTTCAGAAAGTTCCTTTGTTTCCCTTTGTAATCGGCCCCCTCCCCACAACCAAGCACTAATCTGATTTCTATTTCTATAGATTAGTTTTGCCTGTAAGGAACCATATAGAATTTATTCTTGTGTGTTCAGCTTCTTCCTCTCAGAATGACATCTTTGAAACTTGTTCTTGTTGTTGCATGTATTAGCAGTTTCTTTCTTCTTATTGTCTTATTGTTGAGTATTATTTCATTGTATGGATATACCAAAATTTGTTTTTTCACTAACTGAAGAAATTTGAGTTATTTCTAGCATTGAGCTTTTATAATTATATAAAGTTGTGAATTGCTTTTTATGGGTTTCATTTTTCTTGGATAAATACCTAAAAATGGAATTAACTAGGTCATATGGTAAGTGTAATTTAACTTTATAACAAACAGGCAAACGATTAAGTGGCACCATTTTATACTGTGGCCAGCAATGTGTGAGAGTACTAGTTCTTGCATATCTTTACTAAAACTTGGTATCTCTCTTTTCATTGTAGCATTCTAGTGGATATGAAGTAGTATTTCATTGTGATTTTAATGTTTGATGCTGTTCTAAATGGTATGTTTTTAATTTCATTTTTCATTTATTTGTTGCTAGTACACAGAAATGCAAGTAATTTTTGTATATGACCCTATATCAGAGTCATTTAAGTCTTCTAGCAGTTTTTTCTTTTTGTGTGTGTATTTTTGTTTTTAGATTTCCTACATAGACAATCATGGTATTACTATTACATTTACCTTATTTAACTTTAGGCAGTAAGATGAGATCAACATAATCTGGATTTTGGACTTGTTTAATTTTCTGGATATTTGAAAATCTTATCTTTTTAGGCCTTTGCAAGCATTTTAGGATGATAATTGAAGTGTGAACCATGAATGTGAAGTGGATAAATAGAGTTGCTGTAATAATGATACGTAGAGTTGGCAAGGCAGATAGTAAAGAAGGCTCTTTTGCTTTTGAAAATTTAGAAGAAAGGCCCTGTGTTCTAAAGAACAATGGAATTTGACTCTGGCCCAAAAGAAGCACTTCCTAAAACCAGGTTACATCAGTTGATATTGGCAGTTCCTCTGGCCATGTGTAAAGCTGTTTACCAATACATTCATTGGACAAATATTAATATTTAGTGAGTGAGTGCCCACCTGGTACTAGGTACTGTTTTGGTACTTGGGATACACTAGAGAACAAAATAGTTAAAAAAAAAAAAATGAAAAAACCTGTTTTGACTACTTTCTTGTTGGAGAAATACACAGTAAAATATTAAGCATGAAAATCTGCCTCTTGGTCTATTTAGAGTGAACAGGGCTTTGGAGAAAAGAGAGGTAGAGAAAGGGAGTAGGGGTAATATAGGAAGTATGTTGTTTTTAGGACCTGTATAGACTACTTGATTAAAACTGGAAAGTTGTCAGATTGATCCCCAAAACCAAGTACTAGGAGAAATAATAGTTTAGAATTAATTATTCAGTCAATAATTATCCTTTGATGAGGATAATCTCAAATTTAGATACATATTCCCTTTGTTTTCGTCTCCAACCTAATTGTATTATTTGCAAAGAGTTTTTAGAAATGGTTCCAAGCAACCTGCACTAATCCCTTGTCACAAAACATCCATTTTCACAGGAAAAGATTTGAATTTTTTCAGCATCTACAAACACAAAATAGGAAACAAAGGTCATAGTATTACACAGTTGCATAGTTGTTTGTTTTACCCTCTTGCTTAGAAATGATCACTATTATGTTTGAGATCAGTGAAGAAAAGGAAATAGAAAAGGTGCTACTTTTGAGGAATTCTACTTGTGGACATTGTAAAACATCAGATTCCATAAAAACAGAGCTTTATCAGATGGCTATTAAGCCTTGCTTTTCATTATAGATTGATGAATCAATAGATGTTAGTAAGTGTTCCCAGTTAATAGTACTGGTTAGAATCCCTGAAGAGAAATTTCTAGAACATTGTTTGTTCTCTGCACATCTGTGAAAACTAACTACTTGAACTACTCAAAATTGTAAATGAAACCTAATGACAAAATAAGATATAATGCATATCTTCCCTCAGTTTGTGTAAATGGTAGTGCTGCATTACATCAGGAGTTCACCTAGAAACCTTGAATACAAGCGCACAAATTGTTCTATCCAATTTTGCATTGGAGAAACAGTTTCGCCTGTAGATCTGACTTCCGTATTAAATTATGTGTTCAAAATGGTGAATCTAATAACTATAACAAGCACTTAAAACTGGCACTCACTGAGTGCTAGGACTGTTGCTAGAAGTTCACGTATATTTACTAATTTAATCGCCACAACAGATTAATGATATAAGTACTATTGATATTAATGCTATCCCCTCTGTAGCTGAGAAATAAGACACAGAGCTGTTAGGTAATTTGCCCAGAGTCACATAGCTAGGAAGTGGCAGAGCCAAGATTCAAAGCCAGGTAATCTAGATCCAAAGTCTATACTCGGTGTTTTTGGTTTTGTTTTTTAATTAAAAAAACATTGTAATAAGTCATCCCTAACATAAAATTAAACCATTTTTTAGTGTACAAATCAGTCGTGTTAAATGCATTTTTTTGTGCACCCAATCTCCAAGAACTCTCTTCACCTTGCAAAACTATGTCCATTAAATAACTCCAAATTTTTCTCTTCCACTGCCCATGGCAACTACCATTCTGCTTTCTGTTTCTATGAATTTCAGTACGTCATATAAGTGAAATCACATTTTTTTGTAACTGAGAACTTTTTTTTCATATCATAATGTCCTCAAGGTTTATCCATGTTATAGTGTGTGTCAGAATTTACTTCCTTTTTAAGACTGAATAATATTTCATCATATATATATATATCATATTTTGTTTATACATTAATCTTTTAATGGACACTTGGATTACTTCCATCTTTTGGCTGCTGTGAATAGTGCTGCTATGATCATATGTATGTGCAAATATTAGCCTGAGTCCCTGCTTTAAATTCTTTGGAATAAATGCCCAAAAGTGGAATTACTGACTCATGTTGTAATTCTGTTTAATTTTTTGAGAATTTCTATATTGTTTTCTATGATGGCTGTATCATTTTTTATATTCATACTAACAGTGCACAAGGGTTCTGATTTCTCTACATCTTCACCAACATTTGTTACTGGTTTTTGTTCGTTAATAACTGTCCTAATATGTAAAGTGATATCTCATTTTGTTTTGTGTTTCCCTAATGACTAATAATGTTGAGCATCTTTTCATGTGCTTTTTGTGCATTCATATATGTAATTTGGAGGAATAATTATTCAAATCTTTTGCCCATTTTTTAATTGGGTTGAATTTTTTTGTTGTCATTGAGTTGTAGGAGTTCTTTATATATTTTGGATATTAATCCCTTACTAGATCTATGGTCTACAAATATTTTCTCCCATTCACCTCTTGATACATGGAAGTTTTAAAATTTTGATGAAGTCCAATTTATTTTCTCTGTTGCCTGTGCTTTTGGTGTCCTAGTGAAGAAATCATGGCTAAATCTAGTATCCCCTATGTTTTTGTCAAAGCGTTTCATAGTTTTAGTTCTTACGTTTCAGTGTTTGATAATTCTGAGTTAATTTTTACATATGGTATAAAGTAAATGTCCAGTCTTTATCCTATGGCTTAATTTCTGGCCCACTGTTTTTACTTCTAGGGGTACTTAACCCTCAATTTAAAGAGTTGACATAGAGACTACTGCTACTGCTAAGTCGCTTCAGTCGTGTCCGACTCTGTGCGACCCCATGGACTGCAGCCTACCAGGCTCCTCCGTCCATGGGATTCTCCAGGCAAGAACACTGGAGTGGGTTGCCATTTCCTTCTCCAGTGCATGAAAGTGAAAAGTGAAAGTGAAGTCGCTCAGTCGTGTCCGACTCTTAGCGACCCCATGGACTGCAGCCTACCAGGCTCCTCTGTCCATGGGATTTTCCAGGCAAGAGCACTGGAGTGGGGTGCCATTGATATAGAGCAGTGGGTGGTAAAAAAGCGGCAGTGGTAAAAAAGTGTGGATTACTCACTTAGAAACTTTAGTAGTTAGGAGGAAAAGAAAAGGAATGCTTTTTTTTTTAAAGAGAGATTACGTTTTTTAATAACATACTCGTTGAAAAAAACTGGAGAGCTCAAGAAAGTATTAAGAAAAAGGGTAAACATTTTGGTTAACAATAATATGTAATGTTTATAGATACATATGTGTATGTGTGTGTGTGTAAAATAAGTGCTTAAAGTCTATGCTTGCCAATGATAACCCCTGAATTCTTGATAGTGATTTTACCTGGGGTATGGACAGATGAAGGGGAACAGGATGAGGGAAGTGTACATGTATAATGTTTTAATTTTTTTTTAAAAAGGGACATCTGAACTAATAAGACCTAATATTAACATTCAAAAAAACTCATTGATGGGTACAAGGTATTTATGTTTATTCTTACCTGTTTGAAATATTTTAAAAATAACGTAAATAAAAGAATAAAGCCTAGATAGTTTAGTCACATCAAGGGAAGATTAGGTCTTCCTTTAACATAGGAAGGGGCAGAGAAAATAGAAAGGAACTTTGAACTGAAAAGAATAGAAATTTAAAAGAGGTCATACAAATCTGTCATACAGGGCATACAAATCTGAGTCTCAGTGGCAGAGTCATTTGCTGAGGGTAAGGTGGGATTAACTGAATGGTTTGGGGAGTTCCAGGTTGGTTGGGAAAGTTTGACAGATTCAGGGTAAGGAGTCATGGAGGAAGAAATAAGTTGTTTGCTGCATGGTGTTGAAGGGCTTCTGAAGAATGGTTATCAGAAATTTGTTTTGGGGTGAGATAAACGATTAGGTAGATTTACTAACATTGTTCCATAGCCCAAGAGAAAAATGAATGAAAACAAAACAAAAGCAAAAAATTGAGTGATATAATTGGATTAAGGTTGTATAAGGAATAATTGGGCTATAAGGAAAAGAAGTCCACTCTAACAAAAGTCTGTGGGAGAGTTGCTGTAAGGCTTCAGGAGACAATCATAAGGGCACCCAAAGGCAAAAGTACAGCTAGATACCTTCTGAGTACACTTCTATCCGCATCTCTTCTCTCCTCTTTCTTGACTGGCCTGCTCTACCCATGGCTCTGTATGACTGACATAGCACTTACTTTGCTCAAGGCCCCACCCTTCTCATGAATTGAAGATTTGACTCATTAGTGGCTTGTGAAAGCATGTTGGTTACAGTCAGCATTTTTTTTAAAAAAGAAATTCAGTACAGTTAGTAAGGTTATGTGTGTGAATGCATACTTATTGCAACATAAAATTAATTTATCCCACTTACTGAGTGCCTACTTTGTGCCACATAGGGATACATTAGTAAATAACCCCAACTCCCTGCCCTTTGCTTCTTCCTGTCCAAAAAAACCTTTTTTAGGCAGAGAAGGCAGAGTTTAGTTGCGCCATGGGAAGACAAGGGAGTCAGTGCAAGGGATAGGGGTTGAATGATTTGAGGATACCTGCATGAATTATATGCTATATACATCTTGCACTGTGTAGGAAACAGAGGTTATCTGCCACTGGGGTAATCTCCACCCCTGAGGTTCAGATGTACAGAGCCTGCCTAAGACTGAAACTGGAGGAAGAGTGGTCTGTTCCCACCATTATCCTTACACCAAATAACAGGCTGCAGCAGTCTTGGGCAAGAACACAGAGAGATACCTTGTCTGTGGCACAGGTATACAAGACCACCTGAAAACGGGATGGCGCAAGAATTCTGAGAAAAATTCTCCAGCACTCTATTCCTTGCACTCAAACACAAGGTAAATTGCCAGTTCACCACTGGGAGAACTTGAAGCCTATGATGTACTAAAGCTGCTGCTGCTGCTAAGTCGCTTCAGTCGTGTCCGACTCTGTGCGACCCCATAGAGGGCAGCCCACCAGGCTCCCCGTCCCTGGGATTCTCCAGGCAAGAACACTGGAGTGGGTGTACTAAAGCTAATTAACCAATAATAAAACCCAAATCTAGCTCACTTACTCACTAGATTGATTCACATCCCCACCTTAATGGCCTGATAGAAATAGATGTGCTTATTTCTAAGCAAAATGTTGTTTTTCTGTACTATTCTTTTAGGTACAGTACTAGTTCAATAAGACATTAAAAGCTTCATAAAAAGGCAAGAAAGGCAGTGCAAACATAGCCAGACCTAGAAGTTATCCAGATGTTGAGACTATGACATATTGATTTAAAGAACTGGTAAAGAATCTGAAGGAAAAATTCCTACCTTTATGGAATTATAATCTGGTGAACAGAGACAGACAATAAGCAAAATAAATATGTGGTGTGTTAGATGGTGATGAATGCTGTGGGGAAAAATAAAGCAGAGAGAGGAAGTGGGGAGGATTTGTGAAGGAAAAGAGCAGACAAGATGACAGTTGATAAATGACCTAAAGGAGGTAAGGAATCAAGCTTACGAGGATATCTGGAGGGAAAATGTCCTTGGAGGATTAAAAATAGCAAGTACAAAGGTACTGAGGTGAGAGGTTGCCTGCATATTCAGGGAACAACAAAGGGGTCATTGTGACTTAGATCTAAGAGAAGTGAGGAGGTAAGTAGTAGGAGATAAAGTCAGGGAAATAAGTGGTTGGGGTGGAGTACATTACAAATATTTAGGTTCTACTCTTGAGAGTGGAAGCCATTTTAATAACTTTGTTCCAACTAACATACTGTAAATTATGCATATTTAATGTGTAGTCCTGGCTAAGGAAATGGCAACCCACTCTAGTGTTCTAACCTGGAGAATCCTATTGACAGGGGAGCCTGACGTGCTACAGTCCATGGAGTCACAAAGAGCTGGACATGACTGAGTGACTAATACTTTTACTTTCAGTGTGTATAGTGATATTCTTTGATATACACACATATATATCTGTGAGATATATATATATATATATATACACACACACACACATATATGAAACAGTTAAGATAATGAAGATAACCATCAGCCAAAAAAACTTCCTGGTGCCCTTTTGTAATCTTTTCCTCCCAGCCTGTTCTTTGCTCTTCATCTCTTTCTGCTCTTACCAGGCAACCATGGACCTACCAATAGTATACATTAGTTTGCATTTTCTAGAATTTTATTTAAATGGAATGTATTCTCTTTCGGGGGTGGGGTCTAGCTTCTGTCAGAATTAATAATTTGAAATTGCATTTATATACAGTTTATTCCTTTTTATTCCAAAATAATATTCCATTGTATAAAATGTATACCATGATTTATTTATCCAGCTTGTTACTGGACATTTATGTGAGTTGTTTTCAGATTTAGGCTGTTACAAATTAAGCAACCCTGAACAAGTACAAGTCTTTGTATGGAGAGATGCTTCTGTTTCTCTTGAGTAAGTTGTTAGGGTTAGAATGGCTGGGTTACTTTGTAGTATATGTTTAATTCTTTAAGTAACTACCAAATCAGTTTGCGAGGTGGTTATACAATATTACATTCCTACCAGCAGTCTGAGAGTTTCAGTTGCTCCATAACATTGCTAACACTTAGTTTGGTTTGGGGTTTTTTTTTCGGCCGGGGGGCAGGGGGGGTGCTTTTTGTTTTTTGTTTGCTTGGTATTTGGTTATGTATTTATTTATTTATTTACTATCTGTATATCTTCTCTAGTGAAATGTTCTCTTAAAAATCTATTGCTTATTTTTTAATTTTTTTCAACTCAGTTTTGAGAGTTCTTGATGTATTCTGGATACAAGTTCTCTATCATGTATCTGATTTTGAAGTCTTATCTCCCAGTCTGGTTTGTCTCTTCATTCTCTAATCTGTGATAAGAGAACAGAAATTCCTACAGGGAGCCCAGGCCTAGGGCTCTGATGACCTAGAGGGATGGGATGAGACTGGGAGGGAGGCTCAGGAGGGAGAGTATATATATATATATATATATATATATATATATATATATATATATGAAAGTGAAGTCACTCAGTTGTGTCTGACTCTTTGCGACCACATGGACTGTAGCCTACGAGGCTCCATCCATAGCATTTACCAGGCAAGAGTACTGGAGTGGGTTGCCATTTCCTTCTCCAGTTTATCTTTCCAACCCAGGGATTGAACCTGGGTCTCCTGCGCTGCAGGCTTTACCATCTGAGCCACTTATGAGAGGCAACAGAGGATGAGGTGGACTCATTGGACATGAGTTTGAGCAAACTCTAGGAAATAGTGAAGGATAGGGAAGGCTGTCATGTTGCATCCATGGGGTTGCAGAGTTGGACAGGACTGAACAACAACAGTGATTTGCGTTGTACAGCAGAAACCACAACATTGTAAAGCAATTATCCTCCAATTAAAAATAAAATAAAATCCTTCATCTGACCTGGGGGGAAAAAAGCTAATTCTTCTAGGAAATATACTAAGTGTTAGAAACCATGGAAAAAACAAAAACAAAAACAGAAATTCTTCATTTTATTGTTCAGTTCATCAATACTTTCTTTAATAGGTCATGCTTTTGGTTGGAGAAGGCAATGGCACCGCACTCCAGTATTCTTGCCTCGAGAATCCCATGGACGGAGGAGCCTGGTAGGCTGCAGTCCATGGGGTCGCTAAGAGTTGGACACGACTGAGCAACTTCACTTTCACTTTTTACTTTCATGCATTGGAGAAGGAAATGGCAACCCACTCCAGTGTTCTTGCCTGGAGAATCCCAGGGACAGGGGAGCCTGGTGGGCTGCCGTCTATGGGGTCGCACAGAGTCGGACACAACTGAAGTGACTTAGCAGCAGCTTTTGGTGTCTTATCTTAAATCTTTGTCTAAACCAAGATGACAAAGATATTTTCTACTTTTTTCTTCTAGAAGGTTTATAGTTCAGGTTTTATATTTTAGATCTTTCATCTATTTTGAGTTAACTTTTGTATATGGTACAAGGTGTAGATCAAAGTATTTGTTTTTACTTATGAATGTCCAGTGCTCTAGCACCATTTGTTGAAGACTTCTTTTTTCCCACTGAACTATATTTTCACGTTTGTCAAAAATCAGCTAACCATTTATCATACATGTGTGGTTGTATATCTTAATGCCACATTGCGTTGTCTTAAATGCTATAACTTTATAATAAATCTTGAAGTCAAGTGGTATAAATCCTCCAACTTTGTTCTTTTTCAGAGTTGTTTTGGCTCTTTTATGCCCTCTGATTTTCTACATTTTAGAATCTGTCCACTTCTTAAAAAAAGAAAAAAAAGCCTGCTGTAGTTTTAATTGGGAATCCATTGAATCTATTGATAAATCAGAGGAGAACTGGCATCTTAACAATATTGTCTTCTGATCCATGATCACAGTATATCTCTCATTTATTTTAGGTCTTCTGTAATTTCTCTTGGTAGTCTTATTTTCAGTGTATAGATTTTGTACTTTTTTGTCAGCTTTATTCTTAAGTATTTCACATTTTGATGCTATTGTAAATTTTTGAAATTCAATTTTGAGTGTTCATTGATATATGATAGAAATAAAATTTATTTTTGTAAATTGAACTTATATTCTGCAACCTTGCTGAACTCATATCAGTTCTTAGTAGCTTTTTGTAGTTCAGTAGTATCTAGCTAAACAAACATGTCTTCTTCAAATTAAGAGAGTTTTACTTATTCCTTTCCATCTTAAATACTTTTTATTGTTCTTTATTGCACTGACTCTAACCTCTATAATAGCTCAAGAGAAGTGATAAGAGTCGATATCCTTACGTGGTTCCTGACTTTAGAGGGAAGACATTCTGTTTTCATCACTAAGAATGATGTTTCATCTGTAGGTTTTTCATGCATGCATGCTTGCTCAGTTGTGTCCAACTCTGTGCAACTCCATGAACTGTAGTCCTCCAGGCTCCTCTACCCGTGGAGTTTTCCAGGCAAGAATACTGGAGTGGGTTGCCATTTCCTGCTCCAGGGGATCTTCCTGACCCAGGGATCAAACCCATGTCTCCCTGTGTCTTCTGCATTGGCAGGTGGATTCTTTACCACTGAGCCACCTGGGAAGCTCAGGTTTTTCATAGATGCCCTTTATCAGACTGAGAAAGTTCCCTTCAATTCCAGGTTTGCTGAGCATTTTATCAGGGATAGATGTTAGATTTTGCTAAGTACTCTGCATTTACTGAGATGATTACATACTTTAAAAAATTTTTAGTTTGTTACTGTTTACTCTGCTAGTGGTGAATTATACTGATTGAATTTCAGATGTTCAAACAACATGTTCCTGGGATAAAATTGAGTCATGATGTGGAAAACTTTTTATATAGTCTTGGATTTGATTTGCTAATTTTTAAAGAATTTTTACATCTATAATCATTAGAACATTAATCTAAAGCTTTCACATAATATCTTTGGTTTGGGTACCAGAGTAATTCTGGCCTCATAGAATGTGCCAGGAAGTATTATTCCCACCTCTTGAATTTCCTGGAAAAGTGTGGGCAAATTTGCTATTATTTCTTCCTTTAATGTTCAGTAGAATTTACCAGAAAAGCCATCTGGGAAGTAGAATTTTTCAGGAGGTGGAGGATTGGGAAAAATAGAAGTGGGAATGCTTTTAACTAAAAATTCTATTTCTTTAACAGATGAAGGACTATTCAGTTTATATCTTTCTCCTTGAGTGAGCTTTGGTAGCTTGTGTCAAATCTGTGATCACCCTTATATTTATTTCTCTGTATGTAAGTCTGCTTTTAAATTTTCAATAAAATTTAAGTAAATTTAGTGAATAAGATTTTTTAAGCTTGGCTGCTTTAAATTTTTTTTATCACTTGTTTTTATGAGATTGATTCTGAGGTACCTTGATGTAATTTTCTTCATGCATCTTGTCCTTGGGATTTGTTGTGACTGCTGTGAATTTATGGTTTTCATCATCTTTGGAAATTTTTCAGCTATTATTCAAATATTCTTCTTCCCCTCTTTGCAGACCCGAATTACATGCTTGTTACTCTACTTGAAGTTGGCACTTTTTTTCAGATGTTTTTTCACGGTTTTTAATTTTGTACACTTCTGTTGCTGTGTTTTCTTTCTTTCTTTTTAAAATCTTTTGACTGCACCCCAGGGCTTGTGGGATCTTAGTTCCCCTACCAGGGATTGAACCCATGGCCCCTGCACTGGCTGCTCAGACACTGGACTGTCAGGGAACTCCCTGTTGTTGTATTTTTAACTTCACCAACCTGTCTTCTGAATTGTCTCATCAGCAATTAATCTCCAACAGTGTCTGTTTCATCCTAGACACTATTGTTTCATCTCTGGAAGTTTTATATAGATATTCTTTAAATATTTTTGTGCTTTATTCTGAGTTGTGGTTAGATTTCTTAGAAATAATTTATCCTATTAAACTTGCTTAGTAGGACCAAAGCAGCATTAAGATAGGGCTGATTTCTTCAACTGCTAAAGCTGAACCCTCATGTGGATCCTGTCTAATTCTCTGTGAATTATGAGGTTTTCCTCCCTGACAGTAGGAACAGGCACTCTTCCTTCTTCTATGTGAGCTATGGGCATTTTTCCCTTCTAATTCTTTTGGATGATTCTCTTCCTAGACTTGAACAGTTTCCTCACAGACATGCGCTAACTGGTACTCAACTAACAACCTACAGGAGCCTTCTGCAGATCTCCAGAACTGTGACAGCACTTTCCTTTGTTGTACTCTGCCCTGCAGACTTGAGCTGTTTTGACCTCTCCAAACTTGCAGCTCTGTCTTCTCTGGATGACTGCTGGGTTGTGATTGGGTACCTCCTCCGTAAATAGCTCCTTCTTCTCTCAGGTAGAGCTGGGGCATTTGGAGAACTTACCCCATTTGTTTCTCATCTCTCAGGAATCATTTTCATTTCCTGATGTCCAGTATCTTGAAAAGCACTTCATATATTTTTATTGGTTTTATTCCTTGTGTTAGGCAAGAGGATAAATCTGATCTCTTGTTATTCACTGGAAGTGAAGGTCTCACCATTTAGTTTTTAATGGGATCCCTCTAGCCTGTCTTGAGAATGGACTGAAGGTTGTCAAGAGTGGAAGCAAGGAGACCATTTGGAAGAGGAGTATATGATAGTCGAAGAGAGATGATTAAATACAATGTAATTTTCACTATATGTTACAGTCAGAGAGGATGTGAGTCATTGATCTAAATCACATCTCTTGTTTTAAATTTTCAAAAATTTAACTTGGATCGTTGAGTAGTTCTCCTCAGAGCTAGGTCTTCAATACCTCTCATCCTCCTCTTCCCACATCGTGCCTTCAGTTATTGTAGGTGTCCCTGGAAGAGGTTGGTGTGGACGGGGCAGATTTCTTAAAGGAGAAAAGGAAGAATCAATACTGAAGTGTAGAAAATATCTTCTTAAAAGAACTTCCAAAAGATATGTTCTAAAACAGAGTATCCATGTGTATTTTATAGTAGTCTTCAAATTTTATTTCCGTATATATTTTGCCATCTTTATGTCAAGTGATGGAAGATGGCCCTACAGCCTTTTCCAGACCTGGTCTGCTATGCCCAGCCCTTCAGGGAAAAGTCCAAGTACTGCTGAAGGGTAGACACTGATGTCCCTTAACTGCCTCTGTTCACCCTGAAAATTAAGAACTGACATTCAAGCTTCAGTTCTGGTGCATTATGTCTTTTTTTTTCTTTTCTTCCTGGGAAGGAACTGCCCTTTATTTTGAAATTGCCTTTTCATTTTTGGTATGTAAATGTCCTTTAATGAAATTATGATGGTAAATGTAAGTGTTTGGTTTTTTTTTTTAACATAAGTTGTCAATCATGTATTTGTCTCCTTTTTTTTTTTTTCATAATTATTTGTATTCTATGAAATCCACCATAGTGAGATCCTAATTTAAATGGTCTTAAAGTCAAGCCAAGTGCAAGGAAAGTGTTGGTGAGAATCAGGTAAACCTGGAATATGAGAAATCAAAGTACTGGAGTTCTCCAGTGAGTCACAGTAACAGATAGTAGGGACCTTTAGGACCAAGGGCTTAGAATTATAATTGGAGGGCTTTTGTCATTTAATATCCTAGAGATGAGGCAGTTCAGAGTGATGATGAAATCCATAGAGTAGCAGTGTTTGTGGGGATAAAAATAATTGTGAAAAGTTTCATGTTATACCTTGATCTTATTTTTTCTTTGGTGAGGCTGTAGACTGTTGGGGCTAACCCAAGTATATTTAGTACATTGTGTAAACCAAGAAAATATCTCTTTACTTACTGCTGACTTTGGATGAAATCTAGACTCAGGATGAAGTATTTTCTCTCTCCTGTCGTCTTATCCTTGCTACTACCTGCTTGTTCTTCCTTAAAAAGGTGTTTTTATTGGAGGTATGCTGCATGTGGTTTGGAAAACAAGTAAAAACCATCACTTCACTATACTTGTGGGTCCTAAATGATTTTGGTAGAATTTTTTTTTAAACACAACTTTGAAATAATTGCTTTGGTAGGAATTATGTAGTAGGAATTATAATCGTCTCTAGTTCTCTGCATAATGGAACACAAAGATCCTGTGTTTTTCCAACATGTAGCAATAACCACTTGTAACTTTGGGTTTATTTCTCTTATATGCATTTTGCTTCCCACCACTGAGCACCTACTACTTTTTCAACTTTTTTATTTCATTTAAAATTTCTGTAAACATTTTTACTTGTTGCTAAATACTTCAGAGTCAAGGTGTATCATAAATTACCCAACAATTTCCTTAACTTCCTAATGTTAAAATTTTAGAGCTTTTTCAGCTTTTTATTTATAAACAAAATTTCAGATTTTTTTTCATTAAAATAATTTTTAAAATCTTTTGGTTATGCTGTACAGCATGTAAGATCTTAGTTCCCCAACCAGGGATTGAACCCATGTCACCTGCATTGACAGTACAGAGTCCTAACCACTGGACCACCAGAAAAGTCCTTCAGATTCTTTTAATAGACAGTGAAAGCTGAGCGCCGAAGAATTGATGGTTTTGAACTGTCGTGTTGGAGAAGACTCTTGAGAGTTGCAAGAAGATCCAACCAGTCCATTCTGAAGGAGATCAGCCCTGGGATTTCTTTGGAAGGAATGATGCTAAAGCTGAAACTCCAGTACTTTGGCCACCTCATGCAAAGAGTTGACTCATTGGAAAAGACTCTGATGCTGGGAGAGATTGGGGGCAGGAGGAGAAGGGGACAACAGAGGATGAGATGGCTGGATGGCATCACTGACTCGATGGACGTGAGTCTGAGTGAACTCCGGGAGTTGGTGATGGACAGGGAGGCCTGGCGTGCTGAGATTCATGGGGTTGCAAACAGTCGGACACGACTGAGCGACTGAACTGAGCTGAACTGAATTTGCTTTTATTTTGTGGATAGATTATTAGATTTTAGTCCTATTACCATGGACACTTTGGTGCATACATCTTCATTTGTGTCTGTTGGGTCAGTTCTTAGAAGTAGAATAATAGAGTTGAATAATTTTTCAAAAGTTTGATACCTGTTTCTATATATTTTTTGTAAGTTCTGTTTTGATTTTTTTTGTTTGTTTTTGTTCGTTTGATCTTTGGAACTTTGTGGGTCTCAATTGATTTGTTTTAATTACTTGTATGAGCCCTTTGCTATAACCACTAATCTGCTATCAATAATAACAGCAGCATTTATTAATTGCCAGGATGCTTTGAATACAACACAGAAATCTTTGTCCTTCACTCCTAGCCACTAATAACACTGCTAATCTTTGGTATTGTACCAGTGTGCTTAATCTGACTAGATTAAGCCTCATGACATCATCACGTTGGCTAGTACTCAGTTGTTTATACACATTGTGTTTTAACAGTTGTAAAATTAGCTAGATCTATTGAGATTTTTTCATAATGACTAAGATTTAGTATATATTTAAAGTATTCACCACTTCTAAGAATTTTCGATTTATATCCTATCTGCTTTGAAAAGGCCATTGAATGTAGCTTACAGTAAATGAGACATACAGTAGGATTTTTAAACTTTAAAGATCCAAAACCTTAAAGAGGAAACAAAATAATTATACCCCCAAATCTAAGCTCATTTGGTATTAAATTTAATTCTCCTTCCTGACATTTTTGGTCAGAATGAAATTCTGGCTCTTGAGGATAGGCCACATTTTTTCACTTAAAATTGTGGTATTTGGTATGTTAGATATTATTCTGAATGCTAAAGTAGCTACGACTCAACAGACTTGAAATATGTTTTTTTTTTTTTTAGCACTAGCTAGTGGTCAGAGATTTTTTTTATACATGTAATGATATTAAGGAGCATTGAGAAACTACACAAATTCACTCTTTCCCTCTGTGAACCCATTCAAAATTGTGAAACTGTGAAAGTGTGATAAATATATTATTTGTAGGTTGAAGTATGATACGAAGTGTGAAATTGAAATATTTCTTCCAAATTTTTGTTCAGCAGAGTGTTTATTCCAAGAGCAAAAATAATTGTATCTGAGGCTGAAATTTGTGATTGGGCTTGGCAGAAAACAAAGTTTTGAAGAGCGATGGAGTCTATTTCACAAGGCTTAATAATTTGGAATGAATCCTATAGTCAGCAGAGTGCTACTAAAGACTTTTTGAGCAAGGGGGTGATATCATGAAAATGATGTTTTAGGAAGTTGAATTCTCATGGTTGTATAAAGAAGATTGTCCCAAAGGAAGAGACACCGAAAAATAACTTAATAAGCTCATTGTGGATTCTTTAACGTCTGAGCCACCAGGGAAGCCCTTGCTATGATATACACACAAATGATTCTTGGGTTTAAAATTGAAAGTCTTATTCCAAGGTATAAGTACGGAACCCCAGCTTAATCTGGTTTCTCTTACATTTCCTTTTTTGCCACCCTGGTCTTTAGTTGTGGCATGCGAACTCTTAGTTGCAGCATGTGGGATCTAGTTCCCTGACTAGGGATCACACCTGGCCCCCTGCATTGGGAATGCAGGGTCTTAACCACTGGACCACCAGTAAAGTCCCTTAGATTTCCATTGTTGACCTTCCCCCAGAGCCCACCATACTGAACTTCCTTCAGTTCTTGCTGTATCTTTTCTCGAAGTTGTAACGCATATATTTCTCTGTCACACTTTTATTTTCCCTTTCTTTACCGTTTCTTTCCAACCCTCCCCATCACCTCCTATCTTGATGTAGAGAGAAAAATAGAGTCTCTAGAGTACGTTAGTTCTAATCCTGGTTCTGCACCTTCTTAGCAGTGTGACCTTGGCAGATTACTCAAACCCTCAATTTCTTCACCTCTACAAGGTGGGTAATAATAATAGTACCTAATTCATAAGGTTGTTGAGAATCAATTGGTTAATATATGGAATATTATAGTACTTGGCACTTAAAAAGCACCATATAATTATTACTGTTATTGTTGTCTGGCTTATCATATTCATTCTTCTGATCTCTGCTTAAATTTTACTTCTGAGAAGTCTTTCCTGACCTCCAAGCTGGGTTAAATGCGCCTTTGGGTTCCATTAGATTTCTGTACTTCCCTCGTCGTGTTGTACTGTCACTAGCTGTTTGACTGTCACACATTCTTTTTCTGCTCCCATCACGTTGTCAGATCCTCATTGACTGACACATAGTAATTGCTCAATAAAAATTTGTTGTCTAGTGCACACAATTCAAATAGAAAATTAAAACTGATGCAATGTCAGAAAATTTTGTTATTCAAACTAAACTATTGAGGTTTATTAAAAAGAATTTTAGTTTACAGATTCCTTTGTATAGCTTTGAAAGTCTAAAATGTTGCTTTGTTTTTTTCTTTCTTTCCTTTTCCTATTACCATTTGCTTTTAGTCAGCAAGTCTTTCATCCGGACCCAGGAAATTAAGGTTATCTGTGTGAATTCATGCATTTACAGTTGCATTCACACCTTTAGCTATGAAGCAATGCCCAGAGAGGATAATTCCCAGGTTGGGCCCTAACCTGTGAACAATGTGGAGCCTCAAACATGTAAATTTTTCATTTTAGATGGTGAAGGTGCTTGTTATTCTGCCTTAATTGCAGTGTTTGGAAAGAAAAGATGCCTTGGCTTAAAGATGGAATAAAACATGACAGTGGGGAGATTGGATTCCTGGAGATAAGAAGTGGGGAGTCAGAAGCAGACCTGACTTTCTTGGTTAGTCAGCCAGGGGTAGGATGGAGGAAAACCACAAAGATTAAAGTGGCCGAGTGGCAACAAACACTGAGGCCCTGGGGTCTGATACAAAAGGGAGACTGACCGCTGGTAGTCAAGTGAGAACCTTTCAGAAAGGCACCTGCGGCTGAGCAACTAGAACAGCTTTTGTGTGAAGTAGTCCCAATTCTGACATTTATTTATCATCTGCTGTGTTCCAGGTGCAGTGGTCATTGTTTGGGGCAATTAAAAAATGACATGGTCTCCTAGAGAATTTCAGAATTTGATAGGAAAGATGTACATATAATGAATTAATTATATTAATAATGGCTAACATTCTCCATTACTTCCAAGGATATAAACTCTGAAAACACAGACCATATCTGTTTTATGTGTTTGGTACATAGTAGCTGCTCAATAAATATTAATTGAATAAATTAGTTTACTCCTTCCCAGTTTACAGATGTCTTCATTTAGTATTCCACCCTTCTCTCCTATTCACCCACTTTGTAGTATAAGCAAGATGGATAATAGTATCCATAAGAATAATAGTGTAACATAAGAAGGAATAAATTGAGTTAAATAGGAGTTCAGATATGAGACTGTAAAGGAGAAAAAAATAATTCTGGCTTGCCAGGATCACAGAAAGCTCCTCTAAGGACATAGTCATTTTACCAGGCTTTTTAAGGAGAACAAGGTTTTGATAAAATAGGAGCTTATGTAGCCATGTCTTACACCAGATGGGTTGCTATTTATCTGTCCTGGGCCTAGAGTAAGTAACCTTTTACTCTAGGTCCTTTCAATATGTTTTACTCTTCCTACTGTAGCCCTAGTTTTTGTTTTATTTTCATCAACAAAGGATCCTTTGGCTTTCTACAACCCTTCAGGTGCCATTTCTTCTAGACAGAGTTTATATATTCCTTGTTCCAATAACTCTCATACCTAGTGAATCCCTTATTTCCTCTTCCTGGAAATGAAATACTCTTTTATGCTCATTTAGATTCTGGCAGAGGAAACTCAGGGACCTCCCTACAAAATTATTCCTTCATTTTCTGTGCATTCATATGCACGGGCACATAATTAGGAAAAGGAAGAAAAGAGAGCTAAAAAAGATTTTAATTCTTGATTCTTGGCAAAAGGAATAAATAAATGATAGATAAGTAGGGAGATACTGGCAAGACTTAACTGACTGGATCAGGGGAGCAAGGAATAGAAACAGGTCAATGATGACTGAAATTCACAGAATGTGAATTTTAAGTGCTAAATTTCCTCCTTACATTCCTTATGAATATTGAAAGACTTTATATGAACCTGTGAACGTTAATGAGAAAACAGCATCTTTAGATTTCAGTCAATCTCAATGTCCCTAATTTCTCTGCTTAAAAATCCTCTGACTCACTAAGTTAGGATAAAATCCAAATTCTTTTACCAAGGCCCAAGAATCCTGCATATCTGACTATGACTACCTGTTTATGTGATCTTAATCACTGTTGCCCATTCATATACCAGTCATCCGAGATTTCTATCTAGTTTTGCCTCAGAGTTTGTGTTCTTGCTGGTCTCAGCCTGGTTGCTTCTCTTGAACATCTGAGTTACCATTCAGCCATCAGTTCTTCCAGAACCGCTTCCTTCTCCAGTTAGTTATACTTAATCTAACTCATTATCTTCTTTTATTTTGTAATAACACTTACCACTTTATTGTCTTGTTTGTCAGCCATTCTATTCTAGAGAGATCTTTATGGGAGTTCCTTCTTAGCTATTCTTCACTGATTGCGAGAGTCCCATTGTTCAGCCTTGGTATTTTCTAAGCCTTAATATGTGTGCATGCCTGTGTGTGTGTGTGTGTGTGCGTGCGTGTGTGTGTGCGCGCGTGTGCGTGTGTGTGTGTGTGCGCGCGCACACAGCGCGCGCTCCATCGCTGATCCAGGGATCAAACTTGGGTCTCCTGCATTGCAGGCAAATTCTTTACCCCTGAGCCACTGGGGAAGCCCAAGTCTTAACATAGCAAACCAAAATATATCTTAACTTCAAAAGAGTAATAATGCTGCTTGTTGAGATTTGATTGCTTAAGGCTTGAGCTTTCTGTATTCTAATTTCCCTTTTGCAGTGGAAAACAGATTTTCTCACAGCAGTTTTCTTGTCTTTCAGAGCTGATCTCTAAAGGGTAACTTGTATCTACCAAAGTCTTTTGGCTCAAAAACAATCATAGGCAACAGATGAACTGTTAACATTACGTTTCCTGTCCTCTGAGGGCTAGGAACTAAACATGGGTTGTGTTGTGAGGATGAAAGTCTTTCAATTATTATTTTTCAGAGCTGTTCAATGCATGCCATTTTGTTAAGCTACCTTAAGAACTGGAGTTTGTGCTTAAATTTAATTGAGATAAGGGCGTATCTATTACTACCTGTGAAAATTTGGATATTATGTTTAATAGCGTATTATCTGATATCTGAATTATCCTTTTGAATTTCATAGATCTCCAAACTTCTTACAAATTCCTGAGAATAAATCCCAGGTCCTGGTATAAAACCTATTAATTTCATTTCAATCTTTTCATTCTCCAAAGTCCACTTTTCATTCTTTAAAGTAGAAGCCTATTTATCAGTTTGGCATACTACCAAGGATATTGATGAATGTTGGTTGCCAAATAAATGTAAAAAGTCTGTTCACTAAAAGTCACTGTAATTAGTAATAATGGCTGTCATTTATTTTGAGTGTCTTCAGAGTAGACAGTGCTAGGCAATAATTTATCTTGATAATCTCACAACAACCTTGACAAGTAGATGGTAACTATTCTCGTTTTACATTTGAAGGAACTTTGGCTTAGAAACATTTATTTCTCCAAGATCACATAACTATCAAGGAGCGGAAGTTGATTTATAGCCTAAATCTGTGCATCACTTTAAAACTGGCCATCTTACCACAATCTTGCCTGGCAGTAGTATGGTTTAATTTGATGGAGGCACTAATATGACACCTACACTGGTCTCATATGTTACTGATGATCCCTCTGTATCACAGCCACACACATTCTTAAGAGTTCCTAGTTGAGATAACTATTGAATTCTATTATTTCTCAAATTTAACTAGTAATGCTAGACAAAGAGGAAATAGATTTCACATTTGCAATAATCTCATGATTGTTATAATTAAACAATAACCTGAGTTTAGAAGCCAGCAAAAATTTAATCGTAGTATTAGCGGCAGCTTTGTGTGTGCTTGCATATGTGTGCATGAGCACACGTGTGCATGCCTCTAAGAAGAGAGAGTTACTATGCCAAGTAAGCGGTCTGAAGTCTAATGGAGGAGGAGGTGACCTGTACTTATAAAAAGAATTAAGAAGATAACTAACTATATACCAAACAATATGTGAGCCAGATGAACGATAGTCACAATAATTGCCACAGTGGCCCAGAGAAGGGAAGCTTCTTGTTTGGAAATCCAGTGGAGTGCAAGATAATCACATGAGAGCTGCTGTAAGCATACTGAGTGCTCTTGCTTCTCTGGTCTTATTTAAGGTGGGGGGTGATTTTTAATATTCAGAGGTCGAGAGCAAACAGTGAAGGTTTATTTTTACTTTTTACAGAACTTGAAATAAAACGTGTTTCATTTTGTTTTCAGCCATGATATCCATCCATAATTAGAACTGATTCTCCAAGGTATTTTGTCATACCAGAGGTATGTTTTGTTGTAGAGCAAGTGAAGAGTACCCATTTCAGGGTGGCTTCAACCTGTATGATCTAAGTTTAATTAAACTGGCTGTATGTAAGAGCGTGTCAAACTCAAACACTTCCCTTCAGCCCACCTTCATGTCTGCTTCGCCTACTAAGAATGCCCAGTAAGTTACATAAGCATTTTAGTAAATGAATTTAATGTCTTTAATGTAATTTTATTAATCTTTTTTTTTTTAGTTCTACCAGTTTATTGCTACCAACCCGTCACCCTCCACCCTCATGCACGCATGCTCAGTCATGTAACCCCATGGACTGCAGCCCGCCAGTCTCTTCTGTCCATGGGATTTTCCAGGCAAGAATACTGGAGTGGGTTGCCATTTCCTTCTCCAATGTCTTAATTTTAGAAGCACTGAATGCAAGAAGGAAAATTAGGAAATTTCAGTTTGGCAAAAAGGCATTTGAAATCATTGCTGTGGTGATTCTGATCATCTCTTAAGAGAACCAAGATAGGACGGATACTATACAGAATAAGCATCGTTTTTTTTTTTTTTTTGGCTGTGGCATGTGGTGATCTTTGCTTCCCAACCAGGGATTGAACCTGTGCATCCTGCCACTGAAGCGTGGTGTCTTAACCACTTGACTGCCAGTGAAGTCCCCAATAAGAATCCTTAATATTGAGCCAAGTTTCTTTTTTGTGTCCCTTAAAATTCACCATAAGTTTTCGTTAAAGTAGTAAGGGCAGTATCCACTTAATACTGACCTATTTATTCATTTAGGTACCTTTCTGTTATATTTTAAATGAGTCTTCTGAGGTATCTATGGAGAAAGAAGTAAGCATGACCATCAGTGACTGCCATTTAAATTGTCTGCAAAATGGATTTTGTTTTATAAGAACTTCAAACAAGACTCCATAGGTGGATACTTGAGAATATGTGTGTATGCAATAGATATCAGAATAGGTGGCCATGATATGATTTGAAGAGACTCTTGAGAGTCAGAAATTCTAGCCATTTCTAAAAAGGCCAGTTAGCTAAACATATTTAATTAGGATTAATTTATTTAGTTGGCTTACAGTTTAAAATTAAATGTGAGTTAAAGAACAGGTACAGAAGAAATTGGGAAGGTTTTAGAATTGGAGGCTCCTAAGCTGCAAGTGGGAAATGGCAACCCACTCCAGTGTTCTTGCCTGGAGAATCTCAGGGATGGCGGAGCCTGGTGGGCTGCCGTCTATGGGGTCACACAGAGTCGGACACGACTTAAGCGACTTAGCAGCAGCAGCAGCAGCAGCAGCAAGCTGCAAGTGAGCTTCCCTGGTGGCTCAGACGGTAAAGAATCTGCCTGCAATGTGGGAGACTTGGGTTTGATCCCTGGGTTGGGAAACTCTGTGGAGAAGGGAATGGCAACCCACTCCAGTATTTTTGCCTGGAGAATTCCATGGACAGAGGAGCCTGGGGGGCTGCAGTCCATGAGGTTGCAAAGAGTCAGACACGACTGAGTGACTAACACTTTCTTTTCTTTCAAGCTGCCAGTGAAGGAAGCGGTAGAGACTGTTGCCTTCTTCCCCGTTTTACCTTGGGTGACCCTGGTTACAGTTTACTACTACCGAGCTGCTTTTGAGAGCTAGTAGAAAGAGATTGTATTACAGCCTTGTAATATATGACTTGGTTCTGCTGGAGGCCACCATCCTCTTCCAGGTCATGGGTGGTATCACTGAGTGTCATTCAGAGGTGAGGACTGTTTCATGGCAGGAAGCCAGAAACTGCTGATAGCACAGAGGCCTTCAATGGTAAGCTTTGGGAAATCTGATTCCCGGAAAGAGTAAACATCATAAACCCTGTAGAGTGTATAAGTTTCACCTGTTATGCAGTTATAAGGAAATAACGGGCTATAAAGGATCTGGTTCAGTAGAATTGAGAGGAAATATTTATAATTTATAAACAGACTAAATATTTTAAAAGCAGGTTTTTATTGTATACTTTCAGTTGCTGTAGTGCGAACTGACATTCTGTCTTTAAAAAATTACCAAGATAGCTTTTTAAATATAATGGACTAATTATCAATATATTGTGGCAGGAGATTTCCCCTTGCTCAGCCTTTTCTTATGAAAAGTTTTAAATATGCAGAAAAGTTCAGAGTAAAATGATCACTCACCGCCTGTATTCAATAACTGTTTCAGTTTTGCCATATTTGCTTTGTCTATATATGTGTATTTCATTTATTTGTTTTGCTGAATATTTCATGAGTTTGAGACATTGTTTCTCTCCTAAATACTTCAACATGCATTTCCAAAAAATGAGGGCATTTGCTTATACAACCAAAATACCATTACTATACTACATAGTAATTCCTGAATATCATCTGTTATCCATGTGTAGCAAGATATTTTATTTTATTTTATTTAACCCCTTACATGTTTCTTCTTGCTCAAATAACCATGCTGCCCTCAGGGCCTTAGTTTTTTCTTATGACTTTGCTGTGGACCTGATGCCCAGCAGCAGTTGATGAAATTGTTTGCATGTTCACATGGCTTTAAATTTGAAAACGTCTAGGGCAGTGGTTCTCAACTTGGGGTGCATTAGAATAATTTCGGTGGCCTTTAAACATTAGAATCCCCCTTCATTCCAGACCACGTATGTCCTGATTTCTGGGGCTAGGGGACTCAGGTATCAGTATTTGTTGGTTTCCCAGGTGATTTTTTAGTGCATGGCCAAGATTGAGAATCACAACTGTATAGATCCAACTGGTCTTTGATGAGACCGTTCAGAAGTGTTGAATGGTCAGTTGACATTTTTCTGACCGGTATAGAAATGAGTGGTATGTGAAGATCCTTAGGCTTTTTCTTTTTCTTTCAATAAACATGTATTAAACATCTACTGTGTTTAAAGCACTGAGCTAGGAATAAGATATGTTAACTGTGATGTCCTGGAAAGATTGTGGAGTTGAGGGTCATAGTTCTGTGGAACTGAATTCTAATTTTACCAGGGGACAGGTTGTATAATTTGACAACCTGAACCTCAGTGAGGCTTTACTATGAGGCTTTTCTTTCAGAGGTTAACTCTACCGCTTGTCCCACTCTCTTTGTGCTCCAGCCATACTGGCCGTCTTTCTGTTCCTCAAACATTATGAAGCTCATTCCTACTCTAGGACTTTTTTACTAGCTCCCCTATCCCTGTCTTGCAGCCCATAACACAGTTTGGCCCTTACTAGTCATTTAGGTTTCAATTTTTTTTTTTTTAATATTTATTTATTTGGCTGCACCGGGTATTAGGTGCAGCATATGGGATCTTTAGTTTTGGCCTGTGGGATCTAGTTCCCTAACCAGGGATCAAACCCAGGTCCCCTGCATTGGGAGCATAGAGTCTTAACCACCGGACCACCAGGGAATTCCCTAGGTTTCAATTTAAATGTCATCTCCTTAGTGAAGCTTTCCCTGACCACCTGATCTGAAGTAACCTCCCAAACAGTCCATATCTTATTATCATGTTTAATTTTCATTTTGGCACTTACTCTTCTTGAAATTTTCTTGTTTTATTTGTTATGGACTCTCTCTTCTATAACATGAGGACACCATGGGACCTTATTTGTTTTGTTTCCTGTGTTTCCAGTAACTATAGGAAAATACCAGAGATAAAGAGGATGCCTAATAAATATTTGTGGAATAAATGAATAAGTAAAGTGGTGACAGTAATCCTACCTTGCATTTGAGATAACTTGTGAAAAGCTCCTAGGGACAGTCTCCTATCCATCCTCATATATCTTTTCCCCAAGGAGCATCTTTTCTTACGCTGAAAGCTTAGAAAATCTAAGCAGCTGGGGAGTTTCTGCTGAATGTGTCAGAGAGTGTGTTGGTTGTACCATCTCAGTAATCCCCTTCCCGGACTGGGTTTGTTGGGGTCCTTCTTGCTCTCACAGTGAATCTCCTTGTGAAAAGGCATCAACAGTATTAGTGCCCATCTTAATACTTCTCCCTCTGAATGAGAATTTGTTGTTTAACCTTTGGGTAATTCTAGAGAAATACAATGTATCGATAAGTCAGTTTTTGTGTATCACTAAGAGTCAAGCCGTCTGTGGGGTCGCACAGAGTCGGACACAACTGAAGCGACTTAGCAGCAGCAGCAGCAAGAGTCCAGCACTATGAGGCAGCACTAGTAAACTAGTTAACTTTCTTTGTTATCTTTTACAACTGAAAAAGCAAGTGTGTTACAGAATATTCTTCACTTCTTTTTTTTCTGGTGTATTTTTTAAGCCTTAATTTATTGGTCTTATATGCCAGACACTGAATGATTAGAGCCCATCTCACAGTATCTCTATGTTGTTCAGTCACTTAGTCATGTCCAATTCTTTCTCTCTATGAGATAGGGACTATTTCTTATTTTGTTTTATTCGTGAGTCTTAGGAAGTTAAGAAACTTGCCCTAGTTGGCGATTTGTGAAATCAGGATTTTTAGTTCAACTTTATATTCCACAGTTTTGACCACACTGCCTCCCATTATGGGCTTCCTGGGTGGCGCAGTGGTATAGAATCGACCTGCCAATTCAAGAGACTTAGGTTCAATCCCTGGGTAGGGAAGATTCCCCTGGAGGAGGAAATGGCAACCCACTCTAGTATTTTTGTATTCTTGCTTGGAAAATTCCATGAACAGAGAAGCCTGGTAGGCTATAGTCCATGGAGTTGTATAGAGTTGGACTCAACTCTGTACACAGAGCACACAGGCGAGTGTGCATGCACACACGCACCTCCTATTATATCCTTTTTTCGTCTCATCTTAATCATTAAATATTTCTGTAAATGCATTTGAGATGACTCAGGGTGAATTTATGTTTCCAAGCAATGAATACCAGGAAAACAGTTCCCAGTGGCCTTGTTCAGAAATCATGTTCTATTCCATTAAGATTCTTAAAGAGTATTAGCATCTGTATTTGTTAATGTGTGTTAGTGGCTGAGTCTGAAAATGGAACCAAGTTTTTGATAATTAAAAAATAGTTTTATTTCATTCTTAATTAACCACAGTTTCTTAACTAATGTGATATGTGGGCATGTTGGGATGTACATTTCCAAACTTTTGGAGTCAGATTGGATGTCAGCCATTTCCCATCCCACACTGATTTTTCATGTACTTTCTTTTAACCACAACAGTTGAAAATCCAGTTTTGTAAAGATACGAATATAGAGTGATCTAGTGTTGAAACTATGAACTACCGTGTAGTGTGTATGGTGAGTTTGGTGTAGTTTATATTGGTAACAAACATTACTGTGTTTCCCTCAAAATTTTAAAATATCCAGTGGTGCCTTTTTGAGTTTGTTGTACTCCCCGGGGTACCTTAACACTCAACACTCAACTGGTAAACACAGCACTTTACCAAAAAAAAAAAAAGCTTCTATATAACTAATTTTATTTCACAGCATTGCTGAAACTTTCTACTTCAGTCCCCCCAAAATTAAAAACATTAAATATTTGCCTTTCTTTATGTACAACGCAACCATTTCCACTATTGGAAGAATGGTGCATACACCATTCTTCTAAACCACATTTCTTTCCTCCCAAGCTCTACTTTAAGACCTATCTCTTTAGACTCTGGTTACCAGTCTGTCACCATTATTCATATTCTACTGTGGAAGACTGGAAAAATGTTCCCCTCAAAAGAGATCCACATCCTGATCCCTGTTACCTGTAGAATCCCTTTACTTTGTATGGAAAAAGTGCCTTTGAGGGTGTGGTTCAGTCAGGAAGATTATCCTTGATCATCTAGGTGGGCTCTAAATGCAGTCACATTATCCTTACAAGAGAGAGGCAGAGGGAGGGAGATTTGAAGACACAAAAGAGAAGGTGATGTGAAGAGAGAACAGAGAGAGATTTGAAAATACTGGCCTTGTGCATTGGAGTGATGGAGCAAAAGCCAAGGAATGCTGGCAGCCACTAGAAGCTGGAAGGGTCAAGGAACAGATCCTCTTCTAGAGCTTCCAGAGGGAGTTTGGCCCTGCCAGCACTTGATTTCAGCCTGCTGAAACAGATTTTGGACTATAGCCTTCATAAATATGAGAATGCTATGTTGTTTTCAGCCAGTAAGTTTGTGGTAATTTGTTACAGCAGTCACCAAAAACTAATACATCCACTTTCTATATTAGTTAGCACTTTTTTTGGTATATGGCATATCTAGGATATTTATTCTTTATAGAGCCAAAGCCTAAGAAGTTCACTTCCAAACTGTCAAAGTTCCTTTGATCAGCTCAACCTGCCTGTGGTTAATTACTTCATTTATTTATGTATTCATTCATTTGATAATTTTTGAGAACTTGCTATGTGCCAAACACTGTGCCAGCTATCATTTTCATGATTAAATTGTTTCTAAAAAAGGTGTCCACTCATAAGTTAATTATTGTACTTATTTGTTATATATCATCATTAAGGAAGGAAAATCATGTTGCTCATCCTAAAAGGATGTAGTGTTATGTCCTGTATTTGGGTCAAACCCTATATTTTTAATGTTGAAAGGCATCTTAAAAATAATTAGCCTAACCTTCTCATTTTCTGTGCACAGGGACTTAGTTATAAAGAAGAAAAGTAATTTGCTTGAAGTAATAAGAATAATGGCAGACCTAGAATTCTATCCCAGTTTATCCTTCTTGCCACTATGGGCAGAACCTAATTTACTCTAAGACAGTCTTAGAATTTACATTTAACCTGGGAATTTTTCTCTGAAGGCTGTTTCCCCCCAAAATGAGATCATTTCATTACGGCTTTTATTTTGGCTATGCCAGGCAGCGTGTGGGATCTTAGTTCCTCAACCAAGTGTCGAACCTGCGCCCCCTTCAGTGGAAGCACAGAGTCCTAACCACTGGACCATCAGGGAATTCCTGATATAGCCTTTAAATACCACACCTATGCACTGAAATACTTAACTCCTTTGGATTCAATCCTTTTGCCTTCCAAACTTTAATCTAGTGTTAAAAGCCTAAGATTTCCCCAAATTGGAAGTTTATATATATCTCTTTCTTGGTTTCATTCCTATTAGAATCACTGTATTAGAACAGATTCAGGAGAGACCTGTGTAATGAACAAGTTTAGTTCCCTTATTCTCCAGGTAGCCACTTTGAACTGGTGGTTCTATGGAATAATGGAAAAGGTGCTGGTTTAGTAGGGAGAGATTTAGATTCTGTTTCCAGGATCATAATGAACTACCTGTAAGTAATAAGGCAAGTTGGCAAATAACTTCCTTCTTCTGAACCTCATTTTATTCATGTGTAAAATGAAAGATTAATCTGGATAACCTCTAGCATTCTGTGATCAGTGAATCTGGGGATTTTGGCTTCCAGTTCCACACTGTCTTACTACTTACCCTCTAGAGACTTTTAAAGCATATGATCCATAAGGACAGGCTTATGTCTTTTCCTTTTTTTAAGTCCATGACATTGCCAGAAATGAGAAATCATTTTGCACAGAGTGAGAGTTGAGGTTGATACATAAATTCCTTCTTTAGGCTGTTAATCCTGAAAGGGAAAGAAGGAACTTTGGAGCCTGGATCCATCAGTGGAGCGGAAAGGCAGAGTGCTTAAGATACTTCAGTAGAATAGCTCATAATGCTGCCACTGATGCTGATGGTAATGAGAATGACTGCCAGGATTTCTTTACTGAATATGGTGCAGGGCACTTTAAATGGATTAATTGAATGGATTAAATGTGTTAATAAAAGTAGAACACATAGAATAATGCTTGGTACATGATAAGAACTATATAAGTAATCATTGCTATTATCGTTTTCATTGTTATGTTATTGTGGTGGTAGTAGTAATAATTAATTTTCATAGCAGCCCTAAAAGGCAGATACTATTTTTATTCATTTTGCAGATGAGGAAGCTAAATAACAGATGTTAAATCAAGAAATATTGATAGAATAAATCTAAACCCTAGTCTATGTAGTCAAGTCCTCATTTGGTTAGTAATGCCTAGAGATACTGGGTAGCTATTATTTTATTTAGAGCAGCCAGGGAAGGCCCCTTTGAGCAGGTGACATTTAGGCTGAAATTGAAAGATAAAAAACTAGCTATTAAAAACTGAGGGCGAGGGGTTGTGCTCTAGGATGTATTCTAGGTGCATAATAAGGCAAGTGCAAAGGCCTGAAGACGAGAAAGGGGTCGATAAGGTTCTAAACATAGAAATGTGTCACTTTCTTAGTGAGTACTCTAAAATTACATGCCTACACAAACTTTCTATCCCCTCTTGCCTGTTTTATTTCCTTCCTAACACGTCTCACTGTCTCATGTATTACGCAGTTTATTTTGGTTTTGTCCACCTCACCCTGCAGTGGGATATAAGGTCTGTGGGGGAGGGATTTTTGTCTAGATTTATTTGTCACTAAACCTAGGGCCTCTCTTAGACCATGAGACTTCTTTCAGCAAATTAGAGATAAAGTTTCCCTTCTAAGAGGTTGCAGGCCCACACCAGGACAGGCAGCCTAGCTACCTGTCTGGACTTCAGCCTTCTCCTGCCTCCTCAGCCGGAGAGCCCTCATATAAGACATAATCGAATAAGCATTACATGAGAGTCCTGCATGCATCCATAGTACCTACAACAGTGCCAGCATGCAGGAGGCACTGAATAAATATTTACAGAATGACAGCATAGTTTGGAATGAAGTGGGTAAGAGGTTATGAGACAAGCAGGTAGGCAGAAACCAGATCTGGTGGGGACTTGTAAGGAGTTTGATTTTTTTTCCTCTAATAGCGGTCAGGTGAGAATTACTTTTCACTAAATCATAATCTTCCATATTTTTAGTAAGCAGTGCAAGTAATTCTGTAGTAGAGAATAGGCCAAGTTAGTTAAGTCCAGCTTGCAGTACCTTTGGACCTTGGCTTCAGGAATCTGTCTCCTGCTTGCTTTATCCTTGTCTATTTGGTACTGCAGAGCTTCTCTGATAGCTCAGTTCATAAAGAATCCGCCTGCAATGCAGGAGACCTAGGTTCGATTCCTGGGTCAGAAAGATCTGCTGGAGAAGGGATAGGCTACCCACTCCAGTATTCTTGGGCTTCCCTTGTGGCTCAGCTGGTAAAGAATCCGCCTGCAATGCAGGAGACCTGGGTTTGATCCCTGGGTTGGGAAAATCCCCTGGAGAAGGGAAAGGGTACCCACTCCAGTATTCTGGTCTGGAAAATTCCACGGACTGTATAATCCATGGTGTTGCAAAGAGTGGACACGACTGAGCAACTTTCACTTATTTAGCGTTGCCTTTTGTCTGCATATGTTGGTTTGTCATGTTTTATTAAGATCTGTGTGAAGGACTTTGGGATAAGCTATATATATATATATATATATATATATATATATATATATATAAAATGATCATTTTCCTTACAATCTCAAATTCAGACACAGTAGGGTAAAATTTTTCAGTGAGGGTTGTTGCAGAAAACCCAAGACCTCTGGTCCTTATGTTTGAATTGTGACTGAGCAGGGAGTTGAGGGCATCTGAGTATCGCTCTCTTTTGAAACTCCCTGTATGAATTAGTCAAGACCTTCTAATTTTTCATCAGTTCCCACCCTCACCCCCCAAAAAAACACCAACCTTAAGGTTCCCAGTTCACTGGGGAGATAACAGCTGGAATTTTGGCACTAAATGACTTTCGTTTTTCTTTCGTGCTGATGTTTTTTTGGTACCCAAGGCCACATTTGAGAATTTACCTTCTGTCTGAGAAGTTTTTGTTGGAAGTTTTTCTCTTTCTCTTCTGTGATAGGGTAAAAACATAGCTTGAAAAAAAAGAAGGAAACTGCAGGGGATTATTGATGGAGTTCCCGCCCCCTAGGCCTTAGGCCTAGTCTGTGCATGCTTCTGATGAATCACTGCTGGTAGTATTTAGTATTTACTGATTCTCATATCCAGTGTTGTAAAAAGCATAGAATCTGCCCAAGGGACTTAATGGCTGAGTAACCTACTTGATCTGTTGGTTTCACCCCCCCTCATCTTTGTTGGTGGCTACTGGGAGGAATATGGGAGACATGAAACTATAAGCAAGAGGAAACCTAGACCATGTAGCTTTATTGCTGCCTGGGAAGTGGCCTGGGAGTTCAGATGCAAGGATCTGATGCTCTGTGCAGCTGCCATAAATAACCTAACTCTCACTGGGGTGAGGATGAAGTATTTCCACATGGTTGCTCAAGTGTCTGTTCTCTTTGCCCTGATGCTTCCTCCCTCTTTCTGTCTTTTCATTAATTGCTTAGCAGTTGCTGATGCAATTAAAATGAGATGTGTCTGCAGCCTCTGTGGTTTGCTGTCAGGGCCCTCTCTCTGAGGTCTTCATCTTGCTGCTAGGGATGGGTGAACATCTGATTTTGAAGCCATAGGAGGCAGGGACCTGTGGCTGCAGTTAAATGCATTTTTTCTTTTTAAACGCAGCAGCTTGCAGAGCTAGATTTTCTCCTGACACTCTAATCATTTTACCAAGCCAAGCGCTGGTCCCTTGTGCTATTCATTAATAGAGCTTATATTTGGCAGCACAATATATAGAAATGAATTCTGCTGAATTGCTTTTGTTGGTAATATAGAAAGTGCTTTTTCATTTTTAAATAGGCAAACACAAGATGGAAACAGCAATCTCAAAGTGCAGAAGAGTCAAAACTAATCCCCAGGTTTCTATGAAAAGCAAGAACCTAGAGATGTTAAAAGAGCTGGATTACAACACTTAATCTGTTTGGGATCACTGAGTAGCATATACATTACACCTACTATTACGTTTATCTGGCCAGCATTTTCAGCCTGCCTCTGACTTCTGTTCCTTTCTGCTTGTCTTATTGCCAGGAGATGCTCAGAGGATCTAACCATTGTGTTTCTACTCAGTATCTGGTAGAAGAGTGCTGACTCCTCTTTACCAGTGCTGTTTGGTAATCACGTGGCACATGTGTTGCTGTGAGACATGAATTCTCCATCTGCTTACCTGCATCCCAGACCACTGGACGAATTTGCCTCATTCATGCTGCCTACCATAGTGAGATTCATGCACATTACCTGGAGAGGATGTTAAAACACAGATTTCTAGGTTGAATCCATCAGATATTCTGATTGAGTAAATCTGGTGTGATGCCATTTGGCACTTTTAAAAAGTTCCTAGGAAATGCTGATGCTCCCAATCTGGAGACCTTCTTTAGAGCTTAAAGGAATCTAGTCTAAGGATAACTCTTGCATATAAATAAGACTCAGTATTTATTGATTTGATTTTTCTTGTCTTATATGTGTTTATGATTAGACAACTGATCTGATATTGTGTGACTGGATGACAGGTTCCAGTTTTTTTCCTAAGGTAAGGGGGAGGTATGCAGTATGTGTTTCTTTGTGAACTCTGATTCAGTTCCTTTCCCATCTTGGTTTGGTCAGATCACATTCTACCCTAGCTGCAGGGATCATTATTGTTTTTTTATTTTTCATTGACTTTACTGTTTTAGTGCAGTTTTAGATTTGCAGAAAAGTTGAGAAGGTAGTTTAGACAATTATATATCCCCATACCCAGTTTTCCCTGTTAACATCCTATATTAGTAGATGAAATACTCCTTACAATAGTGAACTAATACTGCTTTATTCTTATTGTCTATATCTTATGTAGATTAACCTTTCCTTTTTCTGTTCCAGAGTCTAATCTAGGATACCACATTACATCTAGTTGTCATGTCTCTCTAGGTTCTTCTTGGTGGTAGCAGTTTTTCAAACTTTTCCTTGTTTTTGACAATTTTGAAGTGTAGTGGTCATGTATTTTGTAGGCAATTTCACTGTAGGAATTTGTCTGAAGTTTTTCTTACGATAAAATAAAGGTTACGGGTTTTTGAGAAGATAACCGCGGAAGTAAAGGGCCATTTTCATCATCATACCAAGCGTTGCACATGTGCTCAGTCACTTCAGTTGTGTCCGACTCTTGGTGACCCTGTGGACTGTAGGCCACCAGGCTCCTCTGTCCATGGGATTCTTCAGGCAGGAATACTGGAGGGTTGCCATGCCCTCCTCCATGCTTTCTTTACACATGAACATTGAGTCTAGGCTAGCTTAAGTGTGTTATAAATTCTGATACAGACTTCTGTAGTCATGTGTTTCTCAGTTCCTGTGTCAACTCAATTAATTATCAAAGTTTTGCTCTAAAAATTAAAGTCAGTGCACATCATTGTCAGAAACTGTATCCAAGAACAGAGCCTAGACTTTTTTTTTTATTCAGCCAAACTACCCGTCTTGTCTAGAAAGCTAGAATAAACTTGCAGTGTCTCAAAAAATGTCCTTCCTTCCCATGCACCATTCTCGGAAGCTACTGAAAAATGTTCTCCACTAAATAAGGTCATAAACCAGGAAAGACGGAGACGTGATTGAGGAAATGGGAGACTCAGTAAACAAGATGAACTAGGGGATTCCTCAGATTAGTGAATGGAGATTTCAGATAAACAGTTTACCAACACTGAGAGGGCAGCCAGTCCAGATTGGAGAAGGTTCAAAGTCTCCAAGAGAGACTTCTTTAGGAAGATGAAATAGAATACTTTATTGATATGAATATCTTGAGAGGAAATTTAGACAATTGGCAAAGATTTTCTGGGGCAAAATGCCGATAAATACATAGCAAATGAGTTAAAAAAGATAATACTTATAGAAAAATAAAAAATTTTTGTAGGAAAGGAAAAGGAATCATGGTTTACTATATGGCTCAAGTGTGAATAGGCTTACATAATCATTACTACTTGCACTGAATATTGAACTAGTCAGAATTATAGTATCACTATAAAGCGTAGTTTGAGAGATAGAAAGGATGCATGTGTATCTTGGGTACAGAAGGAAGAAAAGAGATCATCTTCCAAAGTGGGAAATTAAAGGATAATTCACAAAACTGAAAAATCAAGAGGTAGCAACACAAGCATGTCATTTAGAAGCATAAAGATTAGTTTGAAAATAATGACTTAAAAGAAGTTCAATGGTTTATTCTCTAGGGGGTAGAAATGGGACAGCAACAGGGGTGAGGGGCAACTTTTTTTTTTTAAACACACTTGGTAAAACTCTTATTCTTTAAACAATGTGTATGTTTAACTTTAATCTCTAAAGAATAGTTGTGTATGGCTAATCATCAGGGAAATGCAAATCAAAACCACGAGATGATACCTAAAACCTGTCAGAATGACTCATCAAAAAGAACACAAATAACAACATGTTGAGGGAGAAGAGGAAACCGTAGTATACTGTTGGTGGGAATGTAAATTGAAGCCATTACTGTGGAAAACTGTATGGACGTTTCTCAAAAAACTAAAAATAGAACTACCGTATTATCCAGCAGTTCCACTACTGGGTATCTTCCCCCAAAGCATAAGCATTAATTCAAAAAGATACACACACTTTTTCATAGCAGCATTATTTATAGTTGCCAAGATATGGGCACAACCTAAGTGCCAATCAAGAGTGAAATAGAGGGACTTCCCTGGCATTTGCAGCAACATTGATAGATTTTCAGGGCATTATGCTAAATGAAGTAAGTCAGAGAGTGACAATTATGATATCGTTTATATGTGGAATCTAAAAACTACAACAAACTAGTGAATTAAAAAAGAGACTTAGGGATATAGAGAACAAAGTAGTGGTTACCAGTGGGTAAAGGAGAAGGGGAAGGGGCAAAATAGAGGTGGGGGAGAAGTGTTATCATGGGATTATATGAAATCACGTGTGTGAAACTTTGAAAACTGTAAAACACCATAGAATTTAAAGAATCTTTTGTTCAATTGAAAAAAAAATAGTTGTATATTATTAAACAATGGTAAGGGAGAAAAACCAATTTAGAACACAGTTATTCTCTGTAAACAATAAATTTTACTGCGGTGAAAATCCTAGTTCAATACATAGATCTTTGTCTACGTTTCTGATTTATCAGTTAAGGTGCTTTTGCTAACCCTGTTTTTAAATGGCATTAGGAAATTTCTTATCACTCATAATAGAATTTGAGACATAGGTCAGGTGTGGGGTTTTTGTTTATTTGCTTTGGATTATACGATGATTCCAGCTTTGTAAGAATTTCATCCAAATACCACAACATGAGGTTAAGAAGGGGAACTTGCTTCTAGCTCATAGGAGCAAGAAAGCCCTTCCCAGAAGCTCCCAGCAGACTTTTATTCTTACATCTCTAACCATAACTGGGTCACAGTTCAGTTCAGTTGCTCAGTCGTGTCCAACTCTTTGCGACCCCATGAATCGCAGCACGCCAGGCCTCCCTGTCCATCACCATCTCCCAGAGTCCATTGAGTCGGTGATGCCATCCAGCCATCTCATCCTCTGTTGTCCCCTTCTCCTGCCCCCAATCTCTCCCAGCATCAGAGTCTTTTCCAGTGAGTCAACTCTTCGCATGAGGTGGCCAAAGTACCGGAGTTTCAGCTTTAGCATCATTCCTTCCAAAGAAATCCCAGGGCTGATCTCCTTCAGAATGGACTGGTTGGATCTCCTTGCAGTCCAAGGGACTCTCAAGAGTCTTCTCCAACACCACAGGAAATGGCAAGAGTGAACATCGACATGCTAGTAATCAGCGAACTGGGTCATAAGCCCTCTTTTAAACTAATCACTGACTTGGGGAATGGGATTTCAATAATTGTCTTAGACTGATGTTCTCTGGTAAAATGGATGTTGAAAGCTGACCACAACGTCTGCTACCCTAGTCATTATGTGTTAAGTACTTTTTGAGAAACTGCTCTTTCAGAAAGCTTTACTTTTTAGTTGAAGGTAAAAAATGAGTGGATAAAGCAATCATCAGTATGGACAGGGCCACAGGTCCATATTTATTGAATGAATAAGGTGAATGCAAAAAAAGCTGTTTGACATAGACGTAAGTGATTTAGGAGTTGTAAATTAGGGGGAAATAAATGAAACTAGTAACACCAGACCAGAAAGCTTCTTGAAGAAGAAAGAAGACTTAAATAACTGTTTCCTTATTAGCTAGTCACACTGCTGGTCTACTTTTGTCCAGGGGTGTGCTGGTAAATGTTTAACCACCTTGGAGGAGGAGATGGGACTTTTTGTAGTGTTTCCAGGTTTCATAATGTAAATAAAACCCTGGGTGATTTTAATCTGTCAAGGTGGAGTCAACTGCTTTGCATACCACTGCTTCTCTTTAAAGAGGAGTGTTTAAATTTCTAATTAATCTCCTGAAACCACATATTGACAAAAGTAACATTTCACTTTTTTAGCCTTGTAAATGATCAATAATAAAACTTAGGTTACCAATTTAAGGTAGTTGGTTTTGGTGTTTTGGACAGTGGTGTGTTAGAGTGTTGTAATTTTAAGATAATATTAAGTACTGGTCTTTGTAGACTTTGAGAAATGAAAAAAACCTGCTGTTCGCCTTAGGCAGTGGGTGAAATGTTACTAATTCAGCTTTTATGGAGCACCAACTATGTGCTCAGCGTTGTAAAAATGAAAATAAATAAGACTAGAATCTCACGGGCCATTCTCCTCAGTCTGATAGGAAGACAAAAAATTATCAACGGATAAGTTCAAGTGGAAATGTGGGGTAAAGACTCTTGGGCTTTAAAGTGCTGGAAGAACACAAAGGAGAAGTCAGCTAAATTTGGGGACTTCATGGAAGAGGGCGTTTGAATTTTATCTTGAAAGGAAATATGGCATTTGCATTGAGGAGATGAAAGGATCATTCCAGACAATAGGAAGCACATGCTTCTAATTGTTGAGGGATGAAAAATCTAATATGTTTCATAGTTTTTTATGTGACGTGCAGTTAAAACCCAGGATGGGTAGAGGACAGAGAGAAAAGAAAGATAATCCAAGGCCATATTGTGAAAGGGCTTAAGTCATATTGTGGGGTTTGGATTTCCTTATTATTGAGTATGAAACTTCTTAATATAAGATTTTAATATGAAAGTTTTTGCTACTCCATGTCTTTAATCAAACCTGGTGTTTATGATTTTTATAATTACTGATTTGATGAGGAAGATGCTTTTGTCTTTTTAATTTGTGCCTTCCAAGTTATTAGTATGGTTGAATATAATTTTTAGAATATATCTGTTGGTCATTTGTATTTCTTCTCTGTGTTGCTTGTTCCTAACCTTTACTCAGTTTTCTCTTGAATTATTTGTTTTTCCTAATTTGTAGGAGCAATTTATATGACCTATAGATATGAATCCTTCATTTTAAGGCTTTTCTAGCTTTTGTGATGGATGGATTGAAAGAAGAAAAGATTATTGTCAATTTGGCCAATTCACCAACATTTGGGAGATATTATAATAACCTATAGCCATAGACCAGAGATGATGATGTTTTATTTAGTCACTAAGTTGTATCCAACTCTTTTCCAACTCCATGGATTATAGCCTGCCAGGCCCCTCTGTCCCTGGGTTTTCCCAGGCAAGAACACTGACATGGGTTGCCGTTTCTTTCTCCAGAGGATCTTCCCAACCCAGGGATCGAACCCATGTTTCCTGCATTGCAGGCAGATTCTTTACCACTGAGCCACCAAGGGAGCCCCAAAGGTCTTTGATAAGATTGTTGTTGTTGTTTAGTTGCTAAGTTGTGTCTGACTCTTTTGCAACCCCAGAGATAATCTGATGTTAAACTGGGGCAATGAGGGAAGAGGGCAGTAGACCAGAGATCAAGCTGCCTGCCATCCAGTGGCTTTGTAGTGGAGTTTGGATTGAGTATGTCAGTACTACTGCCTTTTAATTTAGTGCTTTTTCTATAATACATTGTCTCCTTTCCTTTCCTTTCCTTCTGATTTATGAAAGAAAAATAAAGAGAGTTTTAAGCAGCAGAGTCTACACTAAGGTTAAAATGAACTGAGGCTCTAATTTAGGAATCGTACATAAAGAAGAGAAAACATAGACGAGTATTTTTTATTGGCTCTCAGAATATGACTGCTTTTCTAAGCATGAATGCTAAGGGAAGAAACATAAAGGAAAAGATAGATAAATGTTTATGAAGCAAAAAATTTCAATTTCGTTTTGTCAGAAAAGATCATAAACATCTCCATAGGATCCTGCTTCAGTGCAGTCCTCTCATGTTCCTGTGTCAGTCAACCTAAAAGTGGGTGTCATCTTTTTCCCTTCTCGGCACTTGTGGATCTCGCTCTCTTTCCTTATTCTTTAAAACCTCCCAGGTTTGTAAGTCTTATCTTTTGTCTGTTTTAGTAATTTTATAGACTCTGGGCTGTTTCCCCTTGTTCATTCATTCATTTTGGCCATGCTGCGTGACGTGTGGGATCTCAGTTCCCCAACCAGGGATGGAATCCATATGCCCTGCGTTCGGAGCACAGAGACTTAACCATTGAACCACCAGAGAAGTGCCCCCTCATTCTTTAATTGGGGTGTTTAATTTGGTTATATTTAACCTGACCTGCCTCTTGAGAAACCTATATGCAAGTCAGGAAGCAACAGTTAGAACTGGACATGGAACAACAGACCAGTTCCAAATAGGAAAGGAGTACGTCAAGGCTGTATATTGTCACCCTGCTTATTTAACTTATATGCAGAGTACATCATGAGAAACGCTGGGCTGGAAGAAGCACAAGCTGGAATCAAGATTGCCGGGAGAAATATCAATAACCTCAGATATGCAGATGACACCACCCTTATGGCAGAAAGTGAAGAGGAACTCAAAAGCCTCTTGATGAAAGTGAAAGTGGAGAGTGAAAAAGTTGGCTTAAAGCTCAACATTCAGAAAACTAAGATCATGGCATCTGGTCCCATCAGTTCATGGGAAATAGATGGAGAAACAGTGGAAACAGTGGCTGACTTTATTTTTGGGGGCTCCAAAATCACTGCAGATGGTGATTTCAGCCATGAAATTAAAAGACACTTACTCCTTGGAAGGAAAGTTATGACCAACCTAGATAGCATATTCAAAAGCAGAGACATTACTTTGCCAACAAAGGTTCGTCTAGTCAAGGCTATGGTTTTTCCAGTGGTCATGTATGGATGTGAGAGTTGGACTGTGAAGAAGCCTGAGCGCCGAAGAATTGATGCTTTTGAACTGTGGTGTTGGAGAAGACTCCTGAGAGTCCCTTGGAGATCCAACCAGTCTATTCTAAAGTAGATCAGCCCTGGGTGTTCTTTGGAAGGACTGATGCTAAAGCTGAAACTCCAATACTTTGGCCACCTCATGCGAAGAGTTGACTCATTGGAAAAGACTCTGATGCTGGGAGGGATTGGGGGCAGGAGGAGAAGGGGATGACAGAGGATGAGATGGCTGGATGACATCACCGACTTGATGCACATGAGTTTGGGTGAACTTCAGGAGTTGGTAATCGACAGGGAGGCCTGGCGTGCTGCAGTTCATGGGGTCACAAAGAGTCGGACATGACTGAGCAACTGAACTGAACATAATTACTTATGAGAGATTTATGTCTGCCATTTGCTGTTTATTTTCTATATGTTTTATGTCTTTTTTGTTCCTCTGTTCCTCCACCAAGTCTTCTTTTGTGTTAAAGGGAGGTATTCTAATGTACCATTTAAATTCCTTGATTGTTTCTTTTAATAAAACATTTAGAGTTGTTTTCTTAGTGGAATAATCTAGTTTAGATTAATACCAATTTAATTTCAGTAGTATGCAAAAACTATATATATGTGATAAGCAGAATAAAGGCCAACTAAAGATATCCTGTGACCCCTGGAACATGTGAATGTTACTTTACATGCATGTGTGTGTGCTCAGTCACTTCAGTCGTGTCCACCTCTTTGTGGACTGTAGCCATCCAGTTTCTTCAGCCCATGGGATTCTCCAGGCAAGAATACTGGAGTGGGTTGCCATGCCCTTCTCCAGGTGATCTTCCCAACCCAGGGATTGAGCCTGTGTCTCCTGCATTGCAGGTGGATTCTTTACCAACTGAGCCTCCAGGGAAGCTGATTACCTTACATAGCAGAGGAATTTTCTATATGTGATTAAGGATTTTGAGATGGAGAGAGTAGCCTGGATTATCCAGGTGAGCCTAGTGTAATCACAGAAGTCTTGATAACGGAAAGTGAAGATAGGGAAGTAAGAGAGAAAGATTTCAAGATATTATACTGCTGGTTTTGAATATGGAGGAAGAAGGTGCCATGAGCAGGGGCATGCAGGCAGCTTCTAAAAACTGGAAACAGCAAGAAAACAAATTTCCCCTAGAGCCTCTGCAAAGAAATATAGCCCTACCAACTTCTTGTTCCCTGCCATTCTATAAAAACTGCCCTTCTCAAAGTCACCAGTGACCTCTACATTGGTAAATCCAGTGATCAATTCTCAACATTTTTTAAATAGGCATTTTCTTGAGACGCAATTCACATGCCATAAAATTCACATATTAAAAGTATGAAATTTGGGGGATTTTAGTGTATTCACAGACTTATGCAACTATCACTATTATATGATCACTATTTTAGATCATTTACATCACCCCAGAAAGAAACTCCATGCCTTTTAGTAGTCAGTATACATTCCTGCCTCCTCCTCACCTTTGGAAACCATTACTCTGCTTCTGACTCAACATTTCATATCAGTGGAATTAAATAATATATGGCCCTTTGAGTCTGGTTTCTTTCACTTGGAATAATGTTTTTAAAGATCATCCATGTTACAGGATTTATCTATACTTTGTTTTTTTTTTTTAATTTATTTATTTTTGGTTGCACTAGGTCTTCAATGCTGTGCATGGGCTTTCTCTAGTTGCAGCGAGCGGGGACTACTCTCTAGTTGCAGTATATGGACTTCATTCCCATCGTGATGGCTTCTCGTTACACAGGACAGACTCTAGGCGCTCAGGCTGAGTAGTTGTGGCATGCAGGCCTAGTTGTGTGGCATCTGGAATCTTCCTGGACTAGCAATCAAACCTGTGTCTCCTGTATTGACAGACTGGTTGTTAATCACTGGGCCACCAGGAGAGTCCACTTTGTCCTTTTTTATAGCCAAATATTCCATTGTATGGATATAAACACATTTTATTCATCCATTCATCAGTTGATGGACAAATTTAAGTTCATTCTCTTTTCTGGTCATTATGAATAATGTTGCTGTGAACATTCATTTGCACAATTTGTGTGGACATGTGTGTTCAGTTCTTTTGGTTTTATACCTAGGAGTGAAATTGCTAAGTCACATGATAACTCTGTTTAACATTTTGAAGGCCTGCCAAACTTTTCCAAAGTGGCTGCACCAGTTTACAGTCCTCCCAGCAATGTTAGAAGGTTCCAACTTGTCCTTACCAGCACTTGTTATCCTCTTTTATTTAAACCATCTTCGTGAGTGTGAAGTGGTTTTAATTTGCATTTTCCTAATTGTTAGCTGGGTTTCCCCCATGGCTCAGCTGGTAAAGAATCTGTCTGCAATGCAGGAGACGCAGGTTCGATCCCTGGCTTGGGAAGATGCCCTGGAGTAGGAAATGTCAACCTACTCCAGTATTCTTGCCTGGATAATCCCATGTTCAGGGGAGACTGGTGGGTACAAAGCATAGGGTTGCAAAGAGTCAGACATGACTGAGCATATGGCACATGATAATTAGTGGTTCTGATCATCTTTTCATTTGCTTGTTGGTCATTTGTATATATACTTAACTTTTTGGGGGAAAAAATCGCTATTTGGATCCTTTGCCTTTGTTGTTGGTGGTGGTGGTCACCCAACTTGTGGGATTGTAATTCCCTGACCAGGGACTGAACCTTGGAGCTTGGCAGTGAGCCCCTGGAAGCCTAACCACTGGATCAACAGGGGTTTCCCCAGACCCCTTGCCCATTTTTAATTGCGTTGTCTTTTTGTTAACAGATACGTGATTTGCAGATATTTTATTTCCACTCCCTAGTAGGTTGTCTTTTTACTTTAATAGTTCTCAGTTCTCAATCCTTATCTTACTTGGCCTTTCAGCAGATTTGATTACTTTCTCTTTCCTATACTTTCTTTACTTGATTTTGAGAACATCAGTTTCCTGATTGTTTTGCTCACCTTACTGTATTCTTCACCTCAGTCTCCTTTGCTGCTTATTTTTAATCCCTCCAAACTCTAAGCATTGAAGTGCCCATAGACTCAGTCCTATTCTCCATTATCTCCTCTGCTCTCATTTATATGCTGACAGCTTCACATTTACTATCTGTCTTGTGTATTCATCTGCCTACCTGACATTTTGACTTAATAGATATCTGATAGGCATTTCAAACTTAAAAAATGTCCAAAATAAAAACTCCTGAATTTTTTGTCCAAAACCTGATCCTCTCTCAGTCTTCATCATCTCAGTAAATAGTGATTCCATTTTTCTAATTGCTTGGGCCGAGGAGTCTCTCTTCTCATTCTCTCCCTCTCCACATACAATCCACTGACAAATTATACTGGCTTTATCTTCAAAATATTTATAATCTAACTCTTCTTACCACTTTCCCTGCTTCCAGCTGATCTAAACAACTGTGGATTATTGTAATAGCCCTTAACTAGTCCCCTTGTGTTTAGTGCCTTAGCAGTCAGAGTGATCCTTTTAAAGCATATCAAATTATTTTACTCCTCTACTTAAACCCATATAGTGGCTTCTCATATCATTCAAAAATCTCGAAGTTGTTATAGTCGCTTAGATCGTCTGGCTCCTGTTTTCACTCTTACCTCCTTTACTGTCTCTTCTCCCTCTGTCACTCTTTTCCTTAATATCCCGCAGATGCTCCAGGCACACCCCTAGCTTGTGGCCTTTATGTGTGTTGCTCCTTGTGTCTGCAATACCCATCCTTCTGTTGTTCTTAGGGCTTCAATAACAGTGCTCTGCAGACCCAAATTAAAGCCAAAAGCCAAAGGAAAAATCAGTAAGAATAATCTGATCTTTATTTAAATCTCAGTATTTTGTTTATTGTGACTTTTTTGCATTAATTTTGACTTTTAAAAAATATTGTATTAAAATATCATTTCTCGATTACGGAGGTTCTTGGTACTCCCTTAAATTTTGCACCCACGGTCAATACTTTTCATGGCTCATTTGCCTGTCATTTGCCTCACCCTATTCAAGAAACCAGGAATAGAAGGGAGTCTCTTCCTGATAGAGGGTATCTATCATAAACCTACAGCTAGCACTGTAGCTAACATTGAAAAACTGAATACTTTTCGCCTTAGGATAAAGCCTGAGGTAAGGATGTTGCCTCTTACTCATTCTATCCATCATACTCTGGAGGTTCTAGCTAGTCCAGTAAGACCAGAAAAAAAGAAATAAAAGGAATAAAAGGCAACCAAAATTGAAAAGGAAGAAATAAAACTGTCTTTATGTAAATAAAGATGTTATGATCATTGTGTAGAAAATGCTACGAGGAAAAAAACAGGTAACATGAGGATTTAATAAAGAAATATTTTTTATAATCTTAAAAAGAGAAACTCTTAAGTTACAAAAAAGCTATTAATAGTAATATGTGAATTTAGTGATAGTTCAGAAGTTCATTGTATTAAAATTGATTGTATTTCTATATACTGGGAATCAGTTTCTAAAACATTATTTTTAATAGCATTAAAATATAAAATAGGGGTAAACCTGATAAAAGATATGTAAAATGTAAACACTGAAAACTATAAAACATTGCTGAAAGGAATTTAACACATGAAAAGATACTCAACATTGCTCAGTATTAGTGAAATACAAATCAAAACCACAATGAGATATCATCTCACACCGGTCAGAATGGCCACCGTTAAAAAGTCTACAAACAATAAATGCTGGAGAAGTTGTCCAGAAAAGGGAGCCCTTTTTCACTATTGGTGGGACTGCAAACTGATACAGCCACTATGGAGAACAGTGTGGAGATTCCTTAAAAAACTGGAATGAGAACTGCCGTACAACCCAGCAATCCCACTGCTGGGCATACACACTGAGGAAACCAGAATTGAAAGAGAAATATTGAAAAAGGGTACAGTGTTCATTGCAGCACTATTTATAATAGCTAGGACATGGAAGCAACCTAGATGTCCATCAGCACACGAATGGATAAGGAAGGTGTGGTACATATACATGATGGAATATTACTCAGCTATAAAAAAGAACACATGTGAGTCAGTTCTAATGAGGTGGATGAAACTGGAGCCTATTATACAGAGTGAAGTAAGCCAGAGAAACACCAATACAGTCTATTAACGCATATATATGGAATTTAGAAAGATAGTAACAGCAATCCTATATGCAAGGCAGCAAAAGAGACACAGATGTAAAGGACAGACTTTTGGACTGTGTGGGAGAAGGTGAGGATGGGGTGATTTGAGAGAATAGCACTGAAACGTATATTATCATATGTAAAATAGATGGCCAGTGCAAGTTCGATGCATGAAGCAGGGCACTCAAAGCCTGTGTTCTGGGACAACTCAGAAGGATGGAGTTGGGGAGGAGACGGGGAGCGGTGGTTCAGGATGAGCGGATATATATGCACCTGTAGCTGATTTGTGTCGATGTATGGCAAAAAACACCACAATATTGTAAAGTAATTATACTTCAATTAAAATTAATAAATAAATTTTTTTTTTAATATGTGACAAAAACCCTACAATTCTCCTTGTAAGGAGTTTACCCTTGTAGAAAGTAATTGGAAACATTTTGCAATAACTTACAAACAAGGATGCTTAAAAGAAAATTCAAGGACTTCCCTAGTGATACAGTGTATAAGAATCTGCTGCCAGTGAAGCCGACATGTGTTTGATCTCTGGTCTGGGGGATTCCTCTTGCTTTGGAGCCACTGGGCCTGTGTGCCGCAATTACTGAGCCTGTGCTTTACAGCTGGAGAGCCACAACTACAGAGCCCACAAGCCACAACTGCTGAGCCTGTGTGTTGCAACTGCAAAAGCCCATGTACCTAGAGCCTATGCTCTGCAACAAGAGAAGCCTGCGAACCCCAACAAAGAGAAGCCCCTGCTTGTCGCAACTAGAGAAATCCTGTGTGCAACAATGAAGACCTAGTACAATCAAAACATTAATTAATTATTTAAAAAAAATTCAAGCAACCCAAAATTCTAATAAGGAAGCAAGTTAAGATAAATTTCAGTATACGTCCTCAGACCTCCTACTTTATATATATATATATATATATTTTTTTTTTAATTTCTACAGTAGCTTTCTTATACTCTGAATGCTTTTTCATAATCTCTTGTTCTATGGATGTAATATCTTATATATGATACAGTAATTTTTTCTTTTTTTTCTTTCTGCTCTCTACATTATCTTAACTTGTTTCAAGTTCATTCATTGTTTAAACTCACAGTGTTTTTCAATCAAATGTCTTGCCATTCTTGATTATCCACTTGTGTTTAAAAGCAAAACACTACAGGGGCTTCCCAGGTAGCTCAGTGGTAAAGAATCCGCCTGCCAATCCAGGAGATGCAAGACACACGGGCATGATCCCTGAGCTAGGAGGATCCGTTTGAGGAGGAAATGGCAATCCACTCCAGTATTCTTGCTGGAAAAATCCCATGGACAAAGGAGCCTGGCAGGCTACAGTCCATGGGGTCACAGAGTCAGATAGGACTGTGCAACTGAGCACGAATACTCAGGAACTAAGGTTCCCAGCCAGGTGGTGTATAATAAATACTTGCTAAGATGCCAAAATAATTTGAACCTAAAGAATGATTATAAAAGCAAAACACTACAGTCCATTTTTTTTTAGAAGCTGTTTTTTCACTGATGGAGCTTGTCAGTTGTTAGGCTTTACTGTAGGGGTAATTGACTGTTTAGGTGAGGGTCACCCAGTCACCGACAGTGGTCTTTTGACTTAGGGAAGAAGTCATTTTTCCCACAGAGGAATCAGCCAATCTTTTGCCTGCTTTAGCAGAGCCCAGTGAAGGGAAAGGAGTTTTATGTTTCACTGTTGTTGTCAGTGTTGTACTTTATTCTCAGTTGTGCTTGGTGTTGGTAAGTACAGAGTCTGTTTATTCAACATATCCAGAGAATAAACCTGCAGACTTCTGCTAGAATTGTGAGGGGTAGTGGGTGGAGAGGTGAGGAAGCTGCATTGTTGATGAAGATGGTTTCGAGTTCTGATGTATCTTTTAAAGACTTGGAGCTGATCTTCCTATTCTGAGCCCTATCCTCTTTTTAGAAGTACCTGAGCTTTTCCTGGGTTTTGAATATTTAATATAGTTCCTTTTCCTTTACTTTATAGACTGAGGTCTCTCATAGGTTTCCTTTGATCTGCTAGGTTAACATTTGTACATCTGTTTTCTAGTTTCTGAAATGTTTTTGATATCTCATGTCTCCTCTGCTCTTCTCTCTTGCTCCTCAGAGATTTGTGCCTATTTTTTTTCTGTTTACACATTTTCATTTTAATTAGGTTTTGGAAGACAGAAGAGAAAAACATTATAAGACAGTCATTCTCAGTTGTACAGAGTGTTGCCTTTCAGGAAGGTCCCCTCCTGAGAGGCGTTGAATAAAGTGTTGATATCCAGCCTGAGCTTGGCTCACACTGTCTTGAACCTGGTCAGTATGTTGATGGCAGCTTCTCTCTAATTCAGAAAGGTCTTATGCTGATGGTAGCCCTAGATGTTTTATTTGTTGCTGCTGTCTTTAGGTAATAATTTGAATCTGATACACAGTTCTGCTCTATTTTTTCAGTTCTACAGCAAATTGTGAATGCTTTTTAACTGAGTTAAGTTACCCAACTTTTGGTAAATATCCCTATATATTCCCTTTGAAAACAGTAATAAATAAATTTTATTTCTAAATGTTCTTTTTTGGCTGCCTGGTGCACAGCATGTGGAATCTTGTTCCCTGACCAGGGATCAAACCCATGCCCTCTACAGCGAAAGCACAGTCTTAAACACAGGGCTGCCAGGGAAATCTCAGTTCCTAAATTTCCTTAACTAGTTTCCAGTTTTGCTACCAAGCACCTAATTGAGTATTCAGTATCCTTAGTTAATGCTCATTTACCTTTGGCCTCATTGCCCCTGTGCCAGCCATAACTCAGTCTAGATTTGGGCATGAATGAATTACTTCAGCATTCCGAGTGTGGCATTCTTCTTCCATAAACAATGACTCACAGAGATGAAAACTGAATATACTTTGAAATGCTTTTTTTTTTTTAGTTTTTTAATACTTATTTTTAATGGAGATAATATACAAAAGGAAATAATGCCTTGCAAAGTCAAATTACTGATGACTTTGTTAAATTTTCAGGAAGCAAGTTAATTGCCTAAGAAGGAAATAGAAGCATAATCCATTTTGAAGGATGTCAGTTGTTCCCTAATTACACTACTCACCAACTTTCATTTCTGAAATTTTAGGTTGGCTCTAGGAAGAAGAAGGGAGTCAGGAATAGCTAGAACTGATAATAGGTATCAGCAGCATTTTCTACTGTGGCCTTTAAAGGAATGCTGGGTAGAATGATGACTGTATTGAAACAGAATGAAAAGCAGCAAAAGTTTTGAGTTCAGTGAAATGAAGTAGTTATCAGGCTTATTACAGCCACCATTTAATGCTTGTCCATTCCTTGTCTCTAATTTTAACCTTTTTTATTAATCACAGGCAGAGGCATCTATAATGTGACCACTTATGGCTCACGTCTTTTATCTCCAGAATAGAGATGTTTGTCTTCAAGATAATAATTACTTTCCTTTATGGCTTTCCCTCCTGTGAGGTATGTCTCTGCCTGTTGCTTTCTAGAAGAGGTTCCAGAAGGACAGTGCTTCACTGTGTATTCAGTGCTTTAGGAGAAGCTACTCTGCAGAATGAAGAATAATTTAAGTCACAGGGTTACAGAGACTAAAGGAATTAGTTCATTGTTTAGAGCAGCAGAAGGAAATAGCAGCCCATTGTTTTCCACAGTGGATCTTGCCACACACCATTTGTTGAAATCTCAGGCTTGCCTTTGTATACATTTCAGTGTTCTAAGAGGTCAGTGGGGACAATCCTATCCTGCCATTGCCTTTACACCACCGAACGGCTGTTTTATAGACAAATGAGACTATGCTATCCTGTCACTGCCGTGTTTTTAGTACCCAGGACAGTGCCAACTTACAGTGAGACCTTAGTCAACTTTGTTTCATAAATGCTGAAATACCTACTAATTTCTGGGACAGGGGTTCAGAGAGCCAAATGACAGGGATGAAACATGAAGTTTCTGAAGAATTGTGGTGTGTTTTCCTACATTTGTGGAGAGACTAGATAGTTGCCCCAGCCTAATTAGATTCTCAAGATCATTTATTCATTCAGAAATTTTTGTTGTGTACTTCCTGTATCAAGGAACAGTGTTAGACCTCAGGATAGAGTGTTGAAGAAGAGAAGGCCTTCCTTCATGGAATCTCCAGTTTATCATGGAAAGGAGACATTATAAAAAGTTCTATTACATGAGATAACTATGCTGCAAAGGAAACTTCTCCCTCTGAGATACTATGGAAGTGGACCCATTAGCTAATTTTTCTGAAAACTAACATGGTTATGCACATTACCACTTGAAAGGGTTATCAGAAAGCTTGGCATGTTTCCTCATTGTATCAATGTGTACATACTAGATAATAAGGAATATCTTAGTGTAATTTTTTTCTTTTGTTGGTTTTAAACTGAGAAATATATCCTGTTAACATTCAAAGAATAATGATAAAAAGAACACATGTACGTGTTACCTACCTTAAAAAGTAAAGCTTGACAACACTTTAGGTTTAGAACCTCCTGTGTGGCCCTTTCCTCACTGTACCCTCTCCTTCCTCTTTACCTCCCATTATCTGGCATTTTGTATTAGTCACCTGCTTATTTGTCTGTGTCACTAGGCTATCTTTCTTAGTTTTACCTGATTCTTTTCTTGATTTAAGTAGAGTCAGTGTCACACCTTTTTCTGTGACTTGCCTTTTCCTTGTTGTGTTGCTATATGCAGTATAGTTAATTTGCATTATTTTTTGATGGGCATTTAGGCTCTTTCCAGCATTTTTGTTATCACCAACACTGCTGCTTTGAACATTGTTGTCTCTAGGCCACAAGTGCCAAAGTTTCCCTATTGTTCCAACCTAAGGGTAGAATTGCTAGGAAGTTGGATGTGCACATGTTCTACTTCACTAGGTATAGCCACTTGATGAAAGTGGACCTTTAGTTTGAACCTGTAGTTTATGCCTCCACCAGTCTTGCTTAATCAGTTCCTGGCACTGTCAACTTTTATTTATTTATTTATTTTAACCAGAATCATGGGTGCATAATACTGTTTTAAATATGGCCAGAAAGTAATTAAGGACAGTATGAGCACCTGTCAGTATGTTGTGTACTGAAGCCTGTCTTTTCTTTCCCTAATCTCATGCTTTGAAAGAACAAACCCAAAGCGGGGGATACAGGGGTGGAAATTTTAAAATTCTTGGGGCATTCCCTAAGATTTATAAGGGGAAAAGTCTCACTTCCTCTGAGTGCTGTGAAACAAGGACAGTGTACTAAGATAACATCCTTCTAAATATATGTGTATTTAGACGTCCACCTGAGCGGAAAGTCTTACTTTCTCTTCCTCATCCTACTCTTAAATGAAACAGCTTGGTACTTTGCCACATGGTTTGGAATATACTATATATGAAATGAGAGCTTCTTGGAATGTTGACTTTATTTTCTACAGGAGATTAGAAAAGAAATTTTTTTATATACTGTTAGGCAAAACCTTAGTGTAAGAGAGAACAGAAAGATCTGGTTTGGGTCTGCTGGTGTGGTCTTACTATGACACAGAATGGTGCCCATAGTGAAATTTTACTAGGAGTTTCTCTTTTGACCATTGGGATTAATTGGATGTTGATTAAGGACATGAGGTAAATAACAAGTTAAAAAGCATGTGTTTCTGCCACTCGGACTTGTTAGAAACATAAACGTAATATACTTCTTCTATACTGGTCGCTTCCTCCTTTTTGGTAGTTGTGACTTGGTTTCTTTCATTCTTATGTACATGTGCCTGCTTACTCACTCTGAACTTCTACTTGATCAGATCCACCCAACTTTGAGGCTAGAAATCCAGAGAATCTCTTCTAGCAACCTGAGCAAAACCTGTAAAGGAAAAAAAGAAAGAATATCTTTAGAACTAGACTCTAGAATACTAGAGATGTGAAAACCATACCAGGGTAGGCCATTTTAATATTTTATATACTGAGAGAGAAGATATCTCATTGCCTGAGGGATAAATGCATCTCAACTTTTCCACCATTTATTGTATTTGAAATACACAAATCTCTATGGAGCTCTAAAATTGTGTTTCTTCCAGCACCTGTCATGCTTGGACCCTGAACCTGATGCTAGTCCAAAACCACTGTGGTTTAGGTGCTGCCTTTATCTTATCTATATCATTCTGAAGAGGTTCCTGGTTGGCACTGTTTTATTTTCATACTGAAAATGTGTGTCTGAATGTAGAGGTTTCATTTTGATGAATGCCCTTGTAAGAAGGCTGAAGTTAATAGAAATGGTATTAAGGATAGCTCTACCTGACAGTCACAGGGTTCCCTTATAGCTCAGTTGGTAAAGAATCTGCCGCAATGCAGGAGACACGGGTTTGATTCCTGGGTCAGGAAGATCCCCTGGAGAAGGAAGTGGCAACCCACTCCAGTATTCTTGCCTGGAGAATCCCTTGGACTGAGAAGCCTGGCAGGCCACAGTCCATGTGGTCACAAGAGTTGGACATGACTTAGCAACTAAATGACATCTTGACAGTTATACCAGTTTGGGTTTAAGGAAGGTTAGAATTTAGGAATATAAAATAAAATCCTAGCTACTTTTTTGTTTTTTGAATCTCATAAAGAAGCTGAGGTTAAGAGAGCTTAAATGACCACAGCTATTATCTAGAAATCTTGAGTGCTGGAAAATAGTCATGCTATTGCTAAGTCACTTCAGTCGTGTCCGACTCTGTGCAACCCCATAGACGGCAGCCCACCAGGCTCCTCTGTCCCGGGATTCTCCAGGCAAGAACACTGGAGTGGGTTGCCATTTCCTTCTCCAATGCATGCATGCATGCTAAGTTGCTTCAGTTGTGTCCAACTCTATGCGACCCCATGGATAGCAGCCCACCAGGCTCCTCTGGCCGTGGGATTCTCCAGGCAAGAACACTGGAGTGGGTTGCCATTTCCTTCTCCAATGCATACATACATGCTCAGTTGCTTCAGTTGGTTCCAACTCTGTGCGACCCTATGGACAGCAGCCCACTAGGCTCCTCTGTCCACGGGAGTCTCTAGGCAAGAATACTGGAGTAGGTTGGAAAATAGTCATAGAAGCCAGGAGACCTTCCTTTGCAAAATTAAGGCCTGATAGTTAGAGAGGGCCTATATAGGAGGAACAGGATTGAGGGAGGGCTTCTGTGATCTTTTTAAATACTTTAAACAATTAAAGTTTGTTTGAGATTCCCCATAACATGGTATGGAAAAACCCAAACAAACTTTTTGGCCAATCCAGTATTTGTGCTCTTAGGCATTTCCACCTTATTGGAAGATGTCCTACTCATTTGTTTTTCCAAAAGTTCCTTCTCCAGCAGGTGATTAGCCAAATGCCTCATTGAACTGATGATTAAGTGCTTTCTCTCTGACTCCTTAGAGAATTTTAGGATTAATACCATTTGTCACCTGCTGACCAGTTTTATCTGCTTAGGGAGACTGTGCTGGCAGATTATACAGTGTCTTCTACAAGAAGAGATGGATGTACAGACAGTTGGAGATTATGGCAGCCTCTTTCTCAATCTTTGTAATATGACAGGGACGATGTTTCAGCTACTCATGCAAGACAGATCATTAACTGCACATCAGAATGTCATTTGGGGACTTTTTCTCCTGGGTTTGTTCCTGGGTAGCTCAGAGGCACACTAGTGGAGTTCCATTCTAACTCTTATGAGGGAGCCAGGTGTAGAGGGGTACAGGAATTATGGAACAGGTACTCACCTTTTGTATACCTCTCCCAACCTGAAATAAGAATGGGCTTGATAAGCTTTAAAAATATATAAAAAATAAAAAACTCATTTGATTTTTTTAAATTGCTGATTTAGTAGCCAACTCTTGACCTGCTTTGAGCCTGAAAAGAGAATGCTGATATCTGACTTGTGAGCCTTCTAACCTGACCTTTACTCGTAGTAAAGGTCAGTGGATGATGCCCCTTTGGAGGATCCCTAGGCCACATTTAATAACAACAGAAACTGGAGCAGTGTTTAGCATTTATCAGAGTATGTGCCAGGTAACAAGGCTGAATGTTATTTGTATAGTATTTAATTCTCACAGTAGTTCTGTGAGACATGTATTATGATTTCCATTTTACTAATGGGAAAACTGGCTTAAAAAGGTTAAATGACTTGTCTAACATTGCACAACCTATCGTGGAAGATCTGTTTGAACCTAAGTTGACTATCATCAAAGTCCATTTCTCTTAATCATCTCTTTTCACTTATCTTCACCTTTTTCTTCTGTTTGAAGATGTCTTTCAAACCCTTATCACACTCATTCTTAATCTAGAAACTTCCTCTTGTTGTTTAGTTGCTAAGTCATGTCCAACTCTTGCAACCCCATGGACTGTGGCCTGCCAGGCTCCTCTGTCCATGGGATTTCCCAGGCAAGAATACCTGGAGTGAGTTGCCATTTCCTTCTCCAGTGGATCTTCCCAACCCAGGGATCAAACCTCTGTCTCTTACATCTCCTGCATTGTCAGGCAGGGCTTTACCCTGGCACCACCTGGGAAGCCAGTCCACATCTATGTAATTTTTAGAGATGTCCTTTTCTGTGAAATTGTCTTTTTTACAAGGTCCAGATTATAAATAAAGTAGTTAAGAAAGTTTACATATTGGAAGTAGCCCCAGAAACTCGAGGTTTGTTGATTATTATAGAGATTTGTCAAGAAGAACTTTATAGGTAAGTGACTGAAAACTGAGACTGATAGATACTGGTAAAATATTAGATGGTATGGTTGATCCTGTTGGTTATGGTAAAAGCTAAAACATTATCCTGGTTTACTAGAAAGTTGAAGAGCTGCCAGAAGAAGTTGGAGAGAGGAAGAAAAAAAACACATACTGCACTTTGCCCCAAGTTCATTTATGAACTTAAGTCTTTCCTGTCAACCACTTGCTGGTTAGAAATCTCAACTCCCAACCTATACTCCAGGAAATCTAGCTTTTTAAAGATTCCAAGCTTCCAATGCAGGGGCCCAGAAACAACCCCTGATTAGGGAACTAGATCCACACCCACATGCCACCTCTTAAGATCCCACATACTGCAGTGAAGATCGAAAGATCCCAACAAATGTCTCAACTAAGACCTGACACAGCCAAATAAATAAACGTTTTAAAAACAAAATTTTTTTTTTTTTTTTTTTTAATAAAGAAAGAAGAAATCTAGCCTTTTATTGTCTTGGCTTAAGAGGCATTCAGACTGCCCAGTATTCAAGCTGTGGGGCCTGAACTATTTGAATATTACCTATGGGCTCCCCTGGTGGCTCAGATAGTAAAGAATCCGCCTGCAGTGCGGGAGACCTGGGTCCGATCACTGGATTGGGAAGATCCCCTGGAGGAGGGCATGGCAACCCACCCCCGTATTCTTGCCTGGAGAATCCCATGGGCAGAGGAGCCTGGCAGGCTACAGTGTATGGGGTCGCAAAGAGTCAGACACAACTGAGCAACCAAGCACAGCACATGGATAGATATAAGGTTGTGTGTATAGGAGGAGGCATGATATATAGGGCTTCCCTGGTGGCTCAGCTGGTAAAGAATCTGCCTGCAATGCGGGAGACCTGAGTTCGATCCCTGGGTTGGGAAGATCCCCTGGAGAAGGCAGCTGCTACCTGCCCAATATTCTGGCCTGGAGAACTCCATGGACTGTGTGTGTGTGTATCTGGGTTTGGGGTAATCATTTGTTACCCAGGAAAGGAATCAGGAATTAGTGTAGACCTGCTTAAGTGAAGGCAAGAGCTTAAGTGAAGGCAAGAGCTTAAGTGAAGGCAAGAGTAGTGGCGATAAATGCCAGTTTACAGGGTTATAGTTTAATAATTTTTTTAAGCTCTAGTGAGCCTGAAAGTTGATGAAATAGTGTGTATCAAAAGCCACAAAATATCCATACCCTTTTATTCTCTAATCTCATATATAGGATATTAGCCTGTGAAAGTCATAAAATGGGTATAAGAAATGTAGCCATTAAGATACTCTTTTTTTTCAATATAAATTTATTTATTTTAATTGGAGGCTAATTACTTTACCATATTATAAGATACTCTATTAGCCTTGTTTATACAAGTGAAAATTGGGACAGCCTAGATATCTACCTTGGAGAAGGCAGTGGCACCCCACTCCAGTACTCTTGCCTGGACAATCCATGGGTGGAGAAGCCTGGTAGGCTGCAGTCCATGGGGTCACGAAGAGTCTGACATGACTGAGCGACTTCACTTTCACTTTTCACATTCATGCATTGGAGAAGGAAATGGCAACCCACTCCAGTGTTCTTGTCTGGAGAATCCCAGGGATAGGGGAGCCTGGTGGGCTGCCATCTCTGGGGTTGCACAGAGTCGGACATGACTGAAGCAACTTAGCAGCAGCAGCAGCAAATATCTACCTGTAGGAAATTGGTCAAATAAATTATTGTTTGTTTGCTCAATATATTTGTGTTTAAGCACAAATATTTAAAATTATGTTTTAAATTACTTGACAGAGGGGGTGGGGCAAAAAAAAATAAAGTACTTGACAGAAATGTTTGTGGTATAGTGAAATTCTGATAATCTGGGTTTTTGCAATCTGAAAATGCCGTTTGGTCTTCAAGAAAGTTCCCATATTTAATAATAATTCAGGATATTATAACAAGGCAACTCTAACTCATTTCTGTAGTATAATTGAGTAGATAAGAAGGACTTATGTTTGCTGTCTGGCCATATTAATACTTTTGTGATGTGCCTTAACTATCCCTTAAGTGTTTTGTTTGAGGCAGATGCAAAAATTTAATGCTTTTAAGAGCAGAAGAAATTTGAAGGGTTTTATATCTTGAAGAGGCATATTAAGGATGAAGCATGACTCTCTACCTTCCAAAAAAAAAATGGAATAAGTATTCTATCAACAGCTTATTTTAGAGGAAATAAGTAGATTGATGGTTGAACCCCCTCCAGAGACAGGTGACCGGAGAGGCACTGTGATTGTCTGTCTTAAAAAGAGCACAGGGACTGGGGAAAGGGCTGTTTTCTATGGAAAATGGGTACTGGGCAGACAAAAACTATAGTGTACTATGTACACTATGGTTTTAAAAATTAAAACCTGAAAAGGCAAAGACTTGGAGGGAATACGCTCAAATATTTACAAAATATAAAGATTATAATGAGTTTCAGAAGCTGGTCCAATCAGAAGGAGCTTCAGGGGTTTTGTTAAAGTGCTTAGGAGAGAGCCTGTCTTTCCACTGAGTTAAGAGTGCTGCTGCAGCTACCCAGGAGGAGAGCCTGTCTGAAAGTGAAGCAGAGTGAAAAAAACAGCACCAAGAGAGGGAGTGATGGACACTAGGCCCCCAAGGCGTCATGCAAGCCCCTAGATCAGATCACGCCTAGTTTGAGCTTTTTAAGTATTATGGTAGCCTCATTTGGACTTTTTAAGTCAGTCTG